>NC_133823.1:30885917-31195500 GCF_047830755.1 Zonotrichia albicollis
GATTAGGAATCTGAGTGAATTATACTTATTATTTTTTTCTATAAGATGACTTGAATTCAAACTAGTATAATGAATGTGTCTGTTCAGCTAGCTCTGTGAATCCAAATGTTGAACTCCAGAATTTAATCTGAGGATTAGATTATGCAGAAAACTAGCAGTGACTAGTTAAAGTGTGTGCTATCCAGCTGGTCAAAAAGAATATTTACCATGAGATTTTTATATCCTGTCTGGATCAATTGTGTAAAACAGTCTGATCAGCTTTAAAATTCCTCATCATGATCTTAAAAAACCTTCTGAAAAGACCTTGAGATAGATAAAACATGCTCAAAAGAGATGGATTTATATAAAGTTCCAAACAGGAAGTCAGTCTTGAAAAGAATGTGCAACAGAGAAAAATATATCTCTAAATCCCACTGTTGGTTGCTCAAATATATTTAATATTAGCCAACCTGCTGCAATTTAATTCAGAAAACTCATACATCAGCTTTTTTTATTTAACCATCTTCCAGGCTTATTATGTTCCTAAAGATCAATAAATAATACTTTGTTTTGAAAACTCTATCCAAAGTCCCTGCTATTTCAAAGTCATTGCAACTCCCTGAAAGAGAGCCTGCAGTGGTAACTGAAACAGGTTTTATCTGTCAGGTTCATCCCATAGAAAATCCTTGTGTCTGTACCTTGATAGGTCCAAGTCATCAGTATAGATAATCATCCCTTTCTGTTTCCATGCTCTGGATTTGGAAAATCTGCTACAGAACAAAATAAAACAAGGGCAGAGGAGTTCTAATCTGACTCCAGGAATTTTAGCCCTGAATGTGTTTTCATGGGTGATGTAAACAACCAAAGTCATTAAATGAATATTTTGACCAGTTGCTTTCTATTTTGTCTCTTATTTATGATTGCACACTATATCAAACTTTTACTTAATACTTGGCTTATAAAATATTCTGATGAGATACTGATGGGACTGGCTTCAGTATTAATCATCAAGTAATCATTAATTCACCTTGTGTAAGCAAATTATACTTATAAAAGTGATTTTATATATATATATATACACACACATATCTTTTTTTAATTTTTATATGTATACAAACACTTAAGAAGTGGCTGGGTCAGTATAACTGTATTTCATCTCTTTATGTGATGGATAAATATAAAAAAATTTGAATGTTAATAAACTAGAAAGTTTAAGACATTTACACTTCCCTCTGCAATACCCCAAAATTCTATTTATACTGAAAAACTATTAAACTTTGGAGGTTCCTTCTATGAGATTTTTCCATTACTTTTCACCATTTAATTTAGCTGAGACACTAAACCTCCCTCTGTCAGTGAAAGTCACCACATCCATATTCCTCAAAGTTTTGCAGAGCATTAGGAATTTTCATCTTCTCCGAATATATTACACCACAAAATTGTGATCCTTCCAATGTGCTGTGGATGGCAGGTGTGGATGGATGATCCTGGCTGAGAGGCAATGCCCCTGCTCACAGCATGATTACCGAGGTACCTGTGGCTCCTGGCTTTGTTCAGTGGCAGCATCCCTGCATCTTGCAGGAGGACTGTGTGGCAGCCTCCTGTTCTGTGCTGGTGCTGTGCTCTCTGAAGAGAAAAGTAGTGTTTCTTTATTGGAGTAGCAGTATCTGCCACAAATTGCAAGCTGTGAGCACCATTATACTGGCATGACCCCATAAAGCTCTGTTCTATTCAGCTCTGCAGGTTATGTATCATATGGTCCTGTTCACACTTGTATTTAAAAACAGGTTTTTTTCAGAAAAGCTCTGTGGGATCTGGGGAATCTTTATGCCATATAAGTTCAAGATAGTACTAATATGGTTTTTAAAGCCACATTCAGATCTTACTATTGATGATGCTGAAGTCGTTGAGATTTTGCCATGCTTTTATGGGATGGAATGGAGCTCATGCCAAGCAGAGGAAAGTTATTTTAACTGTTTAAGGTTATTTCAAATTTGCACTGTGATATTTCATGGTAAATTTTAACTACAAGAGAGCCTGTTTACGTCACATTCTGAAACACTGGAGTCAGACAGGAGTGCCTGTAGGAATCCTTTCTTGCAGAGGGCAAGGTAAATAAGGAACTCATTCATCTGGATAAGAGGGATTCAGGAAGTTGAAGTTTCTGTGTCAGCCTCAGAACATCTTGAAGGCTTTGAATCGAGGCTAGTTCACTGAATAATCATATTGGTTGAAATCAGGGAAACTATCCAGACACATACTCTTTAGACATGTAACTTTTGTTCACTCATGGCCTTTTCAAAACATTGCAGTCTGTGTCTTCCATCCAATCCAAGTGCCAAAGAATGAACTACTTAAGACAGTGCTGGAATATGTTAGTCACTTAAACGTGGCACTAGCTGTCCTGAATGAGGAAGAGCACAGTTTGCTGAATCAGAAAAACTGTTTTTCTCCCTGCACATATTTTCTTTCTCCTCATTATTAGTAAAATTGATAAGTATTAGGGGATGGAGGGGGCTCTTGCCTACCTTTGTGGAGGGATAAAATGTAAGAAATTAAAGATAGTGCAGAAGGTAATCTCACGCCTGAAGAGTTGCAGCTGTACCAATCACCAAAGATTAGGAACAGCCCTGCCCTTAAGAGGCCACAGCTGTGTCCAATAAGAAGATGAGTGCTATAAAAGAGTGGGGTAGCTGGGTGAGGGGAAGAGATGGGGTTTGTTTGCTGTGCTGTGAAGAGCTGCCTGTGAGAAATCACCAAGAAAAGGTATGGAGCTTTTGAAATAAAGTAATGATATACCTTTTTTGGCAATAAGTGTGTGTTTCAGAGCATGTTTTCTTTTCACAAAGGCAGTTATGAATTGTAATCAGACCCAATTTTCCTACTGGTAAAGGAGGGAAGGAGACCTGAGGAGAAGCTACGTAATTATCATTAAAGTGGGAAAGGACAAGAAACATTCATGCTGGGTTCTGCATTTCATAGCTTTTCAGTCTTGATGTGCTCTTTAAAAGAAGTTTGTCCTCAGTCATGTATGTTACAAAGCACTATATTGAAAATTCAGGTTCTTTCATGTACCACATTGACACATAAATGTTTCATTACTAGTATTTTGTAACTTTTAAACACTGGACAGATCTTTCCTAGTTGATCAAACACCTTGTAGCAGTAGTAAATTTTATCAGTTTTACAGTAATAGACTATTTATTATAAACCAGTCATAAAAAGGAGATTGGGAACTACTTCTCTATATAATAAAATACTCTCTTGGAGCAAATAAATGACAACTGAAAATTCAGGGTACATATGGGTTTTGGATGTGAATACTGAATGCAGTAATAAGCCTTTCTGCTGCTTTTAGCCCAGACTCTGGTCTTTCTGAACATTTTTTCCTTTGCTGATTCCTTACTCCAGTCTCAGCACCTATCCTTTCCATCTCTGAATCTGGATATACGGCCTCTGCTATTCCTGCTTCCAAACCTAAGCATCTCACACTCTTCTCTTCCTAACTCAGGCTACTTACAGGACCTGTTTTGCACTAAACCATTAACATACCATGGTGTTTTTGTCCATGCAAAACTCTTTCTCACCTGTTTTGCTCTTTTCTTCCTTTTCAGCACGATAAGAGGGCCTTTTTCCTAGTGAAACTTAAGGAGATGTGTAAAAGCAGGGAACACACCTCCCTGTTTTCATTAACACAAGTTGCTACAGCTATCAGAAGAAACAACTTTGATAGAAATCTTGCTCAGCACCTATATTCTTGAACAAGAGCTTGTTCGCTATTGGTAATCATTCTTTAACATTCAACACATCTTTAATGAATATGTTTCAAAAGGGTTACTTTTAGACTGAAAGGCTATTTTTGAAAGACTTAACATTAAAAGGAAGAAAGTAAGTTGCAGAATAATCTCTTAAATGTCAGGCTTGTGAAATACAGAAGAGCGGTATTTTTACAGGTTTGTGCAAATAAATAATCTTTCACCAAAAATATGCACAGACAGATGGAAGCTAGGTGGATTAAAATGAAAACAAGTTGTCCAATCCATTCTTTACTTAAATCTTTGAAAGAAAGGAGCCATAATCAAGTATAAATTAACAGTCTTCCCCAAAGGTTTTATAGTTGATTTCCAGTTCACTCTAACCTCTATTTTTCAGCTATCTAGTTGATTATTTACTAACAAAAGTATTTTCTTTTACCTATGAAGAGACTATCCCTGTAGGGACACTAATCACTCAAGATTTGCAGAAGTAGTTCACAACATCTCAGAAGCTGGGATTTATATATATAAGGAATATTTGCCAATTCAATTTCAAGCTTTATAATATAAACTTTGACAGCTTATGTCTAAACATGAGGGTAGAACCTGGATAATGCAAAAATCACACGACACTGTGCTATTAGGCATCCAGAGGAGTATTTTCCTATCTGAAGAGCAAAATGTTCTGGAAGCAAAATGTTCTTATATGCCAGGTGTGATGATTTGTCTTTGATTACTTAAGACATGGCATAGGAAGATTTGAATGGGATTTTGCTGTTTTTTTTCACACCTCCAGTTAATTTCATGGCAGGTGTATTTAATAAGGCCAAATTTCATAGTCTCCAAGAAATTGCGCCTCTAGAGAAATGAACGTGATTGCAGAACCACCACAATTAACAGAAAGAGTTTCAGGCTGAAAACATACCCTGCAGTCACATTTTCCAGAATGCTGTGGTAACACCAATAATTCACCTAGATTAACCCTCATTGTATCAAACTTTGAATAAAAATGGCTCTGATATCACAACTTTCATACTTCTGGGACAGAGGACAGGACCACCTCTGGCTGTGACAATCTACATATCAGAAATTGATTGACAGCACTCATCAGAAAAATATAAATACACCTAAGAAAAGAGCAAGGAGTTAAAATATGGTTCCGGTTCCCACTTGTACTTATGTAGTCAAGTGCCCTCATGGGTAACAGCTGTAAAAGTATATCTTGGAATTCACCTAGGAAGATGTAGGGAATTCAGTTCTGCTGTGTCACTAAGGAAGATGAATGCTTTCTGTGAAGAAATTACCAATATCAGCCTTTTGTCACAAGGTCCAAAGGAACTCATGGCTGCAGGAACAAAGTGCTTCAGAATGCTCAAAAATGGATTTTGGAAGTCATGCTCTGAACTTGAAAAAATGTGGGAATCTAAAAAAAAAATTATAGAATCACATAATGGTTTGGTTTTAAAGTGATTTAAAGATCCTCTAGTTCCAACCCTACCATGGGCAGGGACATCTTTTAGTAGACAGGGTAGCTCAGAGACTCATCCAACTTGGCCTTGAACATCTCCAGGGATGGGGAGCCCACAATGTCTCTGGGCAACCTCTCTGGCAAAATAGGAGATAGAAATTCTAGAGGTTGAATTCTTATATAGTGAGCAACAAAGTTGTACTGATAAAGAACCTTTTAAAATTAACTTTTACATATATGTAGGTTGATTCAGCATTGGCTAGAGGAAAAAGCAGGGAAATTACAGTGACAGTCTAAAATTTACAATATCAGATGCTAAGCATTTGTAGTAAAAGCTGTAAATCAGTTGGGAAAGTAGATGTGACAGGTGTGTTTCAAAGACTTTCCCCTTTCATGCAAGAAAAAAAAAAGGTATTTCTTTGGTTTAGTGAAATAAATGCAGATACATCATGACTTTAGTAAATATTTTTATGAACTTCCCACTCCCTGAAAAAAAACTTCTACCACCCCAAGCATCATACTTGGTTGTTGCTTGGAGGTTTTGTTCGGATTTTGTTTCTATTTTTCCCTTCTGGATCCTAATATAATATCATGTTTGTATGGATTTATCAGGCATTATTTCCTCACTCTTCCAAATAAATCTGAGTAAAACAAGGGTCCTGTCAAATGCAGCTCTAACACAGAATTTTTCTTCTGACTGCATCTTCCTTTCTTATAAACAGAAATGGTAATTTGTCACAGAAAAAGTTTATCTTCCTAGCACATGGAACAAATCTGACCATGAATTCTCTCGACAAATCAGAAAATAACTTCCTTGGGCTTATTTCCTTCATGGTGTTGTTCAGATAAAAAAATTAAAATATTGTAGAATTATTCTGTTCATTTTTGTGGTCACATTCTGTTATTTTATCTTCCACACTGCAGCCATCTTTTGTATCAGCTTGAACTTCTCTGACAAAATGGAGCTGGTTCCTTAGATTTGCCTTCTACTTATTTTTGCAACATAAACCGTGAACAAAAAAAGTATGATGTTTTGTTCTCCCTCTCCTTTTAGGCAGTTTTTTTCTGTATCTCTGTTCTGATACTCTCATATCTAAAAGGATACTAATTTATATTCAATTTAACAATTTGATTTTTTTCCCAATCAAACATCACTGCTTGCATTGTGCAAGCACAGTAAGAAAAATGTCAGCCAAGCAGGATTTTTGGCCAACACAGCACAATTTATTCTAAACATTTTATTAACCTATGAAGTACCTTACACATTAATTTTAGAATCTGTGAGAGGTTTTGGCAATATAAAAATAGTCTAGTTTACCCTTTTTTTATTATCATAAAACTATATTTTTAATTTTTTCCTCCCAACTGGAACAGCAAAAACTGAATTATTGAGATACCCCTGGAAAGACAATATTCAGTGCATGATATGTGGAGGCCATTTTCCATCACTGAGAGGAGAATGAGCCTCTAGGCATCAGGAATATCTCCTGGTCTTTTCTGTTGGACCAACTGTTGCTGAGCTGGAACACTGCTCCTGAAGAAAAAATTATGCTAGTTAAATAGTGTTCTCTGGTTTTTTTTCTAACAGTCTCATTTTCATTAATCTAGTGCTGATGTCAGAGGATTTCCCCTTGTTTATATTATTAAAAAACTTGCATTGTCTCAAACAGTAGGTGTTCTTTAACAAAATAAAAAGAAATATTAATCTTACTCTGTCTGAATTTGCTGTAGTATGTAGGGGGATAGAATATAAGTAGATAAAGGTAATATAGAAAGTCATCTTATCCCCTAAAGAGTTACAGCTGTGTTGATTATCAAAGATTAGGATCAGGCCTGACTTTAACAGGCCACAGCTGTAGCCAATGAGAAGAAGAGTGCTATAAAAGAGTGGGGTGGTTGGTTGAGAAGGGAACTGGAGTCAGTTGGCTGCTGTGAGGGCAAGGAAGAGTCAGTGCCTAGAGGAGCTGTCCATAAGAAACATCAAGGAGGTATGAGACTTGCACTAAGAAGACAACAATATGGAACCTTTGCAATGTAATGACAACAGTAGTATTGATAAATTTATATATTGTTAAATATGCAGTTATAAAAATGGAAAATAAAGTATTTGGGCATAGTACAATGAATGTGTTATATTTCCCTATTTGCAGAAATTAGAACAATTTAGGAGCAAAATAACCAGGCATATTGCACTTTGTTTTTACTTACTCTTACAGTGTTAAAAATATTTTAAAATAATTCATAATGAAAGTAGAGAAATCAATTCCAAGTGACAATATTCATATTCTCGCAAATTATTGAGAGAGAAAATTTAATAGTCCTGACTTGCTACCTGCACTATGGACATTACTGTCCATATAGATATGCTGCCCTGTTTTCATAAGGAGCTGTAACTGCTTTTTAGTTGCATGGTAGATAATCAGTTCTTCTCCAAAAGCAGACACAACAGGGTACATACCTGCATGCTTGATGTCACATTTTTTATGCCTTTTTTATATTAGAAGATAATTTAAATGATTTACAATGACTAAAATGTTTCCAATGGCCTCCATGGTCTGGTGAAGAACATAAAAATTTATTTCTTAAAATAATACCACTTTTTCAAATAACACACTACCATACTCTGCATTCAAGCCTCAAAGTTCTGTCACCTTAAAAAAAAAATATTGAGGAAATGGTATTGCCAAATAATGTCTAGCTCTAACACAACTCATCATTTCTCCTACCCACTCCTGTGAAACTCATTTCTTTATTGTTTGACAATTCTGGTAAATTCTGCTCAAGTATTAAAAAAAAATCCTCCAAGATAACACAGTATATGAGATGACTTATTCTTTGAGTTGGTATCTGATAATTGAGATTGATCTTGCTCAACCTTTACTATTTGTTAAAGAATAGGGCAGTAACAGCTTGCTCACCTACTATTTAAACCAGAAAACATGAATCTGCCCAAATGTGCCTGAGCTCTCCAGAAGCAGACATTGAGCCAAATCATAAGAAAACAGAGGCAAATTCATGAAATTCATCCCTCAAGGTGTCCAGAACACAGCTTGTCTATGTGCTGCCACAGGATGTCACTGATGTTCCACTCACACATCACAAACAATTAATAGTGATATTGGAACAGAATTTCCCACAGGTGTTGAGACACCTTTAATAAAATCCAGCTTAATGAGAAACCTAACAGCTAAAGAGGTATCAGCTGGCTAGTTTAAAACCAAAAGAGTTCTATGGGGTTTATGTGGAAGGAATTTGGTAGCAGTGGGGCTACTGGGGTGGCTTCTATGGAAGCTGCCAGAAGCTTCCCCTTGGAAAGGGGATTCCAAGATGGACCCACTGCTAGCCAAGGCTGAGCCTGTCAACAGGTCTAAGAAGGGGGAAGCAAGCAGCACAAATGGTGCTTTGAGCCAGTGAAGAAAGGAGTGAGAGAGAAAATGTGAGAAACAGCTGTGCAGACACTGAGGCCAGCAAGTAAGGAGAAATAAGGGGAGTTGCAGGTGCCAGAGCAGAGGTTCCTCTGCAGCCCATGGTGAGGCAGCTGAGTCCTTGCAGGCCATGGGGTTACATGCTGGAACAGCCTGTCCCAGGCTGTGGAAGAGACCAATGCTGAAGCAATCTGTGGAGAATCCTCTGGGAAGGGCTTGTGTTTGAGAGGTTTGTAGGGGACTATCTCCTGTGGGAGGGGCCCCATGCTAGAACAGGGTAGGAGTGTGAGGAGTTCTTGAAGAGGAAGGAGCAATGTGTGATGAACTGACTGCAGCCCCCATTCCTTTTCCCCCTGCACCACTTGGAAGACAAGGCTGGGGGGAAGGTGTTTGCCAGATTTGGTTTCTTTTCTCATTACCCTACTCTGATTTGGTTGGTAATTAATTAACTTTATTTCCTCAAATCAAGTCTGCTTTCCTCATAACAATAATTGGTGAGTGCCCTTATCTCAACTCATGAACCCTTCATTGTATTTTTATCCCCTTGTCCAGCTGGGAACGGGAGCAACAGGACAGATTTTGTGGGCGTCCTGGAAACCAGCTGTGTTCCAGCCCAGCACAAGTGTCAACTCAGATGGAAAATAATTTAGAGGTTGAATCTGCAGTTGGGGGAAATCTCATTTTACACTGTACCATTACCATGTTAGCAGCATGTTGTGATATGAAATCCAGACCTGCCCAGGTCACTGAATTCCCATTTCCAAAAGCTGCCCATTGGTAAAAGGTAGCTGCTTTTCTGGACCTTACTATTTGAGACTAGGAGAGAAATCGTTTAAAAAATAGCTATAATATCACATGCAGAGTAAAAACTGGGCTGTTAGAGCCAAAATAAATATTTTAAATAAATAATTCTCTTCATAAATGTGTCAAGGAGTTTATAACAGTCCTATTTTATGGGCTCTGAACAGTTTCTGATTTTTCTTGACATTTTTATAACTTCTGTGGGAAAGAAAGAACATTTTGTCTTTAAGGGAAAGTTTTGACATCTTCATTATCTTACAAACAAGAAATGAGAAGCTAAGACAGCAGTATGAGAGTCTGTCTTTATTTAAAATTCAAACTTCTTTTCTTCTACTTTGTTCAATTTCCTCTTTCCATTATTACTTTCCTCAGAGATTTTTTTACTGATAAATTTTGAATTAACCATTCAAGACTTCAAAGTCATACTAAAACATAAGTTACAGCACACCATAATGACCTCGTAGCACTAACCTCACTCAGGGTTTAATGCATAAATCCAAATGTGCCTACCTTGGATTCCTGCCCTGAAAACCATCACTAATCATAATAATTTTTTTTTTCACCTCTCAAGATCAGGTGCATAAATTAACCATAGTGTCTGTGTGGTTTGGGTCATGTTTGCCTGTACATGCGCACAACATGATCTAAAACTATTTTGTTACAATATATGTATTTACCTATGCTCAGATATCTCAACCCCAAGCCCCACACATCTATTTTGTTTAGCACTTCAGTATTGACAAGAACCCAAGGATTCTGGTGGTGTCTATATGGTACACTAGCAATATCTTCACTGCTCCTTTAATCTGATCACAGATTACATAATCCAGGCTACCATCAGGAATTAGGAGTTTTTTTGGAAGACAGAAGCATATGGCCTCAGAAAAGGGCCACTATTTACAACAACTGACTTTGCAAGAGATAATTTTTCAGTTTGAGAAAACTCCCTGAAATCTGTTACAGCAGCTGAAACAAAGGAGGAAAATCAGATACCAGTTATTGCAGCATCACACAGCATTGCTGTTTGCTTTTACTGGCTGCTTTATCTAATTATCTTGTTGGGCTGGTAGTTGCACTGGAAATTGCTGATATTCTCAGTCAATGGTTTTATGTGCTTCCATGGTAACAATGAGCATCCATGTGCACTAGAGTTAGAGATGTTTCCAAAATTGACCTTTTACATGCTAGGATTGTCTCAAACCTTTAGAGGCAGATGGGAAAAGTAAATCGAGGAAAAGAATCAGCGCAATACAAAATTTAAAGTATTTTTTCTTCTGAAAGGTGTTTCATGGGATTTTTTTCTGTTTCTTTGAATGATTTGACACAAACAGCAAAGAAAATGCTGAAAGGGGAAGGTCATGCATACTCCCTTTCCCTTATGTTAGGTAGAAAGAGAATATAATACTGAAAGTTTCTCTCTTACAGAGATATTCTTTTTTTCCCATTTTTAAATGGTTGGAAAGAATCTGGACTATGTTCTGTATTTGTCTCTTAGAAGCCCTTTGTCATCTATTGAAAAGCATTATTTTCTGCTATGATTTGGCTGTTAAGGAAGAGAGAACTCCTCTTCAATTGCCAAAAGTGCCACATTTGTCCTTCCTTGTACATTTAAAACAGTGGCTAAGATATTATCTCACTTAAGGGATTAAATACTTTCACCATTCATTTGGCCTTAACCTACCTAATCTATGTACCTTCATTTCTAGATAACCACAGGATATGGAATAATTGAATTTACAGTTTTCTAAATGTCTTTTTTCAAATTTCACATCAGTATCTGCAGAATCCATCTTATTGTGCAATAATTCAATTGATTTCTGTGTAGTACCCAACATACTAACAGGGTTACTCAACAAGACAACCAAACAAAATGTACACACAGCTTGGACACACTTCTGGCATGTGGAGCAGAGAAGAATGGGTGCCTGCAACAAGATTTGGGCCTGGGATCTTCCTGACAGGAAATAGGCTTAATTTTGACAGGGAAAAGACTCACAAACCAGAAAAAGTGTAAAGAAGCTCTTTGTAACACCTATAGATCATTGTGTGAGGGCTGTGCAGCTCATGAAGCCACTCAAAAGCTGCTGGAGTGAGGACAAGTACCAGCTTGCAAGGACTCAGTAGGCAGGGAAATTTATCCTTAATCATTTTTTGTTTCATGTCTTACTCAACAGATTTTTATTCCTTTTTTCCCCCTTACTATTTATTTTTAAAACAATGTTTTGGAAACTGGAAACAATTGAGCATGCACACTAGAAGGACAAGTTCTGAGTTGCTACAGTCACAATTTGGGGAGAATCAAATGAAAGAAACTATATTATGTTATATTGTGTGCATTTCTTTTGATAACTAACCTACCTATATAGTGTATCTCTGTTCCACTAGTACATGGTGAATACAGTTCATGCCATTTTGAGGGAGATTTAGAGACTCATATTTTAGTGCCAGAGGAGAGTTTTAAAATCATCTCTTTAAGATCTATTTACCCTGGGGTATAAGAATCACCTGGCAATGTGCACCCTGCCATTTAGACCTGACGTGGTAACATACATTTGTCATTGGAGATTAGTGTAAAAGCTTAGGTACCACTTCTTAAAATCACTTTTGTAATCTTCTCTAAATATAAAATTTTTAAAAAGTTAAAATTATACAGTAAACACCATTTTGACTTCCCATTTTTCAAGAAACAAAAGGACTTTTCTATAGGCTTGCCTTATGTTGCCCTGAAATGGCAACCATTATCTTTATTGTGATGAAAATTGTCTGCTTTGCTACAGTTGGAAAATACAGTGAAAACACAACTGAACATGGTGGCATGAAAAATTTTAAATTTACTTTTCTATTTACAAAGTTCAGAGATTTATCCTCAACTACTAGAATTCCCCTTTTGTAATTAATCAGATAATCAGAGCTACAGTAATATGGGATGTGAATGGTTTTGCAGTGGTAGAGACCATAAAACCAAATAGAACTAAGCATCCAAAGAGTTTGAGAGATTGAAATCTCTCTCTGGTGCCTAAGGCACTTGTAATCTTTCAATTAAATTAATCAGTATTAGAGAAGTTTCATGTCTTTGTGTAATAGTAAAAATTAGGTAAGATGAAAAATCTGTATTAGTAAAACCAAGAACAAATTTAAGAAAAGTAAAAAATTTATTTAATCTGAATTGTTTTACCAGCTATCATACGCAACCAAATGATAGAATTTAGTGGCATGGCCTTCTGATTTACATAGGAATACTGAGACACTATTCAGGCTCCTCTGCTGAAGTTGATGTGCTCATAAAACTGGAAACAATTTTCCAAAACTAAACTAAAATGTGTGGCTTATATGTATGTATTTTGAAAGAGTTTTAATCAACAGCTTTTGGGACAAATTCAATTTCCTCCCTCATTTTGGGTAAACAAACAACATGGAATTCACAAATGAAATCGAATGGAAGAGATGGCCCACAATGTAGCTAATTCTGCCTTTTTCTGACAAGTACTTTGTAAGCCTGTTCAAGCCATCTCATTTAAAATTTTAACTATGTCTTTATCCAAAGAAAAATTAAGTTTTCTAAAGGGATGTTTTTCACAGTATGACTTTGAACTAGCTTACAAAATATAGCTGAATTGATCCTAGCTTGCAAAAAAGCAACTCCCACTTGATCTTCCAGAAGCCATTCTTTTGGAAAATAATTTCGTGCAGAGCACAAACCAGAAGCAAGTTTACAAGAGATAGACTGGCTGGATCTGAAGTTGATAAAAAGAACATTTTATCCAGTGTGACAGTGGCTAGGGAATGAGTTACCATCCCTGTCTTCAGAAAACAGAAACCTGAGAGAAAAATGTTTCATGTTTAACTATAATAACAATAGTTAGACCTTCCCATCCTTCTGCTACTATTAATCTTTGTATTTTATTTCTGTGATGTTCCTTTTGTTTGATCATGGCCCTTCAGCTGAACATCTGTATTATACTTCTGTCATCTCCCACACATGCAAAATTCCTTCACAGAGGAACAGATATAAAAAAGAAATATAAAATATTTCTGTTAGGAACCTCACCCCTTTTCATTCTCTTTTTTCTTGTGCACATAAGATAGCATAGTATGGTTTCGTTACTCCCGAAATTGCAGCAAATTAAAAATTTGTACCCTTCCTGAAAAATATTGGTAACTTTTAAGAACACAGTGTAGACCAATGTCACTGTCATATTTTCTGGAAAAATTCCTTTGCCAGGATTTCTTCTCCTAGGAAGTTGAGGCGCCTCAGAGAAAAATGAAAACAATAATTATGTGATTGCTTCTTGTGTTTTGCTGCTTTGGAATGTGGTTGGAAATTGTTTATCCAACATGTGAATTTTTTTACTTAATGACCAACAACAGCCAGCTGTGTCAAGGCTCTGGAGAGTAATGGGGTTTTAATTAGTTGTCTTGTTAAGCCTTCTGCAGATATCCTTTCTCTATTCCTTAGTATAGTTTTTGTATAGCATTCTTTAATATAAGTATATAAAATAATAAATTAGCCTTCTAAGAACATGGAATCAGATTCATCATTTCCTTCCTGCCACGGGGGACCCCAAAAATACCACAGACCTCTGTTCCTTTAAATACTATCATGTCATGTGGGAGTAAAGAGATAAGCAGAGAGCTTAGGCAGTTTAGAAGTTATCAGCTCAACATCTTGATTCCCACTGCTCAAGTGTACATTTCTCTGGTGGAGCAAGGAGCTGAGTCAGTGGCACAGATTGTGTGAGTCCTCCTGTCCTCCTGCATGGTTCCCAAAAATCCTGTGAGCCAAGGCAAACAGCTCTCCTCTGCTACAGCCCAGCTTCTGACATCATGAGCTCAAGTTGAGCACACAGAGCCAGTTTCCCTCATACATATTATCCAATCATAAACTTCCAGACAAGAAGTCCACAGGGCCATTGAGCCAAACTGAGGATGGCTGAGACCCACTTCCTCAATGAGCCCCCCCCCGTCACTGGTTTGCTTGGTGACAGAGCTGCTCCCAGTGGCCTGGTGCTGAGGGAAGAGGGATTTGTCCCTATTCTGTGCAGCCTGTGCTATGAACAAGCCATGTCTGATGGATATGGCCCTCCAACGGAGTTAGGGCAGTCTCTGTCCCTCTTGGTGAGAAGACACAAAATACACCTAAAAGCCAGCCTGTGCTCTACTGAATCTGCTGGTGCAGTTTAATCCAGCAGGGAGTCAATCACTACACAGCTGCTCACTCACTCCCCACAGTGCAAGGCAAAAAAAAGGTAAAACTTGTGTATTGAGAGAAGGACAACGTAGCGGGACAGAAAAGAATATGAAAATAATACAAGTGATGAAAGAATATGCAAAATTAGTGATGCACAATACAATTCCTCACCACCTGCTGACCAATGAGCAGGCAGCCCCCAACCCCTGGCCAATTCTCCCCCAATTTTATCATTCAGAACAATGACATATGATGCAGAATATCTCTTTGGTCAGAGGGGGTCTTGGCTGTGCCCCCTCCTGGCTTCTTGTGTCCCCCACCTGCTCTGCTGGCAGGGCAGTGTGAAAAGCTGAAAAATCCTTGACTTAGAGTAAGCACTGCTCAGTGCCAACTAGAACAGCAGTGTGTTATCAACATTATTCTCATCCTATATCCAAAACACAGCACTGTGCCAGCTACTAGGAGGAAAATCGGCTTTATCCCATCTGAAACCAGGGAAGTAGACACTTAGGTAGTGCTTGGGTTCCAAAGCATGTAAATCTTCAGTGCAAAAGCCATGCACATTATAAAATCCATGCCTGGGAAAGAGAGGGAAGAGCAAAAGATTTACCAGTAGCATAGCTGCCTATTCCAGATCTGTCTCTGCTCTATATCTTTGTAATAAATTTGTCATTGAGGAGAATTCAAAAAAATTAGGTGAAAGAATTTTAATGTTGCTATTCAACCTCAAATGATCACCTAAAAGACTCAGATTCTACATCCAAACAGTGCTACCTTAAAAAAACCATGGGGAAATGTACATATTTTCTGGAAAAGAAGGAGAAAATACAAAATTGCACTCAAGAAGCTTAGCTAAAATGGTCTATTATTTAATATTTACTTGGCTTCTGCTTTTCCTTGAAAATGTCAAAACAATTTTTTTCTCAAAATGTTTTTTTATCTCTAAGTGAAGTCACCTGTAATTTCTTTTCAATTCAATGAATTGTAGTCTTTAACTCTCCTAGAATAAAAATGATCCTTTCAGAAAGACAAAAGTGAATTAATCATGACACCTGAACAGGGGTTAACCACATAATCTCCCATAAATAGCAAAAGAAATTCTATCACTTAATCTCATTGCCTCAAAATGAATATTTAATACTAAAGTCAACACTCTAAACTTGCTTGTATTGTGTGAAAGTGTGAAAAGAAAAATGAAGTTACTATGTCATCAATGTTTTAAAACTAAATTTTCTACTGTATATACAGAGTAACACTTCAATTTATTTAAATTTATATTGTAGGCTGTAACCATATTAAATCATCATTTCCTCAAACAGAGAAAAAAGCAGCATAATGTCTTCTCAGGAGCTGCTGCAATGCATCACTTTCAGACTGTGCCAGTGTGCTCCACTGTCAATGACTTTTGACCAACATTTTGGTGCATTCACCATTACAGTAATTTTGAAAGTCTAGGTAAGAAAATAATTTCATCAGATATTTTAAGTGAAACATTATTAGAAACAAACAGACAAGCAAAAAATGACAAGCACCAAAACAACCACCAAAAAGAAAGAATATTTCCTTTTTTTCCCCTGTCATTTTGTTCATTTTTACACAGAGAGTGCATTAAAATATTAAAAAAAATAAAGCACTGTTTTCTTTAAGAATCTCACCTTAACTTCCTGAAGTAAAAAAGCACTCAATGGTAAAAAAACATTACTGGCAGACAGAGAGGAGACACAGAATTTTTACTAATTTAGCCTGGAAATGCTCTGACTTTCAGTAAAATACTTGAGTTCTACCTGAAATCTTTAGTATAAGACCTCTTTTATTAAAGTGGTTAGATACACATGTTTAGGAAACCTCCATATTAAACCAATCTTTTTCTATTTTCAGGTTATTCTCCAGTCAACATCATATAGAATTTCACCATGATAACACCATAAAACTGTAAGACCTAAATTTTTTCCCTCAAAGCCAAACAATTGAACTTAAACCAGACTGAATACTTTCCTCTTCAAAGCAGTGCCTAAAATAGGAAAAATAATGAATTAAAGAATTTTTTTAAGATATATAATTCAGAATGGATTAATACCTTAAAGTGTCAGATTAGATTCCCATTGATAGTTTGCAACTGACAAAAGACAAATACTGAATTTTCACAAGAATAAAAGTAACAGTCTTTTAAAATAAATCATATTTATTTAAAAAAAAATGATAATGCTCTAGCTTCATATCCCTTGCTATCCAAAAATAGACGATGCAGTAATTTAAAAATTACAATTCAAACCTATTCAAATGCTCAACCATAATTTCCTGGCATTTTTTCCCTATGTAAAAAATCAGTTTGTATATAACCTCTCTTAGAAGGTTCTCTTCTAGTGATACTTTCATTGCAAGTGCACAGAATCCACATTTCTCTTGGAAAGTGATTCATGCAGCTCTGCAAAATCAGGTAGCAAATTTTTGGAGTTAACAAGGGCTCCCTCTTGTGATATTGTACTGAAGTTGGATTCATTCTGAGACATTAGACTGTACCATTACTTTATGAACGCAAATGCTTCACTAAGCAGTTAGGGAATGTCAAGTGGATTGTGTCCTGGAAGATGGAGATGTGTACAGTCGTCCTAACTATTCAAAAATGCAGAGAACTTGGAAGCTAGGAAAAAAACCACATGCATAACATGATGTTCACATAAACATGGATTTTTGCAAGAATTTATGAGTCTTCTACTTTTATTAAATAATTATCCATATAAATAAAAATCCAAGCATTAAAGTGAGAAGGTTGTAAAGTAAAACAAACTGCTATCAATAATATGAATGTTTTAATAAATATGTAAAATTGTAGTTATGAAGGTTTATTAATTACAATATCTTTGTTTGGAATTTTTTCCAAAGTGCCTATATATGGACAGAGGTCTTAACTGCTTCTATTAAATTCAATTATCTTTTATGCACTCACCTAAATTATTTCTACTAAGTTTTCAATAAATACATCCTTTAATTAATACCAAATGTCTCTTTCACCTTTAAAAATAATTAAAATACCATTTTCTGATTCCAGCAAATAGAAAAATATTGCTATATTGGTTTAATTTAATTTAATTCCCTAAGTAAATATCATGGAAAACAAAATCAGTAATGTCTGTGGGCATTAGGAAACTTGAGACTCCTAAATAAACATTTCTTCTAGTATTATATACTTTCTCCCCTCAGAGGTCAAAACCAAGGAACAAAACTAGATCTCTAGTAGACATCTGCAAAACCAAATTTCACCCAGTGCCTGAAATGTAAATTAATTGAAAATGGAAATTACAAACTGCAGGCAGAAGGTTACTCGAATACACGCTGCCCTTTCAGCTGATTAGGGCCTGTCAGTACTGCAGGAATACAAAGTTTATTATCCCTTTCAATTTTGGTTTGGTCATTTGCAATTATAGGTACTGCATGTGATATAAACTCCAAGGTATCAGCATAAAAGCCAAACTGCAAAGCTGCATACAGGCAGCTCAGAGTATGCAGCTCCTTGAATGAATTAGTCAGTGTCAAGAAGCTTTGCATACCACAGTGTGTGTTTAAAATAATATCTAAATCTAATGGCTGGCTGCATGAAATGTAATGTCCTTACGTTGTGTCATTATTGATTTGCCTCCCTCAAATGAGCTAACGCTGGTACTATGTCTTCAAGGAAAAGAACAGCTTTCAGCAGATCCAGATAGTTTTTTCTCACAACAGAAATATGAAGGTGTTTATTCCTCCAACATATATATCCTACTACCACTCCTTCTTGTAGCATATTTGGTATCACTTTCTATAGTAATAGCTAAAAAATTATGACTGCACACAGAATTATCCATAAACTGGGTCAAATGGAAACAGATTTTTCTAAAAAATGCTTTGGAAGAGCACTTGTCTGTAGTAATTTTTCCATAAAACATCAACAGCTATGTATTTTTGTACAAGGTATGTAGGATCTGCTCAGATGCAAAAGAGGGCAACCACCTCCAAACAAATTTGCCGTCTGAGATTCAGCAGCAGAGCTAAAAGAGGAGCCAATCTGAAGCCCCATCTATCTCAATCATGCTTCTTATGGCTGCAAAGCTTCACTCCAGGAAGACCTTCGACAAGCATTTAGTCACAACAAGCTATATGCAATATGGAGAGGTAAGAAAGGGAAACTGGGATATGAAAATAATTAGTACTGCTTCTCTTTTTTCTTCACTGATTTCAATGTGCATATTAACCTTAGGATGCCTAGCTTAGCAAGGGGCCCAAAGTGATAGGCTGTCCCAAGCTCCTTGAAAACAAATGCCATGTATTTGTATTAAAGTGCCATAGACTGATCTAGGAGGGAAATTTTAAAACACTCAGCTGGAGGAAATGGCAGACTGACTTCCTTTGAGGTACAAATATACATAAAAACACAAGACTGAGTTATATGATTAATTACAGACTTCTTTAACATTCTGGGAAAACCATAAAGTATATGTTTATGTCAACTATTACTTTACCTATCATTCCTAGGACAATGGCAATAAATGAAGGAGAGTAAATAATCCAGCATGATAATTCACATCCTTGTATATTTTCAGCACTCAGAGAAGCAGATAAATTACAATGTCTCCTTCATATTCATTTACCAGCAAATCACCTCCATTAAAATAGTCAAAAAGGTGAAATCTACAGAATCCAGGTAGTACAAGGCATAAAAGAAGTTTCAAAAATTTCTCCTTTAAACTTTTACAGAACTGGAGCTAGTTATAAGATATCAAAGTGTTGACAGCTATAACAATGTTTTATAAAAGGAGGGGTTCAACTGAAGAAATGCATCTGAAACTGTAAGATCAAATCAGCATGCATATCCCATTACTGGTTGTTCAAATAATGGAAGCATATATGTTATTTCCACTGCCTTTTGACAGCATAGAAGGGTTCACTACTGGCCATATCCAGCTACTTTATGTCTTCTCCACACCCCTGAGATAAGCAGATGAGTCAAACTGAATCTCAGCCTCTAATTCTAAAGAAAATTCACCTCTAGGGCTTTTTTTCCTACATCATCATTTTAGTGATACAATGAGCTTGAAAGCTGACCCACATCTTCTTAAGAACTCATTTACTGTTTTTATGCACTACACACCCATCACTGCTTTGCATATGGATATGTTTGTGAATATTAAAATGAATCTGTACATGTGTATTCCAAGTGGTTAAATACTTGCAGAACTCTCCATGCTGCGAAGTGTTCTCAGTTCCAAATTCTAGTGAGACAAAATCAAATTTTAGACAACTGTGAGAAAACAGAGAAGGGAAAAAAGGAACCCAAGTGCAACTTGCTGTTACCAAGTCCTAACCTCATTTTAGCTGTGGCTTTAAACAGGAAACCACTGTACAGACAAGATGTGCTGCACAAATAAATAATCTGGCCATGGAAAATGAAACATAATCTTTCTAGTCATGTCAGTATAGAGGCAATCACCTGGTTTGGCAAAGTAAAGATTATCTATCTGTTGATAGTGCAGGCCATAAAACTTCATATCCAGATGAGTTATGTTGAAAAAAATGTGTTTACTGGAAAGTGAGTCATGTTTCCCATAAAATGATGAACACCAGCTCTTATTACAGATTCACAGAATCACTGTGGTTGAAAAAGACCTCCAAGGCCATTGGGTCCACCCTTTACTAAACAGCCCCACGGCCACTAAACCATGTAATCAAGTGCTGCATCTACTCATAGTTTTGAGCGCTTCCAAAGATGGTCACTCCACCACTTCCCTGGAGAGCTTGTTTCAATATTTAATCACTCTTCCAGTGAAAACATTTTTCCTAATAACTAACTTGAACTTCCCCTGGTGCGACTTGAGGCCATTTCCCCTTGGCCTATTGCTAGACAAGGTAGACTGGTAGACAAGGCCGTCTGCCCACCTCACCACAACCTCATTTCATACAACTTAAAATGGAAGTGAGAAATGAGGTAATAATTCTATCTTCTTTAACTTTTATATTGAAAGGATTGAGTAATTAGCAGTGACTTGGAATGGAAAATGTTGTAGTTCCACTTTATGGCTGCTAATATCTCACAAGATAGGGTGTGCATACTTTCTTTCTCAGTTCACTCTCTCTATTAAAAATGAAAATAAAAACCTAAAAACCCAACACATAGGATCTTGAAGAGAATTGAGAAAGCTGTCCTTATGGAATTGGAAAATTTTCAGTTTAGTCTTTCTACTGAAGTCCAAGGGATCAGATATACTGCACTAAAGCTTATCAATTTTTGCCCAAGGAACAAGCTAGAATCACATATTTAATACAAATTTTCTAAAGAGAAATGTGCAACAGCGTGTCTATGAAGAAAAGGGACAAACCAAAGCCCTACCCAGCTTTGCTGCACATGCAATTCACCTTTAATCAAGGGAGGGGCAGAGGATGAGCTGCAGTCCTGCTGCTCAGGATGATACATACACCCTAAAGAAAGCTGGACCAAGGAAATGGACACTGGAGAGAGAATGCTTCAACAATATCACAATTGTAAATATCACAATTGGCAAGTTGCTGGATTGCAGTTGTTGGTGTATCCTGCATCCCACAATTTAGCTTATTAAAAATCATTAATCTTCTCTTAGAAAAGCTGAGTCACTAAGAACCTCCACTGAAGTAAAGCTATCCAGACGCTTAGACACACAGACAGAGAGTTTGTGTAATAATTGCTAAAAGGGAAAAAAAAACAATATAAAAACAAGAGATTTTCAAAACATTTTTAGCCATTTTTTTCAAGTTGAGATTCTGAGTGAAGGCAAAATATTGTATTTTAATTAGCATTTTGATTAACATTTTGAATCCTTTCTTTCCCAATAGTTCACTTAATCTAAAGTTATTATTTTGCTAAATAATAAGGTATTTCTATATTCTTATTACAAGTGCCAATTAAAAAAAAAAAAGGGGGGGGGGGAGGAGAGGGGAACTCTGATCAATTAACCCTAATTAAGTTTGAAAGATTAAGTTTCCCTGAAAGAAATGTCTTCTGTCTGCCATTTTGTTCATGGTATTTTAAAGGAAATAATATTTGGTATGCATACTTTTGGAAATACCATTCCATACAAATTCAATGTAACAGCACACAAAGTAACAGTCCTACTGATCACTTTGGTTAAAACACATACTATTACAATATTAC
Organism: Zonotrichia albicollis; assembly: GCF_047830755.1. Taxonomy (NCBI): domain Eukaryota; kingdom Metazoa; phylum Chordata; class Aves; order Passeriformes; family Passerellidae; genus Zonotrichia; species Zonotrichia albicollis. Next base: position 30,907,693 of record NC_133823.1, read on the forward strand.
AATTTTATTTATTACAGAGGACAAAGAAACCCTTCTCCCTGCACACATATTTGTTGCAGAGCTGACTCTTCCTGGAGTAAAACCAGCTGAACATCCCAGGCTATGATGAGAGTCTCAGTTTGGCACTGGTTTACCACAAGGTGCTCTGGAGAGAAATGCACAGGGATGGGCTGCATCCTCCTGGCCCTGAGCTGATCCATCCTCTGTGTGTACAAGCTCCTCCCAAATTTTTATGTAATATGTGACTGTCACTGGGATATAGAAAACTCCATTTTGACAAATCTTTTCTTTCAAATGGCTTAAACCCCAATAATTTCAAGGCTATGTTGGTTAAAGGAAAGTCCTGCTCCCACTCCAGAAGTTTTGCCACATGTTCACATTTCACACTGAACGTGTCTTTCCTTTGTAATAGAATATGTATAAATTATTTATTGTTGCATTCTTGCACAGAAAATGTCTTCAAGCATTATGAAAGAAATTATAAAGATGTGCTTAGCACTACTGTATAATCATATGAGATGATTATATGAGACAGAACAAGAGTAATCAAATTTTACACTGAACTCATCTGCATTCTGACCTATGAGGGTTTCAAGCTGTTATTAACAAAAAATAATAAAAGTAATCACTCATATTTAGAATTGTTCTGGTAAATCAGCAGCGTTAGGTTCAGTTTTACAAATAAAATTTCATTCCACTGCTGTTATGAAGTCATCAATACCACAGAAATAAATACAAAATACAGCAGGATTTTCCACCTTTTAAACTGTGCTAGTTCCTTAGGCAGGTAAAAACATAGAACATGTGGACGGCAAAGTTAAAGTCACACAGGTTCATTTAATATTAAACACATTGGCCACAACATCCGAAGAACAAAAAACCCAAACCAACCAACCAACCTAAACAACAACAACAACAAAACACCAAACCAAAAGAAAACCAACAAACCAACCCCTCAAAAAACCCACAAAAGGGTAGCTAGAAAAACTACCTGTCACTGGCAATTTCCACAAATAGAAAATGCCCCTGAACTCAACATGGTCTAGCTGCAAACATAGGTAAGAAAAAGGCAAACTTAGAGAAACATACACATTATTTTTGTAATAGCATTATGACTATACAACTGCCTTTTTTATTATTATTATTTACCAAGAGCTTTTTTATGTTCCTTGCTGACTCACTAACATTGTTATCTCGCTTCTTTCCTGAGATAACAAAGAATGATGTATGCTCTCAGTGGAGTTTTCCCCAATCATTAACCATAGCAGCAGCAAGGCCTAGGGAGAAAGACAAATTTATCTCTATAATACCATTTATACATAATTGTTAATAAAGATAAATCCTATGAAGTGAATAAATGTCTTACTTCACATGGCACTGGTCATTTTTCAGTATACTATATTAAAGTTATACCTTATTGCATTCTTCACAGCTAACATAACTGACTTAAGTTGTGCCTTGATAAGATTAAAACACAAGGAAAAAAAAATGAGCAGAGTCAACAAATGAGAATCTAGAAGATACCCATTACAAACTTAGGATATACTGAGATAACTAGGAAGCTACAGATATGTAAGTCCAAAGGCTGTGTTGTCTTTGATATTTACACTCTATACATGTTGTAATTTATTCATTTGTCTACTTTTTTCTACTGGTGCTTCTCTGGCTGTTTCTTCCACAGCCCTTCTCTTACCTTTCTATCACTATCTCATTTATTTTTTTCTGTTTCAGTTCACTTTGGAGCTAATGAGCAGGCATATACCTATGCTGCCCAAATAGCTAAGAAGTTTAAAAAAAAATACCTCCTTTATTTCCACAGCACATGACTAATAAGGTTATAATTCCCTGAAGAAGCTGCTCCTCAGGTCCTCCAGCAGCTTTAAGTAGGCAAATTACACTAATTTATAACAGCCAGGCTGGGTGACCCCAGCTGACCAAAGGGACATTCCCACACCATGTGGCATCACGCTCAGTATATAAAAGGGGGGAAGAAGGGGGAAGGGGAGGATATTTGGAGTGGTGGCACCTGTCTCCCCAGGTCACCATTACCTGTGCTGGGGCCCTGCTCTCCTGCAGATGGCTGAACACCTGCCTGCCCTGGGAAGCAGTGAATTCATTCCTTGTTTTGCTTTGCTTTTGTGTGCTGCTTTTGCTTTTCCTGTTAAACTGTCTTAATCTCAGTGAGCTTTCTATCTTTTACCTTTCTGGCTCTATTCCCAATCCCACTGGGGGTAAAGTGAGGAAGCAACTGCTTGGGCTTGGCTGCTGGCTGGGGTTAAGCCATGACAGACTGATATTTAACAATGTATTTAATAATGTACAGGTAAAATACTCATTTATATAAATGAATGTACTACACATATGCCCAGCAATACAAAATACATCAGTTTTGCTTAAAGAAATTGCAGGCTATTATATAAAAAACCTGTCATCAACTGTAGCATGATTTCAGGAAACAGGCCCATTCTTTAACTGCACATAAATTTATTTCTATCATTTAAGCACACTGTGAAAGATTCAGCAGCTTTATTGAGATAAGGGAAGTAGAAGAATTTGACTCTCTTTATGGAAAAGCTGTAAAATTTGAATTCACATCTAATTTCAGGCAGATATATAAATATCTGTTGCAAAGAGCAAGAAAGTATAAATACAGTCAATCAGAGATTTTTCAATGTATATACAGGTGTAAGTTTTCCTCTGACTGAAATAGCTAATCCTTGGTTTATTTAATAAAATGGGGCAATGAATCCATCATGTAGACAAAGAAGATAAGTATGTGTAACTACTATTTCACTGCTAGAAATAATAAAGAGAGATTTATAATAATGAATGCTAATGAAATATTTGTTGCAAGGTGATCCAGCAAAATATACATTGGATGTGACAATGTTCAAATCATGTCCACAATTTAAGAGTGGTTCTATTTTATATGTTCTATTCTTATGTATTGACATGAGTTTTCATAAGCATCATTCCTTTTCCTGCAATGGAAATATTCCTGCTTAGATCACTATACAAAAGATCAGAAAGAGCAATGTCAAAATACTTTATATTTTTAAATAGAATAATCAGAATATTAAAAAATACAGTTTAGAGATCCCTTTTAACTAACATGTAGCTAATGCAATCCAAGGTGGTTTATGCTTTATAGTTTAGTTTGTATAAACAATGTCTGTGTTTTTCAAACCAAGGCTCAAAAGGGAAAAACCTCACAGACTGATCAGAAAGGTCCTTCAAAAGGATCTTCTTTCATATAAGTTGAACCTATATGGGTTTGGTTTTTACTGACACAGTGATATCATTCTAATTATTATTGCTTATATCCGTATAGACCTGAATTTTAAAGTTCTTGCTCATACATTTTCTGAGCTGGGTTTCTTTCTTATACTTGTTAGTCTTGTTTACAATCATGTTAATATTTCACTAGAGCTTAAAATCCAACACGATTTACAAGGTGCAAACTTCAGTCTTGACTGCCCCAAAGGCATTGCTACAATTTATGTGCCTTCATACTGCTTTCATATGCCAGCATCCTGGAGGCAGGTACGGGAGAGACAAGTGTCCTGTCGAGCTGTGCCTCTCCTGCCACTTTCACCACCCCCTGGTCTGGTGTGGGCTGTACCTGCGAGAGCAAGGCAGCGGCTGGAAAGCAACAGGGAATCACGTTACATTTTAGGTCCTCCCAGCTTCGGGTGATTAATTCGGTCCATTTCATAGAACTGGGATGCTTTTGAAGAAAACCCAGTGGAATATGTACACAAATAGCTGGCAATCAGTAAGTGCCAGCTTCTCTTTACTTACTAAAAGTCGTTATCTTTTTCTTTCTTTTTTTTTCCCTTTTTTAAAAATTTCCCCCCCACAAAACTCCGTAGAAATGTATCAGACTTCTTGGTTTTAAGTTTTCTGGGCGAATGTTTTTTAGAGCTAAATCATATGGGCAATTGAACACTTTAAATCCACTGACTTCAGAATTCCTGGACTATTGACTGGAATTTGATTGGCAATTTGGTGGTAATGTTTGAGCTTTCTCTAATACATGTTAAACTTTCCACTACACAGAAGGCAGGGGGGTTTATATTCTAGCAGTTTTTCTATTAAGAAAATTCTATGCTTTCCTACAAATCATTAGAGATAATTTTTGTTTTAATAAATGGAGTTTAACACTCTCTCGGAGTCCAGGTATGTTTCTGTTATTAAATGCCTTGCACACAAAAACATATAAAAATAAATATAGCATATAGATATATTTGCCCATAGAGTTAAGTGCAGCTGCTCAAAGTGTCCCCCGGAGCAACAGCACATTCTGAACCCTCGGTAAAAAGGGTTTGAGCTTACATTCTTGTATGAGCCAGCAGCATTGTTTCCCTCTTAACCACCGAAGTGACTTAACCAGTTTGACCAGGATCTAGTATCCTCCTGAGTAAAGACTTAACTGCTCCATTGAGAGCAGTTCCTTTCCACAGCCAGTCAGATGAGTAAACGCTTTTACACTTTTTCCTAGGCGAAGCAGTAGCAGTTCATGGAGCTGCCCTTCACAAACCTTGAAGTAGCTTTCATCTTGCTGGCTTTTGTCATTTTCACCTTGTTTACCCTGGCTTCTATCTACAGTGACTCCCATGACAACAAAGAAGGTAATGAACTAAAATAAATGTAGTACTTTACAGGTTTTACTAACTAATTTTCTAACTACATGTTTTGCGCTTTATCTTGCCGATAGACTTACAGTACCCTACGCCAGCTTTAGGAATAGTATTCCTAAAGGGGCAGAGAGTAATTGCTTAGGGGATCAGTGAAAGTCACTAGCATAGAAATTGTGTGAGGTCTGAGAAGGAAACCCTTTAGAGCCGGCTCTGCCCACTTGGCCGGAGCTGCGCCACGCAGCCGAGATAGCGCAGCGAGCAACCTCTGCTCTCAGCAGGGGAGGATTTTCTCCTGGCAGCAGTTCTGATTCATGGTCTGAGGAGTTAGAAAGTGCTTCGGTTGACAAAACTAAGAATGTTCTTGTAATCAAGGTAAATGTTTGTTTTCATAAGGCTGAAGCCAAGAATTTGCTGCTTTTTAAGAGAGTGAAAATGCCATTAAAAGCACGGGTGGGGATGTCTTTCTCCCATTCAAAAGATTCTGAAATCTGAATAAAACCCCAACCACATCCCCTGCTAGTTCTGCAAAGATTTAACATAACCTTACACCCTCAGCAGAGCATTCCCGTGTCACAGGAGTGCTGTCACAGCCACCTTCATGCCATCTGATCTCTTGCTGGCAGGAGTATCAGCGAGGCTGCTGGAGTGGAGCGGGAGCAGGGAGCTCTGGCCATCCCTATCAGTAAAGGAGTTCCTCTCCTCTTCCCAGCCTCCCGTTGGATCACCCTACCCCTGCTAAGCTTCCCCAAACTGGAGAAGTGGGAAAGGAAAGGAGGTAGGGAGAAAGGGACTGCAATAAACTCCTGAGGCACACAGCAATATAGCTGTTGTTTCTGCCATGTATGACAGAAACTAATCCTGTGTTACCTTGATTTCTGTCAAAAAATATGAAATTTATTTTATGGACGTTTTTTGAGCAACCCTAACAGAGTGCTCTCAATGTATGTCTCATATTGTAAAACTCTGGCCTGCCTAGTAATCTGTGAAACAATAGCTGACAGCATGAAAGGTAAGGAAGTGTCACAGCGCTTGCCGCTTGCATGTCAATGAGGTTTCTTTCTTGCTCTTCTGCTCCCTCAGATCTTACATCATTTCTGCACAGAAGGGGAAAGTGCCTGAAAACAATGCACATTTCTGTGGATAAAGTGTGGTTGCCATGAGAACTGACCTCATTCAGACAGCGTGGACACAAGCAGTTTTTCCTGGCAGAAGTCTGTTGTACTGACATGGCAAGAGAAGCCACTCCTCTCGCTCTGAGCAGGATGTGGGAAGCATGCGCTGCAAGGCATGCAGTCCTTGTGGCAACCAACAAATTCTGCAGAGGCAGGAACTTGGAAATGAGACCCTGTTTCACCAGTCTATAACTGAGATATGTCTTATGAGATCAAAAAAGAAAGTTAACAGAATCATTTTGATTTTAACTTATGCCTGCCATTGTGCAAAGACAAGGTTAGGTCCCTTTCCTTGTCCTCAGCTTCCACAGTAACTCACAACAGAGTTGTAGAGCGACTGACAGCATCTTCTTAGTGTCAAAACTGCATGCAAACTTTTCACTTGATCTGTTTATCTCACCACAACCACACTTTCAAAGAGAAAGCTGAATCTTCTGCTGAGCACTGTATGGGAGCAGAATCTTGATTTAAGAGCTCATAAATGCCAAATATCTCAAAAACTTTGGTGTGGCCTCAGCAGGCCTAGGACTCACTTTGCTAAATAGAACTATATTCAAAGAACTTTGTATGAAATTATTTTGGACAGAATTGTTGTGAGAACAATTCATGCTTACTACTCTAGTTAAATAACCCCTGAATTCAGGCAGCATCCTTCTGCAGTAGCAGAGCTTTGTAACCATGTTTATGCCTTTCTCCTTCAATGCTTTTTTAAAATCTGCATTTAGAGAAAAGACCAGCAAGCAGGGAATCTATAAAAAGCCTTCTTCCTAAGTTAAGGGGCAAAAGGAGAATGAAAACCCTACACCCCCTTTGCACTAACATTGACAGATGTCTGGTTAGAAGAGCTAAGTGAAACGTGTTTCAATGAGGTGCTGTCCTTCATCAGCCTTTTAGCACACTCATACAGCACTGGGCCCCTGCATTCTACTCACAGCTGGAAGAAGTCTCCTTCGCCTCCCCTCTTGCATGTTATCCGAACAGAAAAAAAGGGCTACAGGAGGGTTCTAATTTATATTCCAGTTCAGTTATTTAAGAGAAGACAGTTGTACTTTTTTGGGGGAATATGACTGTGCTTGTTTTATTTTCTCCTGTGGCCAGGAAGTTTGCACATCATTTGCTTTTCCCACTACACCAAACATAGTGTGTATTTTTCAGATATTTATTTAGGTTAAGGAAATGAGAAATTGAAATGTTATCCTGTATTTCTCAAGCTTCTAAGGCAAGCTTTGAGGGAAATTGTTCTGAAAAACCAATCTCACCACATATTACAGTATTTTATCACGGTACTGTGTAGCGGGGGATGCAGTGCAAATTAGCCGTTCCTGTTCTAGCTCAGAAGCCAGTGCTCAGATTTTCCACTTCAATAGACTGGGAGAGAGGAGTGTGCATGGCCAAGTGTGGCAAACTAGACATATCAAATAGAGTAATTAGAAAGTGAGAAGTATGCTTACCTTCTATTAGAAGATAAGTGTTTTCCTCCCTCAGAAAAATGAGGGCATGTTCTGTAAGATTATTCTACCTTTGAGCAAATGCAACAATTCATGCAAATGTAAAGAATGTCATCCTTCAAAGGATATCTACCTGAAGAAGAGAAGGAGAATATTTGGAACAATGTTCTTTGTTCAGGGAAGAAAAATAAGAAATCTGAGAGCATTTATTCATTAACTGAGGTGGAAGTAAGAGAAACTCCTCATAACATGACAACCGAGATGCTTGAGGAAGGGCAATGAACAAGTAGAAAAACATTGTGGAAAAATGCAGGAATGTTTCACTCAGTTTGTCATAAGGAAACTTAACTCAGAAAACTAAATTTAAAATAATGCATGCATCATTATGCATAACAGTAGCTACTGGAAGTAGTACAGAAGCTTACAGAAAGTCTAAATGTAAAATCAAGAATATACTCATTGGCTGTGTTCTAGAGCCTTTTTTGCTGGCATTACACGTTGTTCCTTACAGTTAAATGCCAACAGGCTGGCATCTGGCACAATCTGCAGGACATGGATTAGAGTATAATTTGGAAATCTGTAGTGGTGTGATGTTCTGATGGAGGCTGCAGCACGTGTTTGCTGCTGCCCTTTTAGAAGAGGCCAAACCCACTGTCACAACTTCCATGGAACATAATTTCCATGGCCCAGTGCCACTGTAGCTCTTTATGTAAGGAATAGCTGTGAGAAAGCAGTCTTCTGATTTTCTAGGATCCTTTCTTCTGTGTAGGAGGTAAGCCTTGCCTTTAATTCTTTTCCCAATTTGACCAGTATCCCTGTCAGGAACCCAACAACAACTCCTTGAGGCACAGTGCAGTGTACTTCACAGAGTTTTGTTCTAAGGAATATAAAAGATAACAGATTTACTGTAAAAAGGTAAAAGAGAGTGGGATTTTAAGAACTTGTGATGCATTTGCTGCCAAGAACAGACAGTCATGAGAAGAACAGTTCCAAGCAGAGTCTATGCAATAAATCTCCCACTGGAGGGAGATGTGTAGTCACTGTGAGCCACTAGCTCTGCTACTTGGAGGAGAATTATCTTGCAAAGACCAGAAACAATTCATGAATCCCTGGAAGCTCTGCTTTCAGCAGTGTCTGCTAGAATTGAAATCTCAAGTCTGAAGATTAAAATGCCTGTTTTGCCATTCATATCTCCATTGCATGGCAAGCTATTCCAAACACAGGTGCAGCAAGGGAGTTCTATTTACTTAGCAGATTTTTGCCTCAGGGAAATTTGATTTCATATGCACTAATTGAATTTCAGTGGAAGAAATTTACTCTTTTGCTCCACTTACACAGCATAATCCAAATGATAAGACAGCAAGGAAGATACCCAGAAAATTTATTTCTCCTTATCTATATTCTTTTTTACAGAAAAACAAACAAACAAACTATTCATATAGTGGAAATAAAGGAAGTATTGCCTACACTAAACCACAATTTTAAAAATTTACTTGTATTAAAACTACTTAAATTTTTCCATGTTTAAGAATAGTGACCCTAAAAACTGAGTTGTCTGAGCTGATCTCTTTGAAGACTTCACTTGTAATGATTTGAGTGCTGACATACTAAACAGCGAGAAGTACAAACAGGTACAAACAGTAAATGCACTCAAGAAATGTATCTTCTAACGTTTAAGATACTTCTAATATTTTTGGTAAGTTGTATATTAGGAAAGTTTAATATTTCCATTATATCTCTAAAGATAATTTCTTTTGTTTACAAACTGCTAGTGAGCCTTGTAAGGCCATGGATTCATACAGAATGCTGCAAGCACACAAATCTGCAGACAAAGCCCCTTCTGATTCTTTTTCTTATAAAAATTAAGGCTCACTAAGCAAACTTAGTGATCACACATTTACAAAGAACAGGTTATGTCTAGAAAAATGACATATGCTAAAACCTTCAAAATCACACCAAAGGGAGCAATAAATGTTGTACATCAGCCACTATTTCACAGAATGAGATAGGTATGGGCCAAGTCCTGAGAACTCCAAGAAAGAAAGAGAGTAACATCGTTTCCTACTAGTCAATAAATCTGATTATAATGGAGAATAAAATATCATGCAAAAGGCAATATCTAATCACATAACATATTTTTTTGTTACTGATTACTAGGAATTACTGAATAATTTTGAATAAGAAACTTTGCATGACATGATAAAGTTTTCTACACATTTTCATCCCAGCTGAATCAATCTTCACCTGTATGTTACCTACAAAGCACAATTTCAGGAATAAAGAGCCATGCATCCATTCTTATGAGGGAAAATTAAAGCACGTAACAACAGTGTTAGATCTGCAGGAGGAAACCTGGAGAATTAATGTTTAACCTTCCCTTTATCAGAAAGGGACACTTTTCACCATCCTTGGGACAGTCCTTAGTGGCTTGCATCGATTTGATAATTTAGTACCAGTTTCATTCCATGAAAAGGGGAGATAGCACAATTCACATGCTTGATGCATTCTGCTCTAGAGGTCAGTATTTTCAAATTCTAAAGCAGCAAAATAGTCAGGTGTAGGCTCTTTAGCTTGGGGCTTTTTGTTCACCCCATTGACATAATTAATAACATTAAAGACTGTGAGATTACCCAGTCACTTAATGATTTTTTTCTCTGCTGCCTAACTTTTGTCAGGTTACTTTCACATCTTATTAAAGATTGTGTCACTGCTTAGAATAATGTAATTAGTGTTTTTCAGACTTTGCTACAATCAGCACTTTCCTTTAACACCTATGTTCCTTCTATCATTAGTGTTTGATCTTGCCCTGTGTGAAAACTCTTTAAACTATTTTAAGGATCTCTCTAATAAGAGGTCAAAAGTTTACTTGTATTATAAATTATTCAGAAGTATTCTACCTACTTAAGTGAAATTACAGTAAAATTTCAGTTCATTTGATGAAAGAGAATTTGGAATTCATATTCCTGGGTTTAAAATCAACCATAAATGTGAGCTCCTTACCATCGTGTTTGATACTGTAGTAAAAAAAGAAAGGTATTTTTCAGTAACTGCTTTAAACTCTGCTGCTTTTTACACTGCACTATGGACTTCAGAAGTACTACTTGGGTGTCACAGCAGATATTTTAATAATGCTTGTTAAATTGAATGAAATCACCACAACACTTAAGACCCCTCAGTATGTGCCATATGTTCCTTTTACTACTTGCAGTCCTTAGAAATGAGGTTTACAGTGGAAAAGACTCACTTGGGCTTCAGAATCAGAATCCCTTCAGAACCATGTTTATGTCTGGCCTCAATCACAGCATGTGTCACATAATATTATCAAAGCACCAAGGAAGGGGCAATGACATCCTTAGACATATGAGAGGATGGGGGTACATTACAGCTTTTCCTCATTTCTTGCTTTATAATTTAAAGATTCCTTATGAATTTCCATTTGAAGTAGTTTCGAAAAAGCCTGAGTTGCATTTCACAATTTCTCAAGTTCAGAGAGAGCTTGTGTTGATCTGAATATCCCTTTCACAAATCAGTAATAAAACTGTATGTGATTTATGCTCAAAGAAACTTTTAGCCCTAAAGCAAAAATAGCAAATGTACTTAAGACCAGTGTTACACCTAATAGAAGATCAATGCAAGAGGAGGACATTCTAAAAATATAAGTAACCCAAATATTCAGCTCTTTGAAGACACTAAAAGTGGGAGCTGATATAATTCTGTTCCAAATTTGATTATTTAAAGTAAAGTACTTTAAAATTGTAGAGAATTAAATCCTGTGGGAGGATTTTTATATTTAATATTCTTCTCTGTATCATATATAAATTTCTTTTAAGAATCATGGAGGTTTGGGGGAAAGAATATAGCTTACAGCAGAATTTTCAGATGTACTACTAAAACCAGGCTATCACTGAATAATGAAAATGTAGGGCCTTTTACTCTGATGAAAAAATCGGTATAGGGCCACCCATGGTGTACAGATTTAATGACAGTAGCACCTTGGCTGGATGGAACTACAGGAAATGCTGAAGCACAACCATCTGTATAGCAACACAGGCATGGTCCTAGAGGTGAAAACTTGCAGGTAATTGATGAATAATTAAATAAAAGAATGTATTTAATCTGAAATAATTATAGCAACTCCTTTGTCTGAAGGTATTTTATAAACAATTTTAGTTGCTAGGAAAGTACTTCAGAGTCTACAGGCCAGAAGAGGAAGAGGGGGATGAAAGGTCCTCAGTGGAAGGACCAGGGAGACGTCTTCATTCGTAAACATCATCTGCCACTGCTCCATCAAGTGCAGATTGAATGCATTATTTCGACTCAAAAAAGCCATGATAAGTGGACCATGAGATGCCATGTGCTGATCAGAACAAAACTGAGGTATTTAAAGACAGTAGTATCAACATCAAACACCAAATCCAAGGGATCTAGGTCTCTATGAGCTAGATAGTTTTATTGTCTTGTTTTTTGTTGGTTTGGGTTTTTTGTTGGTTTTTTTCTTTGAGAAAACTTTTTGAGAAACCTAATAGGCCTACAGCTAGTCTTCCCACATACAAAAATATTGCCAGGGTGCTTTCCTGTCACCCCTTTGCCTCCCAGCATATAAAGTTTAAAGTTCAATAACTCCCTTCAGTGGCAAAACTCAGGGAAAATAAGTCACCTTTGAAAAGCCCTACAGGGGAGGATAAAAAAGAAAGAAAAAAACAGCTCTGTGTTTTCAAACTAATAATGTGGGAGTAAGAGTGAACACTAAGACTTTCCCAGGAATCCCTAAGGAACTGGCATATATTATTTTAGGACTAAATTCAGTCCATATTGCTGTCAAAGGATTGCTTTTGAAATGTTGAGTAACACTCATGGATTTGATGACATTTTTACTAAACTCAGAAGTATACAACAGTTTTTCTTTCCCTGGGAGGTAAACGTTGCTGATATATACATATACATATATATACATACACACACACATACACATATATATATATATATATATATATATATATATATATATATAAAATATGTATAACAAATTAAGTGCCAGAGAGGTTAAGTAGTCCTTCCCATATTAGAAAATAACAGTTTGGTTTCAAAGAAGGCAATAAATGAGATTACTCTGCAAGCTTCTGTTCTCTGTCTTCTAATTCTATTTTCCCCTTAAAAACATGATACTCTTGCACTCCAACTCTGTACGTGGCCTCTAGAAAAGCCTTTTTGAGGACTATGTTTTACAAGTAGTTCTCTGCCTGTGGGAGCATTCATGTCTAAAAGAATATGGAAGGGAAAGGCTCACCAATTCAGGGAGTTCTGCTGGCTTTGTGCCCTAGAACATTCTTCAAGGATGGCAAAGCCACAAGTGTGAGCATGCACTCAGACTCATCTTGGAGCTAGAAATGTTTAAAATGTGAGTGAAATCTGAAATTATTTGATGCTTCTGCTTGGCTCCCATGTTCTATTCTCTATTTCTCTGAGCTCTGCCCCTGTCTCCACTGACACCACACAGCTCTCTCAGGCCAGTGCTTAACTGCACCTGTGAAGGAGAGGCAACTGCAGAAACACAGAGAAGTGACCTTGGGCAGGCTTTTGCCAGAGCCAGCTGGAATCTTGCTAACATATCTCAAAATAAAATTTGTTTTCTTTAGTCTCCTGTATTCTTCACTATACAGCCTTCAATTTGAGAGACATTTTGTTTGTGGGTGATGGAGTGTGAAGAAAAGGTGGGGGCAGATTTTTGCAAAAAAGTGATGGATCTGTCCTCAAACTGGTTTATAACAAAGATAAGCTTTGTTGCACTGCTTAAAAATAAAATCCCCCTCCTTCTAGATAATTTTGCTACTAAGACTGATATCTAAGATTAAGTAGAAAAAATTACTTATAAAACATGTTTTTAAAATATGAAAATATTTTAAAATAAAAAGCAATATATTTCTTCATTATGGTTGAATTTCATGCAACTTGCACTGAAATACAGGGAGGGATCTACCAACCTCTAAGTTAAAGATTTCTGTTCTCTCTGCTCCATGTAAAAGGATGCTCCTGACTTCCAGAACCTCAAGAAAACTTTTCAGCCTGGGGGAAGCTGACAAAGTTGTAAAAAACCCCAAACCAACAACAACACTAAGAGATTGCTATTGTGATTTCAATGGAAGATAACCTAAGGATCAGGAGGAGAAAGAGAAAGATAAAATACTAACCATTAATGAGGCAGAATTAAAAGTAATAAGGCATAAACAGGCAAACTTAAGGTAAAAGCATAGCTGTTTTTCAGTGACCTCTTCATATAAAAAATATTTATAAAAATTGGAAACATTGTGAGACAATTAATAACAGAGGCATTGGAAGTTAGTAGTGATCAGGTAACCCAGAGCAGTCCCTTTGTACACAAGCAGGTAGGATGGCTCATCTGGAGCTTGTTTTGCTCACATAAATTGTCAGTGTTCGATTCAGACCACAGCATAAACAAGAGAAATAAGACTTGTGAGCCCATCCAGAGAGAACAATTCTAAAAAGGTGTGCTACCAAGGCCAGAGCAAAGGCCTCCATCTAGTAACAGTTCAAATATAGGAGGACATAATTTAAGAAGAGGTTAGACAAGTACTTTGAGTGTTGAATAACTGTTCTTTGGAAGGCTGCAAAAACAAAAGTGCATCTTTTAAAGGGAAGAACACAGATGCCTAAGGACTTCAGGACAAGTCAGTCATGGAGAAAGTACAGAGAAGTACATGAAGAGGAGAGAATAACAAAAAAAAAAAAAAAGAAAAAAAAAGAAATTCAAGCTAGATGTCACAGTATCTAAAGGCACCAGCAGTCTTCTCAGGAAATGCAATCTTTTTCCTTGCTGCAAATTTATGCAATAGGTCAAATATATATGTTTGCCTTGTTTTCTTTGATGGCAGATTGTATAGATCAGATATCAAAGTATGTTAAGCCTATGCAATGACTGCAATTTTAAAACCACTAGAGGTGGTCCAATAGAAAAGAGCTGGAAATTGAGTAACTCCCTAATGATATATTTCAGGGTTTGAATGCTATCAAAGCAGAAACTATATTCTTTTTTCTTCAACTAGTAAAGGTCAAACATCTGAAAACATGACTGAGATGCATATGAAACAGTAAAGTGAAGCAGAGTAGTAGAGCTTCCCATAGGAAAAGTGGAAACCAAAGAAATAAGTTAACACTGGAGATTGAAGAAGTGAGAGCTCTGCATAAAAATGGTTTCTGTGTACATTTAAGAACCTCTCATTTCCTTCTGTTAGTATAGAAAATCAAAAGGCCCACAACAGGCTGAAGTTTAAATATTGCAGTGTGAAAACAGTCAGCAAGCTCCTTACCTAGAGATAAAATGCAGGAGAAAAAAAAAAGTCCATTTTCAGGCAGTAAAAATACAAAAGTATGGTGAGACTAAAGGCCAGAGATGCTGTTGAATAAGCCACCAGCTTTCATCTCTGTTTAATGCCCTCTGGCACATGGACACTTTGGAGAAAACTGCAGACTTAAAAATTAATGAGCATAGCATGCCATGGCTGAACCAGGATTAGTTTGATCCCAGCTTGTAATAAATAATGAAAAAGTGGTGGCTGTAAAATAATTAAATAAGTATACAAAGCCCAGAGTGAAGTAGTGACTTTATACTGTAGAGCGGAACTAGACTGTTTTAGAAAACAGGAAAGTTCTTTTAATAAAAATCACAAGACATATTGAAACAGAGATAAGAGAGGCTGGTTTTATTTTGTTAGGCATATTATATATTTTTAGGATTGTAACTAAAAGCATTAAAAATCTGCTCAGATAATACACCCAAAACAAGTGAATAATACTGTGGTAACACTGATAAATTACATTGACAGCAAGTGCATTTATCAATAACTGAACTTTTAGCAAGTTAGCAGAAGTGGGAAGTTGGATACTCAGTTTATCTGTAATATTTCTTCCTATTTTAAAATACAGGAAATACTTTTAAAGAAATATAAATGCTGAAAGTATTTTGAAAAATCAGTATCAGACAGTACTGATAGACATATCCTAGGATGGTGGCATTCTGAGGGGGAAAAAATTGTTAACAAAAATCGAACGTACTCAAAAAAAATACACTTACAGATATTTAATATTGGCAAGTTCTAGAAAGTTATTTGTGTGCTATTAATTGTGAAGTGGATTTGTAAGAATTATTTTCAAAACTTTAGCTACATGTATAAACAATTTGATACATTTAAAAGTAATATATGAAGTGTTTCCACTGTTTCACATGCTTAAAGTTTATTGATTTCTTTGGCACAGTATATCAGGGTTATAAAATTAAAGATGGTTTGAATACTTATGACAATATTAACAGCGAAGAAAGTACAACCTTATGAAATGTTAGACTTTGGTTTTGTAAACTCAGAAAATGTGTTCAGATTTACAGATCTTTTTTCTTGATTTCAGAAAATTTCCTTCTACCAATCATGCTAATGAAATTATCCCTTAAAACCACATCATTATTTATTTACTTATTTTAAGGAAAGTTCTTAAGCCACACTGAAATCCAAATTGTAATCTCCCATAATAATGAAAGATTATTCTTTCTGTTACCATGACATGAGGTTTTGGTTATGCTTTGGAATTAGACTTGCCAAAAAATTTCCAAGTTCTGAAATGTTTTGGCTATTTTTAGTGGGGAAACCAGACAGTTCTATGTACAAATGAAATATATTCACTGCTAAAGAAATGCTATTTGACATTGGTCTGAAAGCATTAATTACTTAATTTCATTAACTCAATTAACTGATTTTCCTTCCTCTTGCAAACAATCATGACAAAATTTTCAGTCACAAATAGCCTGAAATAAAGGGAGGAACATTCTTTACTTATTTCACATCTTTTCCTCTCCCTTAGAGTTAATGTTCTGCTTTTGGCTCAGAGCTAATTCTAATAAAAAACCAAGAACTTGGGAAACACACAGATGGCCCCACACTATAAATTATGTGGTTGTCTTACGTGGGCGGTATGTAAAACATTGCTTCTTCACTCCCTATAGCAAGCCTGAAATCAGAAGGCACATGGTGCTTAATAAGGCTTTTTACATTTTCCATTTTCAATGTGTGTAAAAACTTAGTGACCTTCAGAAATAAGTCTTGTCAATTAGGAAAACCTTTCTGTAACGTCATGCCTCCACATCTAAAATGCTTTTCATTAATGGTGGCTTTATTCTTGCCAGAGAAAAGCTACACACAGGAAGAAAACAAGAGAAGGAGAAAATCCAACAAGAAAAAGAAGCATTCGAATATGAGTGAAGTGGTTTAGAATATTACCCAAGTCCACTGTTGGAAACACTCGTGAAAGAGGTATCTGTGGATGGATGCTGGTCACCTGAAGACAGTGAGAAAGCGGATGTGAGAAAGGAAGGACCTGGTCATCCATCAGATGGAATCCAGACGTGACAATTAGAGTTAATGAACCATGACCCATGAAGCTGCTTCAGCACCTTTTTACAGCCCCACTTCATGGCCTTCATAAAAGTACCAGGGCTTATTTAGAGCACATCTGCTCTAAATTCCCCAAGGAGAAACTTGCATTCAGAAATTATTTTTTGTTCCTTCACCACTTTTCAGTCATTTATAAAGAATATTTAACAGCAGTGTATTTACTTCTCTACCTATTCAGTCAACAGAATATCAGAATTGAAAGATAATTTTTTTACAATAAAACAATATTATTATAATAGTTATTTAGCTTGCATTAGCTTTAATAAGCTGCTGAGGCTGACTGAAAAGTACCAGGCAAATGTGGAGTTTTTTAATTTCTTCAGTATCATGGCATCTATATCCAAGTATTGCCTTTGGTTTTAAATACTTAGAGTGCCTTGCAAAAATCAGGTTGATTTACTGCTTTGGCAGAGTGCCTCAGTCAGCCTTGGTACTGAAGTCCTCAGTTTCTTCACAGAGCAGATAAAACTAATAAAGCAATACCTCTTCCTCCCTGAAGTGCAGAAGATCTGCTGAACTTCTAAGGCTGAGGTTGGAACTGATCCTTCTTGCCTTATGGACAAAGCATTTCTGCAGTTTTTGGGTCCTATTCATTCCCTTAGGTCTCATCCAGTGCTGCACCCACACTGCTTCTTCCATCCACATGCAAAAAGAAGCAAAGGGAAGGACAAAGTAGCTCATGGACTAATTGTTAGAAAACTCCCTTTTGCATACTAGGAGATGACTGGAAGAGCTCTGGGCTGGGCTACAAGGTGTAATATGCAGAGGAAAAAAGTAATTACTTTCCTCACCACAACGACATGAATAAAAATATCATGAAATTTACCCTGTTGACCCCAAATATCACAAATTTGACCCTGACCCAAAGCTTCAGATGGCAATATCTGAGCAGCCTAATTATGGCACTTTCAGACTGTCAGTGTTCTTCAGGAAAGTAAAGAGAATACTTTCTTCTCATGTTAACCACTAATTTAAAAAATAATCAATCTGCACAATAATCCACGACCAAGTAAATGCTAGAGCCACTTGCTGAAAAAATACATGTATTTTCTTAAGACATTATTGGTCAGCCAAAGTCTGATGCGTATAGTAGAACAAAAATTATTTTCCGAAACAAATCAATTCGCTAACAAAACTGATATCTATATTACAATTGCTTTTTGGCAATAGTAGACACTCCCAGGAATCCTTGTCCAGCATAGCCTTTGTCAAAGCCTCCCATAGTAAAAAACATTATTCCCCTGGTTTCATATCAAGCAAAGACATCTCAGCAGCTGATGCCTCTTTAAATCTGAACTGAAAGAAAGCCACCATTCAGAAATAAGACTCTATTTTGCACTTGCACATGGAAATGTCTGTGGTATTTGCAGGACCTCACTGGGAGTCATTGCCTTTCAAGGGAAGTAGCTCATAGAATTATTGTATTATAATAATTTTTCCATAGCCTAAATAGCAGTTGAAATACTAAACTGCTTTATTACAGCAAAGTTTTCTCAATTAAAAAAAAAAAAAAAAGTGCTTCACACTGTGTTAAATGTCTTGGTAACAACAATCCCTGAAACTGTCTCTGCTAGCATACACACCATTGTTAAGACAAGTTCAGGTTTGTCTTCATTATTTCATCGACTTGTTTTTTTGATTTAACTTTCCTAGAGCTCATTAAATGCTACTGGTATTGAAAACATGGTCGAACTAGTGAAAAAATAAAATATAAAGTTTTATATAAAGTAGCAAAATCTTTAAATTATTGAATAGTGTTTGCTGCAAATACCATCTGCCTTGTGTAAACACCAAATTATTTTTGCAAATATGTAACCAAAAACCATAAACAACGTAGTGAATAAACCACCCACAGACCAGGCAAATTATCTTTTAAAGGCCCACTCTTTTAATAATTTCCTCCAACCCAAACCTACTTCAGTAAGTCTGGACATAAAACATAACAAAAGAAATAATTGTTTTTGTCTTCATTAAGATGTCATATAAACATACTTAATGGGAGATCTCTATGTAAACAAAACTTTCTAAGAGAAACTGCTTTAATCGACCTTTGGCATGAGTTGATTTCAAGTCATTCTAGGATGAATGAACCTAACACATACATATTCTAATTCTTTTTATTTAAGAACTACAGTAAAGTGCATTTATCTGTAAACCTAGTTTATTTGGGGTTTAATTAATTTTTTAATTACTGTTTTGATGACATTTAATCTACAAATTAGTTATTTTGATTAAAAAGAAACCACTGTTTCTCATTCAATGTTCTCATTCAAAACAACTCATGTTTGTAGGGAGATACATTAGGAAAGACAACTTCAGTGTTGACACAAAGATAAGAGGGCACTGGGAATCATGACTTGGAAGCATGAATGTCCAGTCCTTCTTGAGAATTACAGTCCAAGCTTTTGCATACATTCAGGGAAAAACTAAAGAGAACTTTCTTTTAACTAATAAAAGCTGTACAGGACCAACCACTCAGTACAGTAAATGTATCAGAAAATGTCACATGTACTAATTAAATTATAGTATTAAATTATTCTTTTTAAATCTCAATCCATGTTTTCAGTGGCCTGTGTTCCTGTTTTACATGCTAAGTGAGTCATGGCTTTAAGAACATGTAAAATTCCACTTGAAAAGGGGACAGTATAATGGGACATGGATTCAACGAAAAGAGTTTTAAGTGTGAAAAATACTGTGTCCTTCTTTTCACTAAACTGCTATAGGAAACAGAAGCCGACATTAGATGGAGATGATTTTCAGCTTCATCTTGGAGACTCTCTTAAGACAAAAATTAGGATTAAATACTACAAAGAAACTTCTCTCCAGATGAAGAGATCCTCTGAACAGATCATCATACACTTAGTTAAGAGTCTAATTGAAAACCCATTTAAGACGAACAGTACAGAAACTACTTTGAAATAAAAACATCCACACAGGAGCTGTATCACTTGGAAAACTTTTCATTGTAAACCAACTCAGCCTTCTTATACAGGCAAAGATGAGTCTTTCATGGACACATTGGCAAATCCCAAATATGGAGATAAAATCACTTCTTATATTATTGTCCAGTCATAACAAACCTAATTTTAATGATTTGTAGGTATAAACATTGGAACATTGAATGTACCATAGAATCATCACCTAATTACATGTCTAATATTAAGAAACAGGCAGCAGCTATGCATACATGGTAAAGAGGCAGATGTTTTATTAGGAATATGCAGTAGCACTTTGCCAGATTAAAATTCTGCGCTGTCTTCTGTAACTATGCACAACTTGAATATACTGTTCAAAATATGCTTCTGTAAGAGGACAAAACATGTCATCTACCACACTGAAGCTGTAAACTTCCCTGCAGGCAATTTCTGCTCTTCCCAAGCATCCTCCTTCTCCTGCCATGTTAAAACCATTACTTCTGTGACACATGGCAAAGTTTTCCAGCTGTAGTGGACCCAAGTAAAGATCCTGGCTTAAGGTAAGTCTTTTATTAATGTGAATCTGATTTTGTTGAAGTCAGAAAATGTTTACTGCTGAATTCAGTTAGGGAACAACTTGGATTTACTAGCCCATTCCTGCTCACGGCACTATTTAGAGAAGAGGACCTGTAATTTTGGAAGTGACTTGTTCAGCTCAATGGCCACATCCTCAGGGCTGAAGTAAACTAATATTTTATCAAAAATTCCCATAAGAGTGACTTCTCCACAGGGCAAGCAATCCTTTCCAAGAGACACCATAGAGGTGAAGTAATTTTTTTCTTGTTTTGAAATTTAGTGGTTACTGCTCCTTAGTGTACTATCTCTGCACTGACAGAGAAATCTACTTCCTCCTGACTGTTGTCCTCCTTATTGTTTTAGTAGGTTTTTAACAGTAAAAAGCAGAAAAGAAAGAGTACCATTAGTTTAGAAAGTTAATCTTAGAAAGCAATGGAAAGTACCTCAACAAACGTGTGGACCTAAGCCATAAACTTAGAGGTAATGATAAAAAAAACACTAAGAAAGAAAAAGAAAAAGGTTGTGTGAACTACTATTTTACATGAAATTGCATAAAGAATTGATCACACCAGATTATTACTGCAGTAGCATAAAATTCATATGACTAAAACCAATGGTTTAATTTAAGAATTAAAGGTAATACCTTTTGCACCAGAAAATTCCTAGTCAGCCATTTCCACTCATTTCCATGACAGACTACTGTTGACTGTCTTCCATTTCACTTGGCCCCCAAGTACTAAGTACCCATGTCATATGAATTGATACCTGACCAAGTCTTACATTCATCTTCCTATTTTCTGAACAACTGGCAAACAAGGAAAACAAACAGGAAGATCCTGTTTGGAAACCCCTTACTTTGAAGGACTGACAAAAGCTGCCTCACTACAGCCCTTGCAAGGACATTTTCCATGACTGGCTGAACCAAGCAGCACACAGTATTCCTAGGGGATCCCTTTGATCCCAGGAGTATCATTTACCTGTGTTACGGGTCATTTATTTATTTGTCTTCTCAGCCAATATCCTTTGATCTAACAAATTCAGGATGCCACTGCTCTGGTATATGGCAAAGTAATTAATTCCAGCAGTAATGTCTTCAAAGATGATGTTGTAATTGAGCACAGAAGGAAAAGCCACAAAAGAAGAAAGCAGATAGACATAAATAGTATATCTAATTCAGCTAAGAACCAAACTTTGTATGTTGGTCTGAGTGGGAAGATTTGGAAGATTAAGCTACACACTGTAGTCTTTTTCTCCATTTTATGTTACATGTAAATCTTGTATTTATTAAAAGATAATTGACAGATGTAAATTCATGGGACTATATGGTTATATATTCTAAAAAAGGTCATATAAAAGTGCTAAAAATAGCATTCACTTATTTTTTTAAATTAAGGAATTCAAGATGTATTCTCATTGCTTTCCTAGTAACACTCAAAGTACTCAAAGTGATATTGAAGCCATGCAATATATGCACATATGGGCCAAATTTTAGCTCAAACTTCACAACCTGTACAATTTTTTGAGGTTGTTCAGGACAGACCAATCACAAAGTGAGTATTTTATTAAATATATATATACATATATGTATATATCCTGTCTTAGATTTTCTTATCTCATTCTATAATGTACTTGGGCTCCTTGTTATTCTCTAATTTTCTTTGAGGCTCACTCATGGGCTGCCATGGACTGTCAGGGAGTATGCCCACTTTATCTTTAAATCCCAACAGCCAGGCTGACTGCAAAAAGACCAAGCTCTAACTCAGAATGCTGAAGTTATCTCTGCATAAGCAAGTAGTGCAGCCCCACAGGAGAAGGCTTGTAGAGCAAACCTGTTGGTACCAAGAATGCAACAGCCAAACTCCGTGTATTTCAGGTGTGTGTACTCAGACAGGCTGATAATCAGCTTCTGTGGATTGAACACCCCTTAACAGTTGGACTGCATCTATTGTACTCATCTTCAATTCACAATTAGGTGAAAAAGAATGCAGTTAGCAAATTCTGATACCTCTTCATGACACTAAGTACATTAATTCAGAATGACTGGGATATCCACTGTAAAAGTGCACTCCTGATAAAAATCCCAAATTTAGCAAGAGTCTGGAGAGGGTATGATTTTATGAATGCACATACTAGTGCTGTGGCACAAAAACTTGAAGTTTAATATTCTTACTTGCTTTGTTAGAATTCAGGCAAAATACTCAACCCTAAAATTTGACATTTTACTCTGCTTCACATGTTCTGACTCTAAAGCATTGAATTCAAATTAGTTCCTGGAAGCAGTCATGCTGGAAGCTTAAAACTGTATTTGCATATTCCATTTGGGCTACTACTGTAGATTTAGACTTTAAGATTACTCTTTAATGCATATTTCCTATTTTTTTAATCTACCCCATAACCTTCTTCATAAAAGTTTTCTACAAAGACATAATATATCACATTCCATGGTATGATCTCTTCAACTGAGTGAAACAGATGTAAAATGTGACATTTTTTCTGGGTGGCAGAGTTTGTTGATAAGAAATTTCCTTTATTACTACCCATGTTTGCTCATATCAGTAATGGGATGATGACTGTGGTAAAGGTCATATTGGTTCGATACAGCATAAAAACATGCAGAAAATTTAGTACTGTGCATCAAAGAAATGTTGTTATGCATTTAAAAATTTTACCTTTGATTTATTAGATGTAATATTTAACTATTTGTTCTGTGGAAACTGCATAAAATGTTAGCAATTTATACCTGGATGCAAGCCCAAAGTAATAACTGGAATTATAATTGATAAAAACATAGCTCTTCAAATGTTAGCTGTATGTCCCTGTGTCTTTCTTTTCTGAAGCAAAAGATTTGGAGTGAAATATTGCTTCAGAACAATATAATGCTTCAGAAGAGCTGCACAGACCTCAGTGAGAGAGGAGTGAATAACTTCTCACAGAGATGGAAAGATTTTAATCTTTTCTGCTTTCTCCAAATACCCTCGGGAAGCAGGAAAATAATGGATGGGTAGCACACAGCTCTCACGTGGCCTCTGCCAGCCCTTCCTATCAGCACCTGTCAAAGCTTCATCTGCAGGCTGATTTAACGTGTGGTCTCTCAGAAAGAAGGCTTTCCTATCAAACCCCCTTATCTACCTGCTCTGCGTGAGATAGATGGAGGAGGTCATGGCCTTTGGAGGGGTTATTTGCAGATCTTCCCTCTCTCTTTTTCATTGAGTTTTTTATGTGAAAGGGAATCTGAGTGGTGCTATTTACGGCCCTGCTGAGGAAGATTAGCAGAGCTGCGGGACAGTGATACACACATAAATTCTGCGATGCTGTCGCTCGGGGCCCACAGGGATGAAAGTGCAGCGCTAATGGCACAGCTCAGCATGCTGGGGGCAGCTTCGTGCAAGGAACACGACGGTAACAAAAACATATTTACAAAGCTATTAAGGGCCATGATATGGGTCAGTACTTTTGGGCACCCCGTAACTCGTCCCCTCTTCCTTCCTCCTCTTCTGCCTCTTCCTTTCCACTTTTTGCTCCTCCTCCTCTTCCAATCAACAAGGACGTATCTTATTTATCATTTACTAAAATTTTCACTATTCCCAGGGATGATTTGAAAGACTGCAGTGTTTTTTTTTGTTTTGTTATAGATTTAATATAAAATATGTACTTTGCCAAAATGACACTTTATATAATTTTATCAGTCTTCAATTACTATTCCAGTCTTGCAAATGTATTTTTTTAGAACTCTTAAGTAAAATGCATGGATTTTCTTGTCATTCCTTGAATTATTGTATGCAAGATGTATAATTTCTAGTGTTAGATTTTTGCTATTTGAAACAAAGCCTTCTTTACAGCAAATACTCGGGTTTTTTTCTACACTACGCATTTACCATCCCAGAACACCTAGCTCCTTTTAAAATTGCCCATTACCACCTGTTTAAGAACAGCTCTATTGACATTGTAATGTGCTGAACCACTTATGCATGCACATGCAGAAACTCCTTTTCAGACCTGATGTCTTCAGTCAGATACATTTGTAGTTGTAGATGTCAAAGGTACCCACCTCAATCCCCCCCACAGGCTCTGTCACCACCTATGAATCTCTAACTTTCTACAGGAAAATACTTCCCTCTTTTAACTGCATCTTTTTTTTCTACCCCTGCCTCAGAAAAGCATTCAGATCCCTGAGTTAACACTAGTTGCATAGCTTAAGTGATAGTAAAGGATAACACAACCTTATGCTTTTAAGATCCAAAATGGTAGTGAAAGCAAATTAATTTCTGTATTTTTTGTATAAGAAAAAAATCATAAATTTTAGAGTTGTTACAACTACTCTATTTATTAAGATGTTTCAAACTGTAATAAATTACATCTGATTAATTTATGGTTTAGAAGAAAATTAGTGGAAATGTAAGTAACTAGCTTTCAGTCAGCATTTATTTGATTTAAACTAATTTTTGTGTTTGAGCACTTTTCGGTTGTAAACTTGAAAGCAAAAAGTCAAAGATTACTTGAGTTCAAAACAAAAACTCCAAAGCTGGCTCTTCCTGAGCATTCTTTAAGCTCCCCTCCTCCCTGATAGATCCAACACTGCTTATCTCTGAATGATAACACTTGAACTTAAAAAAGGAACACCAAATGAAGAACCAACCTCTGCCCAGCCACATGCCCAAAACTGGCACAAAGTTACAGATTTGGGTTTACTTCTCCTTTTAAGACCTGAAACTGAATTACTGGAGATGACAGAAGCTGCTATCCCTGTAGCTTATGTGGCCTTGGCACAGTGGAACCAGTCACAGAAAGTGGTAAGAAAACAAGGGCCTGACTAAAAGAATGGGATCTGGAAAGAGGGTTAGAGCTAGGGACACAAAGCAAGGAAAACAGAGGAAGGGTAAGAGTAAAAGAAAAATATAGAAAGAATCATAGGTAGAGAGATTAGGAAAGGAAGAAAAATACACAATGAAGAAAAAAGCAGAAAAGCAAGAAAGAAATAGATTTTGATCAGGTTTTACTCAATTGTATCCCTTTAATCAGTTACTCCTGATCTTGTACTATAAAAGGTGCCATTTTATTGAAGCCCTTTTAATTGCTTAGTAAAAGAACTACCTTTCTTTCAAATTTTGTAACTTAAATGACTCTTGATATGACTCTTTAAGACTTTTTCTTCCCAACTTGGCTCATAGTCTGTATCCCTAAGTTCTTGGAATTCTTTTTTAGTTAAAGGCCTCAGTGAAATATTTTGTACTACCATCCTTGGCTAAACAGTTACCCTTAAATACATGTAGAGGAAGAATTTTGTGCCACTTTGTGTGCTTTTCATAAGTGAATTTCAGCCAGGCATAACATTTCCTTACTAACACTGCCAGAAGGCACAACCAGCAAGTACAATAGCTTCTTTTCTTGTCACATGACCAAAACCAAACAAGTCCAAGAATACACACTCAGCAATACTAGAAAACATGGCGGAAGAAATTCTAGCAGAAGAAAAAAAAATCACTGTAAAAAGAGAGAGAAATTGAGGCAGAAGAAGATATGATATTCCTCCCAAAAGGCAATTTATGGACACATTGTGTATGCTCAGGAAAACCTGGTGTAGACATCAGCATCCACTGCTGCTCATTATTAGCATAGGAAGTTCAGTGCTTGAAGAAACTAAAACATCCCTTCATCCTTTAGCAGTCACCAAATTCTCTAACTTTTTTATTATTTATTCCCCCCTTATTTTGGCAAAAAAAAAAAAAAAAAAAGCCTATATAGTTACCTCATTTCATCAATTTTTTTTGTCTTTTGCATTCAAGATATTTTTTATTACATTTCTCTTCTTCTTCCCAAGTATCTTTTACTGATTTTGTAAGCAGGGAAGGACATAAAAAGTGCAGGGGGAATATGAATGGCCATCTCAACCACTTTTCTTACATTATGTGCCTTTATCAATGACCCTGTTGTATGGAAAGTACTTGTCCATGCCTCCCACTGTGAGCCATTCATATTTGTGTGTGGTTTGCTTTTAAAGTACTTGGTTTTGTTCAGGTGGCTATCTAAAAAGCAGTTCTATTTCAGGAAGGCAGCTCTTGGTGTTTTGGTGACAGGTGGTCCCACTAAAGCATTATTATTTATTTGCTTAGCTGGCTGTAGATAACAAATACACTGAACAGTCCCTTCTTTGCTCAGAAGGGAGTGAAGGCTCATGCAGTCTGCAACACAACTTTCCCAATTTAAGCTCCTTTGTCACTGTTTCTTTTCACAGAACTCTGTTCCCTTACTTGAAAGGATTACTACCAGGAGAGTGACCACCTGAAAGGTGCACAGACCTTATGAGGTCTGCCACAAGAACCTGCATCACCTGTTTGATTTTGACAAGTTCATACAATGCCTCCTTAACTTTGAGGGAATTAGGACTGGCCAAAATCTCGCAAAGGAAGCCAGGTCAGTAAATGCAGACCCAGACTGAAAGTCCTCATACAAGATAGGTTTTAAGAAAGTGCTTAAGCTGATTTCCCTTCAGCAACCAGCCCTTGAATATATGCCATAGGTGCCTTCCTCACTGAAAGGAAGCTGAGAGCAACCACAGCTGGACATTTCTTATGGCAATGACAATATTGCACCTCCATAACTGAAAGTGTGCTGATTTCCAGCAGTCTTAGATTTTCAGTGGTTAACTTCCTTGGTTGAAATTGTTTTCCTTCCTTTAGACTCTTTTTGAAATGTCATTGACTTTCATCTACTATTGTTCTTTAGTCTGAACTGGTTGTATGTTGAACATTAAAAAAATCCCTAAAAACCAACAACAAGCAAAATCAACTACAAAAGGTTTGGTAGGGTGTAAAATCGAGAATATGTAATTGCCTTTTAAAAAATGTAATGCAGTGACTGTTATCAAAAAGTGATGCTATATAGACTGTCTGCAGGGACAAAATGTAGTTCAGTGTCTGAGTGATTCAGCACTTACTGAGGTACTTCTGAAAGTGTATGCATTTTACTTTTAGCCAAGTTCTACTTCTCTTTGCGACAAACAAGTTATTTTATACCTCTTCCATTTGCAAACATTCAGTTCAAAGAATCATTGATTTGTGAACCTAATGAGTTTTTAAGTGTTGCCTTAAAGACATCGAATTTGTGAACACGTGTAACTGCAACTTCTAGTTGTGACAGACCAAGGATTTTAGGATAAAGACATTGTCTCCATGCATATTCACAAAGTATACATATGCATTGCTTATGGGAATTATTATCAATATTTTGAAAAGGAATCTAAGACAATCACAGTGCTCCAGAAACAGAAAAAAAAATTTAGGTCATAGTGTTTTGCTTCAATGCCTTCCATCACCTCAATGATGAGAATGTAACAATTCATGATGAAACAGTAACCAAAAAATGGGATAAACTAGAGTTCTGCCGTGGATTCTCTAGCTCATTCTGGTGTGCTGGTGTACATAGACTTGGAATTGTAAACTTCCAGACCTTAGGGTGACTTTATTTTCTCACTAGCTCAGGTTTCTTTTGGGTTTTTTTACATCGCTGGGGATCTCTAAATGACTATCTGGGGCAAGTCCTCAAAGGATCCTAATACAGTTTATTGACTGGTTTTGTCCTTTGTTTTACAACAAAACAGTATTTCCAACATATTTTCATTTGTTTGCACAGCACAAGCTGAAAAACCTGTTTTCTGTGTTAAAGACCACAACTGCTGGACTGTTACAGTTATGTCCAGTTATTCCTGAACAAATGATCACAGATTATTCTGAAATAAGTTTTACTTCTGCTCTGCCCTTCTGGCTGGGCATTTTAACATTTTTCATCTCCTTAAAATATCAAGTCATTATACTAATGTATAGTGTTTTTCATTACAAATGGGGTTTTTTTTCTCATGTATCACAATTTCTTTGACTTGTCAAGCATCTATTAAATATATTGAAAACCACTTGGTGGTAGAAATTTAGTTTGTATATCCATTTGCATGAAAACAAGCTCCCATCCCAATTTTGTGTTTACTAATAGACTCATGTATCTCTATATTAAACTGTGTTCTCCAACACATACCAGTTGTGTGAAGTAGGAATAAAAGTATCCAAAACATTTCAGGCCTGTCTCCAGTCAGATAAAATATAGAGCAGACAGCATGCAGAACTATTGTATTCTGTTCTGGTTAACTAAAAGTCTAAAAAACTCTAAATAAAATTTGTTCTCACAATTCTTTTTTTTTTCTTATCTGCCAGCCATCATGAAAAAAAATGCTTAGACTGAAAATCCAAAGATTAAAACATCCAATCAGACACATTTAGAAAAGTTCCCAACACAGCCACAAATTCCCACCATACTTGAAAAAAGAATTTCAGAGAATGCATTTTACACATTGGCATGGATGATGGCAATATTGGCAGGGCTGCTTTATACAGCAATTTCCCTCCCCAATTTTTAATATCTCAGGTACTCAGAAACCACTTTGCAGGAGCTGTTTAGAGGGCTGTTCAGCAGATACTGCTAAAATTTACCAATGCCTCCATTTTACTGTTATCTTACTGCTATCTGGAGCAGTTCAGAAAGAGCAAGCAAAAAAAGACAAGGAAGGAGGTAGCAAAGAGTACTTTGGGGAAAATCTGTAACAGGAGAGACCTGAATTAGAGATAGTGAGGACAGATTAGGCAGAGGCCTTATCTATTCGAGAGAGAATGCACTCGTCTGGAAGGCAGGGAAGTTTGAACTCCCTTACCTCTTTCCCGGAGGGCACTTGCAGCCCCAGGTGAGCCGCATGAAGGACCAACCCAGGCAGTTGCACCAGCCTCTGTAATCTCATTTACTTATAGAGCAGCACCGCATCTAATTAGAGAGGTTAGGAGCCACATTTCAATAGCCAGTAATACAATATTAAGCTGGAGAGGTATTAGGCTGCTAATATGAGAAAGTTTGACCTTGATGGGAGCTCTTGTTCAGAGTGAGGTTTTGTCACAGTATAAAAACCTCCTCAGCTGCCTTTGTCCCAGCTTGCATAACTGCTACACCAGAGCAAGTATGATGCTCTCTGAATATTTTCAGGCACTCTACTTTTTTATACACAAAACTTTTTAATCAATCACTTACTTCCTACTTATTCATCTTCCAGATTCAGGATAAACTTCTGATGAATGTACGACTAGACGGACCAATGCTGTCAAGAGGTAGAGTTCTTACAGAATTTGTTACACCTTCTAAAAATGATGGGTTTTGGATTTGTGTAGCCAAGGACCAACAGCTACGACAGAAAAAAAAAAAAAATCAAAGCCTAATCTAATGCAAAACACATGGAATTGCATTAAAAAAATTAGTAGCTAATTGGCATTAAGATGTTATGAGAAAACATTAAATCATCTGTTATTGTTATAAAAAGAAGCAGTGACAATTTACAGCAGAATCTAAATGATTTAAATTGGCACAATTCCTGCATATAAACAAGGATCACAGTTGAACATATTTTCTAGCTCTGTGTGAGCAATTCAAACCAATTGAAGCAGTACTGCAGCAAACTGATTTTGAAAAACTAATAGAGAAAAAGTAATCAAAGGTGTCTTTTTTCCAATGAATCTTCACCTTTAATATATAATTAGAATTTGGCTACTTAATTAGGTGTGAAGTATTTTTTTTTCAATAAAAGACCTGTGTTAAATGTTTTTGTTTCTTTCTAACTTTCTATTTACACAGGACATAAAATATTCACTTATGTTTACTTTTTTGTAGGTAGCTCACCTCTAGCAGTTTTCTGATGATTTAGTAAAGAATACTGGACAGATCTTTTACTATGTTTTTCAGTGTGTAGGTGTTCAGAGGGAAATTGAACATATTAATGTTTTAATGAAAAATGTTAAATATTTTAATTAAAAAATAAATATATACATTTTGAATTGAAAACAGTTGTCTTTGATTAACTGGAACATTCTCCTCAATATGCTATGCTGGAATCCCCCATTTTGTCAAAGATAACTCTGGACAAAGGAAAAAAAAGACTGTAAAACACTAAAACAAATGGATACCCCAGTTCTTTCAGTTTTTCCAGACAAATAGAGGGGCAAAGATACATTGTCATTTGGACAAATTTTTTCTCCACAGAGAATGTTTGCTAAATTCATCTAAATTTATCTGAATAACATCAAAATTAAAATATTATAGCTAGTTTTGGGAAGAACAGTTCCAAAATACTAGGGATCAAAACTACCTATTAAAAAACCTAAAAAAATTATCAAGAAAGGGATACTTTCTAAGAACTTTGTAAAAGTTTCTTACCTAAGAACGTTCTAAAAAGTTCTTAAATATTTTAGAAGGAATATAATCATCTCATATCTACTACACCCATAATCTTCTATAACTATGATAACAGATATGAACACAGACAAGGCCTTTCAAAGTTTGCTCTGTTGAAGATATTATGCTTTCTTGTATAAGTTACCCTACCAAACTTTTCCTCTCCATTTCTTTTCTCTGAAATATCACCTTTTTGATTTTTTTTTTTTTAATACAGGACAATAAAGTTGTCAGCTTGCACTGGCTTGGAAAATGAAGATGTTTGCTGTACATGCAATTAGTCCATTAACTCTAAAGCTATGCTATTTTACCAAGGGGTGGCCAAGAGGTTAGAGGGAGAGAACAACCTCAGCTCTCCCTCAGCTTTGACAAACCCATTGTGAAAGGGACACCCTTCATCTCATTTATAAGACACATGGTCCCATAAAGCCAAGATTTATAAGGCTGTATAAATTATGCGTACATGTCAAGGAGACAAAAGCAGTCTCTGTCAGCATCATGGCGTGCTTTTCATCACTACAGAAAAAAGAAAGGAACATGCAATTTTCAAAAGGTCTCCTTTCATCACCTGGAAACATCTACAGGATGAACTGAAAAGAGAGGCAAACTTGTTGTGCTATCTGAATATACCCACTGGGCTCATGGATAGACAAGGAGAGCACCAAGGAGGGTGGGGGGAAATCAAGAAAAGAATTGGAACTTTGCTGTTTGTTTAAAATCTGTAACAAGCTGGTTCCTAAATGCCAAGATAATGGATGCACAACTATGCCATCTTACAGAAATAAGATACTTTGCAATTTTCAAGTGTAAAGTAGAATATGTATTTACTGGTAAAATCACAATACCACATATTCCTTCAGGTAAAGGGACAGTCTTAATGCAGACAATCAGTAAAAGGTCTATCTCACATTTGATTGATTTTCTACTTCTGCTGGATTTTCTACATGAAGGAGGGAGCTAAAACCAAGTAAAAACATGAGCATTACCTATTAAAACCCCTGAGGAAACTATTATGAGGATTTAGCTTCATCTTCATCCTTCAAGTCTCCACTGCTCATGGTTGCTATTTAGTATAGGATTATATCTATGTATTGATTCAGGGAGAAAGTAGTTATGAATGAAAGTTACAGGGATTTTAATTTAAATTATATTGTTGGTAAAAAAAAGTCACGTTTAAGTCAATGGAAATTTTCTTAAATTTGGTTTAAAAACCAAGAATATTAAAAAAAAACTCCTCAAAACATATTCTGGATCTTCATGACAAAACAAAATCTCAGTTGGGATAAGATCTATGAAAAAGGGGACTCAAAGAGTACCCTACATTTAAGACAATTTTTTTTCCTGTAACCAAAAAGACACCACCTCAAGAAAACCACCACCACCGGAAAAACACCCCAAACCAAACTCAAGACCCAACAAAAACTGAACCACATTCTCAAAATCATTACAGTTCAAGATGTGTATCTTCAGGTTCTGTATAGCTAATAATACCATAGGTAGATCACTACAATAAAGCTGATAGTATTAAACACGGCTCTGACCTCTCTGAAGGCAAGGTCCCTTCTGAGTCATGATGATATTTTCAGTAAGTGGGATCCTGAACAAACTGAAAATCAGGCCACTACTTTAACCAGCCTCAGTGAGTCAAGACTAATCTTTTCTATCTTCACACAAATAAAATACCCAGTGGTGTGTACAAGTGCTAAACACAGGCTGGCTCTGCATGCTTCTGTCAGAGCTAATCGCTCTATGAGATACTAGAAGTGGAAAAAAGTTTGGGGAGCCACATGTGAAGAATGGTTGGTTGATAAGGCTACCTTTCAGGGGCAGTAAAAGCAAAGAAAGGATTTCCTGTTTGATAACAGAAGAGATAATGAAACTCTGAATTAACCGATAGTATGACGGCAAAAATTCAAGAAAATACTTCTCCTTTTCTGTGTTTTTAGAAGTATTTTTTGTTGTCTCTACAGCAGAGTCAGAGAGGCATCCCATACAAATGGGCAAATAACTCACATTTTCATTTCTCTTAGGTTTGCTCAATCTTAAGAATTGGTCACCAGCTTTCCAATGCAAACTGCAAAGACTGAGACATTCTCTGCTTACAATGAAATACTTCAGATAATGTTTTCCTGTAGAATACCTAAGTATTTTATAAGAAAAATAAATGAAGATGCTTCCTTTTTTATGCATTTGTACTTATGTCAGTTAGCAAACACTGCAATACAATCAATCCATCAATCCAAATGATACCAAAACAATGAGAGATGATATGAAAGGAACATAAACTATTCCCTTTGAAATACTGGGCTGAATAGATGCCTCTCAATAAAGACTGACATCATAAGAAATGTGCCTATTAGCCTAAACTACTACAGTTCTGCTTTCATCATGTCGGCTACAATGATGGCTTCGAGGTAAGGATAAAGCAAGAGTACATTAAATGTGTTTATGCTTAAATGAGCTGCAATCAGATAGAAAATAACACTTTTCATAAAGGAAATCTATTGCTGCTCACATGCACTGATGAGATGCAACGTAGCATTCAGGAAAAGGATGTTTTTCAAGTGTTTCAGCTTGTTGTACTCAAACTTTCCCAACAAATATTTATTCCAAGATACCTTGACCCTGCAAAGAACTCGTTCCTGAAAATACTTCCAAGTACATGAGTACCCTCAGTGAAGCTGACAGATCTACTTATTGGGTTGTTGGCTTAAATATCCACTTCCACGCCAGCACACTGCTGGATCAGAGCCTATGAACTGCAAAGAATGCTTACTAGCTACAGTATTAATTGAGACACACAGGAATTGTAACCTCTCAGCACCTCTCCATATGTTATGACCTCATTTAGGGCTTCTGATCAGTTGCCAAACATTTACTTAGCTGTTAGCACACTGTAAGTTAATGTGTAACAACTGCAACAAACCCTGAAAATAATGTATTTCTAGAAGACAGCTGTAAATCTCTGAGATCTATTTAAAATCCCTACAAAAATTCTATATAAAAAGTGTAGTCACAGTCCTATAAATATGACACTATAAGTCATTTAAATGTAATTTAGAGTTTAATAAACCTTGAATTTTTATTTGGGTTCTTCTCAGGTCTTCTTATACAAACCAAACAGGAAAAAATATATCTGCAGTAGAAAGGTTACCTTACCTTACCTTACCATTACCTAAGACTGGTACTGACACACACTGAGAAAATGATACAGTATTTTCTTTATCTATAAAACTGTGAACCAAATTTGTTGCTGTTGAGATTCAAATAAAAGATTGGATAGGTTTAGGCTAGGGTAGAGTTCATTTTCTTCAAACTAGCTGGTGTGGGGCTGTGTTTTGGATTTGTACTGAGCAGAGTGTTGATAATAAAAGGATGTTTTTGTAACTTCTGAGCAGGGCTTGCAGAGATCCCAGGCCCTTTCTGCCCCTCATCCCACCCCAGCAGCGAGGAGGCTGAGGGTGGGGACACAGCTGGGACAGCTGACCGACTCCCAGTGACCAAAGGGGCATTCCAGACCATAAGGCATCATGCTCAGCATACACAGCTCAGGGAAGGAGAAGGACAGGGGGACGCTTGGAGTGATGGTATTTGTATTCCCAAGTAACCATTACTTGTGTGTGATGGAGCTCCACTTTCCTGGGAATGACTGAATACCTGCCTGTCCATGGGAAGTGCTGAATTAATTCCTAGCTTTTCTTTGCTTGCATGCCCAGCTTTTGCTTTACCTGTTAAACTGTCTTTATCTCAACCTACAAATTCTCTCACTTTTACTCTTTAGATCCTCTCCCACATCCAACATGGGAGCATGAGGGAGCTGTGTGTGGGGCTTAGTGGCCATTTGGGATTATACTATGATAAAGGTCCAAGTACATACATATTAATCCTTTGAAAAACAGGACAAGGAATAGCAAATTTGTTGGTGCCTTACAAAGGTGACTGCAGTCAATTTCTGTTTGAATTCTGCAACAGTTTTCATATGCCTAGCACTGTATTGTAAGTATTTAGAACCAGAAAACCCTGCTGTTGCTATAGAGAAATGTGAAGTCGATCATGGTCTATTTATTTTGCTACATGCCAGTGATGGACAGCAGATGTAAGCTGCTGACCCTCAAGTGAATGCACTTATACCTTAATGTAGATACTCTTCACACTATTTATTTTTTTATTTCTCTAAGTACATAGCATTTAATTTGGGGGTTTCAGGCTGAAATTAGTACCAGTCGAATGACGGCCTTATATCAGTTAGCTCAGGAAGGCCACCCCTGTCACCATGGCAGCACCATTGCCCTAGGAACAGCTGTAAACTCATCAGAGGACGTGAGCAAACACTCAGGAGCATGGTTATTTCACTGTTACACTGCTATGGTTACCTGGACTAGCACATTGAGACCTGCTATGGGTCTGCAGTGATAAGAGCCTTGTGAAGAAGCTCATTCTATAAACCATTCTTCATTGGGATTTCCATCTGCAAGTTATCCAAGGAACAGCCCACATGACATTTTCTGTCTGCCAGAACAAGCTGTGGAGCTTGTAGCCTGTTCTCAGCTTGTCCCAGCCTTCAGGCCACAACACCCTTTCCACACCCTGTGAGAGCTGTACAACCACACGCAACAGATGGAAAACCAAAGAGCCTCTCAAGAATGACAGCAGAAGAAAGACACTGCTGACACAAAACCAATGAATTCAGCTGGTATTCTCCATCCTGATCCTTCCAAGAGTGAGGACAGATAAGAAAAGGCTGCATGAGATGCCTGGCCAGTGGTGGCACACATTTGTGGCCACTTTTGCTAAAGCAGCCCCACACAGCTCTGACAGCCAGGACACTGCACAGCTACCACATGCTGCTTGCTGGGAAGGGCTATGGACTGGCCAAAGGAAGCTTTCCTTTATATTTTGTGAAAATTAAAAACTGTGATTTACTACCTATCAGCATCACAATATATGCTTGAACCACGACATTCACGCTGTGATTTTTTTATCCATGTATCATGCCAGAAAATCATTAAGACAATTTATTCAACGACAAAGTATAAATCACTTTGGGTCCAAGTATATCTGGTGCTAGGAATTTACTACTCACCTTGGTGGCTCATTAAAAACAAAAAGAAAAAAGTAAAAAAACCCAACCAACCAAAGAAAAGACCCCAAAAAAATCCACCACAAGGACAAACAAACAAGCAAAACAACAATGACAAAAACTAACAATAAAATCCTACAAACAAACAAATATACAAAACCTCTATCAAACCATACTAAAAAAAAGGGGGGAAATTAGCAATTATTACATGATGGAAGGACTGTTCAAAATGAACAAAATTTTGCAGATCTGATACATTAGCATCTTCACCTCTGCATCTTTGTGCTTTTAACAGATTGAAATGCTGCAATGAGAAAAAAGTTGAATAGAGACAGAAAATCATATTTTGCTAAATAGCACATTTCAGGAGGAACGTTCATCAGGGTCTCTGGCAACAGACATTTATTACTATTTTGTATAAATTTGCAAGCTGAAAATATTTACTAGCCTTGAAAGCAAATAAAAACACTGCCAATTTCAACTGAGGGTTTCTAAGTCAATGATGCAACACATCTCATGAACTGCGCTTCCTGACAACAGCTAAGTTATGCACTTAACCTAACATAACCTCTCTTCCATGAAGCATGTATTTTGTCTGAGGGCTGATGGTTTGGGCTGCTATTTTGTTTCCTGGATTCAGCTATTTTTGAGGGAGCACGGTATCTATTACAAAACTTTGATGAGTCTGGAGTCTCAAGATCTTCTTTGAGGGTTTAACACAATAATTCCTGTGGTAAACATTGAGATCAACAAAATTAACTTTTGAGCTTTGTGCCTTTTATTCATGCTAGACATCATTATTATTTAATATATATATATATATTGCTGAAGCAAGACCAATGCTTTGCTGCTTCAGCTTCTACAAGATATTCTTTTGCTATATCCTGTACCTACTGTCATGTTTTGCACGTATTTCCATGACATCATCTCTGCTAATTTAGTCTTTAGTGTTTCCATTGATAAGGAACTTTTCTACCAAAAAAACCCCCAAAAAAACAGCTAGGACCTTTTTTTGGTATAGCTATAAGTGCTGTACAGCCAGTAATCACCTTACTGGATTAGTACAGGGGGTGACAGATTGCAGTGCTCTGTCTTGTAGTAGGCTTTTTTCCTGAAACTTTCCCACCTTTCCTATCAGCGCAGCTTCAACAGGGGGAGAAAAGGTAAAATCATTGTGTGTGAGATCCACAGTGAGCACTGATCACAGCAGGCACCCAGCAAGTGCAGCAGTTACAGCGCTGAGATCTCTCCAAAGCAAACTCTTCAGTTTGGCAGACTTGTTACCACAGCACATTATACAGTCATCCAGCCTATGTAATCAAATAAAAAGGTGCTGGCATAGAAAGATCTCACAAGTCTACATTGTGAAGCTTACACTTTGAACAATCTGTTATTAGGTAGAAGCATGCAACATCTAGAACAGCCAGCAAAAAGGGTAGTGAGTAGGTAGGTGCTGTTGTCCTAACTAAGAGTAAACACCACAAAACTTTTCAAGCAAGCAAAACTATATATAATGCAATCACACAACATTAGTCTTTCCCACACAAACAACATAGAAATTCAGTGAAAGTCCACATTTCCCTAAATATAAGCTTGACTCTCTTGCCTCCATTATTTTTCTTGTGTTCATATATTTTATTTGAACATAAGCTTGCAATTCCTTCTTTTCAGATTGATGGTCAGAAAAGCAGAGAAATCATAGATACCTTCTGTTCTTTTGCACCTCTCACCAGCTGTGTTGATCACAGCAGATAAAGAAATAATTCAGATAGGAAACATTGAAAAGGCAGTGTCACAGCCCCGACATTGATAAAGAGCAAGGCAGTTCTGCAATTTTTTGCCAGGAGGCAAAGTTCAGAGGATTGTACTAAACAGGTCCAAACCCTAGTAAGAAAACCCTTACCTAAAGCCCACATTTCACCTGGTTTCAAGATGGTGACCAGGCTTGCAGGGGGTTAACATTATTGGTGACAACTATGGGATATTAAAACATTACATCACACTAGACTCCCTGAAGGGAACTTGTGCTCACTCTTGTTACAGAGCTGCTTCACGAGACACCATATCCCTAATGCTAACATGCAAGCAACATGGAAAAAGGATCTGCCAAAGCTGCAACCTAAATTTGCTACCTGAAGTCAAAAGTATAAATATGCAAAAAACTGGAGGTTAATTTGAAATTCCCTTTCAAGTAATCACTCAACCAATCTTTACAGAAATTTGCCAAGCCTGTCCTAACACCTCCTGCATTAAAATTTTACTGTGGCTAGTGGCTGCCCAAATCCAAAACAGAAGATCAGTTATGTGACAAATTATCTCCAGGAAGTTAACTCTTTCTGTCTGAAAAGCTTCCAGAAATTTGTACAACTAAATGGATAGCTTTGGGTAAGACTAATAATTTCCTGACTACATGTGAAGCTCTAAAACCTTGAGTTTAGGACAAAAATATGTCTGTATTTCCTTCCTGAAATTTCCCTACTAAATGTAAACAGTAACTTCAATGTTAAATACTACAGTAGGCATCTCTTTTTCCTACATGTGTGTGTTCTAGCTGCAGCAGAAAGGTACAAATATGTTTGCCTTATTTATATGATAACTTCTCAGGGTTTTCTTAATAACATGAAAAACATACTTTTAAAAATACTTTCCTCGCTGAAACCTAGGGCATGAAGGGTCTGGATATGCAAGGGGGTTACATATTTGAAAGTCAACCAGCAAATAAAAATTTATTATAGAACCTCGTGCTTTGCAAGAATTGTGGGGTTTTTCTTGAACATCATTTATTGAAGACAATATAAATGACTCTTTAAATTAAAAAGCTCTGAAATTATGAGCAGTGCCAGAGAAGAATCTGACCCCAAATGGGCTGCCTGAAATGGAACATGCGGCTGCACTGGTGGGGATCACAGGCACTGCTGCTCCAGAGCTGACCTCTGTGTTTTCCTCTTAGGAAGAAATATGTGTATGTATTTCCTAGATGAATCTTAGAATCAAATTTACTTCTAAGAAATGGAAGGAAACTGATAAATAAGTGCACCTTGGAGCTCATGAAAATGTATTTTCCTTAAGCAAAAAAGAAAATTCATCAATACAGTTCAGTAGGTAACTGATGAAATTGTCTTTTGAAAAATGAAAAAATTGTTGCTGATGAAATTGTCCCTCTAGGAGAGACTTCATAATTTATGATTATTTAGGAGCAGGGCTGGTATTTCATTGTATTTTAAAAAATCAACCATACAGATTGTAGGGTCACAGAAGACAGACTGAGGCTCCCAGAGCATGTTTTACTTCTATCATTATTCTAATAATTGTAATTATGACCTATATTGCAGCAAGAACCTAGAAATGATGGCAGGAACACAGCATACTTTCTTCCCAGATTAAAATTAAAGAAAATGTACTTTCGAGGTAGTGCATCTCTGCAACACACATAGAAAACATTAAAAAAAAGTTATGCAAGGTTCAGCCTGGTCTGAGCCATCCCCATTTCCTTTCCTTGAGCACATCTGTCTCCAGTGTCAGGTTACTGGTGCACATTCCTTCTGCTTGCTGACTACCATTTTCTTCCGGAGCACTGTCTCCCCTCAGGCAAGAAAGGCAGTGAGCACTAATAGGCAGGGAAGTAGATTTTTTTTTTTCCTCCAGAAAAAGCCATAAAATGGTAAACAGGAGGAATAGAGTTTTGTTTCCGGGTAGATTTTCATTTCCAAGAACAGATAAAATTCAGGACAGAGTGCATAATTTTCTCCTGAAATCATAATTTTTGAGCTAAAGAGTTTTGCCTAGAAAAAGTAGTCTTCATGATTACAGTCAACAAAGAAGGCAAACATTGTATTTGGCATCTGGTGCTGTACCCTGGGCTGAAGAAAAAACATCCTTTATATTCATGCTAGGCGCATAGACCCTATAAAACCATGAGATAATAATCCCAGTGAAATTTGTGGTTAAAAAAAAAATCACAAACACCTAAACAACATTTCAAAATTTATCCTTGTGAGCATTTCTTGGCCAGCTTCTTCCTTTCAAGTGGTTACTCACATGATCTTTTTGCATTTTTAAAATTTTGTTTGTTGCACAGCCCACTTACCATCTTGCAATGTAATAGAAAGGAGCAAGGAAAAGCTGAGAACTTTCCCTCGTGACACTTGCAATTTGATTCGAAGATATGCTTCACAAAATTCTTTTGACCTGTAAACGTGTTTATCCCAGATCTTGTCTGGTTAGTGAAATAATTCCTCTGGATCAACAGGATGGATTAATTTGGGGAAAACCAAGTTAGAAAATCTGACTAAAATCTCTGGTTTTGTATCTTACCTGACAGCTTCAAGTCAAAATAAACAAGAATTTTCACTTATTATCAGTTACTATCACTACTGAGCATTCAGCATGGTTTCTTATGAAACACTGGAGACACACAATGTATTTTTACAGGCTTCTAAGAGGGGAAGAGTTGTTATCCAAGGGATATCTGAGATACCAGGATTGAAACCAGTATTGACATATATAGCAATTAATTCCTGTACTTTAGAATCATCACTTAACATTTTTACTGATAGAATTTGAAAACTGTTTTTAATATTAGTGATAAATACTAGAGTTGATAATTATGTGCTGGCCTTCAAACCAAAGGTAGTATTCAATTTCTGAATAGCAGAGCAATAGGGAATACTAATTAATCTCTTACTCCATACTAGGAGGTGCCCAAGTATCTTTCTGTTCTGTTGTAATCATCCAAGCTTATTCTATTTCTTAATACTGTGCATTTTACTGCTTCCTCACATTATTTCATCTTTTGCTCTTCCAGTGACTTGCTCTTTCATTTATTGAGGTATTTTTTATTCTTCTACATGTCACAAAATGATCTGATATTCCCTCAGCCACTTTTCCCGTATTTCTTCCAATGTTATTATTAGAAATGGCAGCATGTTTTCAAAATCTTTTCCCCAAATAAGACTGTAGTAGTGACTGTACTGAAAGCGTCACCCAGAACAATTAATAACCAGTGAAGTAATACAGTATTTACTGAAATGTGTTAAGCAAAAGATAATACTGTGTGTTACTTACAGTTAATGTTTGATATTCAGGAAAGGCAGTTCCTATTCAACACTTTCAAAATTGTTTCTGTAATATGCTAGCTGTTTTTTTCACTTTCTGGATGTAAACAGATAATCTGACTATTTGATCCTATCAAGGAGGAAACAGGGAAGAGAGTGTCTATTGGAGAAGTAGTAATGATATAGGTAATAAATGCTGAAATAATCATTCCTTTATTATGTTCCTTCCAGATTATAAGAGAAGGAAAGCTTTTGATTCAAATAACCAATTCTTCTAGCTTATAAAGTGTTATCTAGAGACTTGCAGCTTTCCTACCCACTTTACATTCCCTCTCCTCTCAAGCCAGCACAAACCCCACCAGCAAACACTGTGAAAAAGTCAGAACTATTACATCACTACATTCTACTGAGTTGTTATTTGCCTAATTTCAAGTAGCACATGAAAGTAAGTACCTGAAAGAAAGCTGCCTGCAAAAGAGCTACAAATTCTAGAGTGAGGCTGTATTACATTTTAGAATTTTTTTTCAGTGGGGAAGCATAGAATTATTACTGTATCTTACATGAAAATTATAATAACTCTGTCATGCTCATGTTACAGTGACTTGGATTTTATTAGTCAAATAAATATTTGTAAACTTTGTCACAGAGTTAGCAGTGGAATTAACAGATTATAGCGTACAAAACTGGGAAAAAACCCAATAAATATTGCACTTAATGACTGCATCTATCTCAAGTCCCCTAAATTTAATGTGACCTCAGAAATAAACTTCACCACATTCAGGTGCAGAAGAGGCCTGGATAGCCCGAGGGACTGGCAATAGTCTATGCATTCTTTCTGCCCTTCAGCTTTCTGCAGAGTCCCTATCACTTTGAAGTCTATACTACTTTCCACCTTAAGGTTATGAGCCTGAACCTCACCTGCTGAATGAAAGTGATGGTCATTTGCAGGGCTGTATGAATGGGGTGGCCAGTGTGCTCTCATTCATGGTGAGCAAGAGAACACACCCCTAAACCCGTCCTAGTGGAGACAGAATGACATTAAGGGTACTGAGGATGTAACCCCGGCTCTGTCACAAACTCGCTGGGTGATCTGGGCACAGCACTCCTACTCCATCACATTTGTACTTGAATTTATAGCACCTTTAAGAAAATTCTGTCACTGCCACCACAGGACCCTGATTTCAGCTGAGCTAGTAGCAATAATATTAAAACAAAGTTCACTTTAAAGGCCAGAAATCACAAGGAGAAAACTTAATGACCATCAAGCTGTAAAGAAGAACACTGGGATATGTCTCCTGGTTATAAAGACAAATCTGATCAACCAGCAGAGGATCTTCCTTTTGTTTTCCTGTTTTGTCTGAGACACCTTCCTCAGCAGTCTTGATATAATTTTAAAAAGACATTTACTAACTATTTCCTCCATGTATTCAAGCTGCAATTTGTCTTTTAATTGATATGGGCATACTTTACCTGGACAAATTAAGTAACCAAGTAATGATGTATAACTCTGTGAGGAGAGAGTAGTGTGCACTATTGAGTTAAACAGGTTTTTAAACAAAACTGAAAAGCCCACAATAAGGGAAAGCAGTACAGGGGCAATTGAATTAAAACAAAACAAAAACCAACCAAAAAACCCCCAGCAAACCAACTATATATTCCACTCTTTTAGGAAATAGGCAAACAACAACTTTATGCAACTTTCAATAGCAGTTACCTAGTAATAATAGTAGTGATTTGCTTATATAGAAATGTACTCTTTCCTTCATGTTTTAGAACAGAAATTTTTCCCAGAAAGCAAAAAATTTTAATGGTTTGTTTTGCCAAATAACTTGGTGCTACCTCATCAAGAAATCAGCAGGTCGGAAAAAAGAAAAGGACCAGTCGAATTTCGACTGATGCCAGTAATTCACAGGATTTCAAAGCCATCAGTGCTGCTCCCAAATTCCACAGGGTTTGCCTTTTTCCCTTCAGGCTTGGCTATCTGCACCAGTTGGTTTCAGTGGTTTGTTAAAGTGAGCTCTCATCATAATCAAGTATAAATATAATGCAGTGTGCAGGTGGGCTATGCAAATGGATGTCCCATCCAAAACTGCTGGCCTTAAACTGGCACTGCTAGAACAGATATATCTATTTTACCCTACACGGTAAAAAAAAAAACCAAAAACAACACCTCACAAATTAATTCCTGAATATTCTGATCCTTTATAAATAGTTGACGGTACAAAAGACACCCATTAGCCTTAAGCACTGCCAGTTTCACTTTGAATGGCCACAACTTGGCAGGTATTTTGGAGAAGAGAAGAGAGCATTTGAGCTGGGACAAGGGCCATGCTTGGGGGGCTGCCCTGCCCCCGCTTTGGGGAGGGGGAACAAAGGTCGGGGGGGCATTTCCTGCCCCTGCCATTGGTGTCTGCATGTGGGACCAATATGGGCAATGCAAAGTTTAAACAGTTGCAAATGGGGGAGGGAACATCGGCGCTTGTTTTACATATGTTTTTTTCCTGGCCGGGCTGAATTTAAAGTGGAGCGGCCGCATTGTTCGAGAGGCTCCTCTCTCCTACGCATTGACAGGAGCTGCTGTTTACACGGGCTTTTCATTCCTGCGCTGTTTGCTTATGGAAAATAAGGGGGAGTGACAGCAAAAGGGAGAAAGGGAGCAGGGAAGGGAGGGAGGCCCGGAGCGCAGCGCAGCCCGGGAGCCTCGGTGGGGCCTGATCATTAACCCGCCAGGGCCGGGCCTGTCCCCGGCCTGTCACGGGCATGTGAGCGCTGGGGCTGCGGGCGCTGCCGGCCCCTCACGGCCCCGCGGGCATTTCCTCGCCAGCACTCACACACACACACACACACACACATATACACACATACATACACACACACCTCCGCAGTGACTGCAGACATGAGGCTCCAGCTGCTGCTTTGGATCGTGGCGGCGCTCCTGGCGAGCCTCCTCCCAGCCAGCGGACAGCGGCCAGGTAGGCGATATCTCAGCTTGTTGCTTGATGCTTGTTGCTTGATGCTTGTTGCTTGTGCCGGGCAGGGCGCCAGGGGTTTGTGCCTGCCGCGGGCACCTCCGGCGTGTCCGTCCCACACGCGGTTTGTGACCTCCGGGACGGGTTTGTACCTGGCGCATCCATCTGTGCGCTTCATCCCTACTTCTGGCGGCAGCAGGAGAGGATGCTTCGCCTATCCCAGGAGTCTGGCAACTTTGAGGGAGGCGGGGAGGTGCGGAGGAGGAACAGGGATAAGGAGGGACCCAAGGTGGCAACTGCTGCAGACTTGCTACCGGGAACGCCGGCGGCACGGGAGGGCACGGCCACGGGCACCGGGGAGCACCGGGGAGCTCC
Source organism: Zonotrichia albicollis (assembly GCF_047830755.1). Classification (NCBI taxonomy): domain Eukaryota; kingdom Metazoa; phylum Chordata; class Aves; order Passeriformes; family Passerellidae; genus Zonotrichia; species Zonotrichia albicollis. The sequence goes on from NC_133823.1 coordinate 30,951,637, forward strand.
GGGGAGCGCGGGGGCCGGCCCGTCCCGGGGAGCGGCACTGCCGGCGGCCCCTCTCATGCTTCGCTTCCCTCCCTCCCTCCCTCCCTCCCTGTGTCCGCAGGCAGCCTGGCGCTGCGCAGGAAGCTGCACCGGCACGGCTGCTCGCACCGGCGCTGCATGCCGCTCCACTCCAGGGTGCCCTTCCCCTGAGCCCCGCCAGGTAAGCCCGCGCGTGTGGGGCCGCGGGGAGGGAGCGTCTCTGGGAACGCGCTCCTGCCTTCGGAGCAGCGTGCGAGGCGTGGCTGCACACGGGCTCCCCTCGCTTGCTTTGCGAACGGGGCTTTGGAGCTGCCAAAGCTGCGGTCGCTGTCCCGGGGCTGCGGCGCCCGTCCCGCCGGCCGCTGCCGCCTTGTCCCCCTCCCAGGCCACCCCCCCTGCCAAATGCCTTCTTGGGGCAGTGAAAAACATCTGATCCCGCTAATCGGGCCGAACGCTGCCCTCCGAGGCTGTTGGCAGAGCTGCGGGGCAGGATGTCACTGGTGCAAAGGCCGGGCAAAGCGGATCTAGCAGAGGATGCTCCGGGCTGCAAGCGCTGACACTTCCCCCGTGCTGCATGCAGGGCGAAGCCACCTCACTCTACCCGTCAGTAACATGAAGGTAGCAGCACTCAACCCACTTCAAAGGGGACTGTAATTCTTAATCATTGTCAGCAAAAGACTTTCAGCTCCTTGGATGAAAGGCTATACAAGTGCAAAACATTAATGCTTTATAGCTGATGAGGGCAGATACATTCAAATACTAAGTGACTGCAGAAGCACACAGGTAGCATATGCTAATAGGGTAGGCATCAAAAGGAAACCGGGCCCTCTTTGCAATTTAAGAATGAATAAAACATGCAGTCAGTAGTTTTGCATCTTTGAAACTCATTATATATTAAAATAATGTTGTAGCCCCAGGCATGTCAGCGTCCTAAATAAACGGTGGCAGAATCTGCACTCTGGAGCCAAGATGTTTCGATTTACTAAGTGGTTAGCAGTGAAAAGGAGACTAAAGTAAAACTCAACGTCTTCTCAATGCATAAACTGCCCTGGTGAAAAGAACCTACACCACTCCCAAATCAGCCATGCAAAAGGGTACTATTCCACTCTATAGGGCTGGCCCATAAACACATGGAATGTGCATATGGGATGCCAAACTGGCAAGTTTGTAAGGTTGAAAAAAAAGATTGCTGTATCTTAAAGTGAATCTCAGATGGGCTTCATACTGAGTGGCAGAATTGAGATGCAAGTAGAAAGGACATGCCAGAAGGATGCTTTACTACTGAAGGCCATGTCTCCTCACTGCTACATTTAAACAAGAGACAGATTAAATGATACTCCATCATCAGTTTAAGCTTGAACCTAAAAAGATAAGCGCTGGATCGATTCACTCAGCAGGGAATGGACAGAGGGACAGAGGAATTTAGGCCCAGTTGCTTCGAGAATCAATTCAGAATGATTTGCTTCAGTTCCTAAGAAGAGTACATTTTCTCACATCTGACATCCATGTCTGGAAATTGTGTAGAAAGCACCTACACTTTCTGTAATGTGCTCTGAAGCCTCATATAATAAATGCATTTTGCTTTAGACTGCAGTAGCTGCATACACCCCCATATTCTGTGGGGAATTCCTTTCCTCACAGAATATGAAGATAAAAGATATTTTCAATGTTATCTCCTTTTCTTTGGGGAGCTGATTTCTTGAAACAAAAGTCAATGACCAAATAAAACAGTGTACTTACTAATTCTCAATAAATTTTTTAGACACGTAGCTGAAGATCCTTCCACTTCATAAAGATGTTTAGAACTCAGTAAATCTCTGCCAGGGAGTAAGGGGAGACAGGCACCTGAACTAACTCTCTTAAATTCAGTCATTGTGGGTGCTATCCTTTATCTTAAGTAGGATTTACCACCTACGTTTACATTCCCTTCTAGTTTTAGTCCAAATTCAGCAAATATTTACATGCCTGGGTTGCTTGACTCACATGAGTAATCTTATTGATCTCAGTGGAGTTGTACATATGGATAGAGTCATTTGCAGATGCAAACAGGATGCAGCCTTAAGCCTGAATTTCAACTAGTGGTTGGAAACTAAATGAGCATAGCAGCCTCTTGCAGCATTTGAAATTAGTAGATTGAATTTGATTTTTCATCAGTTCCATACACAAAGCATGGGACAAAAAAAGGAAGAAAATTTTATATTAGCAGCCTTCTTGCTTTTGTCTTTTTTTTTTCTTCAGCTTTGTACCTGAAATTTCCAAATTAAGAAATATTATTCCACGTTTCATCCATGTGTTTCACAAATAATGTATTCTGCTTTGCATGAAACTTATTTAGACTACTAAATCTCTCATTAATATTTATTTCCTTTTTTCCCCCAGCAACTTCATATTGGACTTTCCAGTGTTTTAAAGGAGCAACAGTTAAACCGATAAGAGAAGTTTGCCAAAAGTGCAGATCAACAACAGCTGACCTGACAGCCACCACAGTGCCATCTCCAGCAGTCCTGTCTGTCACATTCCACTGGACCTGGACTAAAGGCCCCTGTCTCACACCCTAAAAAGTGATGGAGGGGGGAAGTGTGGTGATGGGGGATGTACATGAACTTACCTGGTGGAATCATTCCCTGCAAATGATTTGGCTTTCACAATCACTAGTGAAAGTTAAAGATCAAATCAAATATCAGGTAGATTTTGATCTGAGCTAGATTTCCAGTGGCAGTAAGGAGGAAGGATCTGTCCAAGGCCACTCTTGGTGATACATATTATTCAGACTGAGTGAAATTGAAAGTGCTGTTGACTACTCAGTTCAGGCTGTGTTTAGGATGAAATAGTCTCAGACTCCAGTATGGAATTCTGAAAGTCCATTTTTTGTTTATACTTTTATATATTAATAATATATACATTTATGTTTTAACATCTAACATTACATTTTTATGGAATTACCTTTATAATAACAAAGAATGCATTACTGTAATAGCACCAAAGCCAGCACCACACCAGTGGTCCCACTGGCTTCATGTATAGAAAGCATAGTAAGAGTTTACAAATAAGAAAGCAAAGAGAGTGTTATCCCTTTGTATAGATAGAGAATTGAAGCACACAGAGATAAGAGATTAGCCAAGGGTCATGCAAAACTGATAACTCAGATCTCTCAAGCCAGGCCTTAAGGTCAAGCCCATCCTCCTGTCTAATGAGCTGTTACTGCAAAGCCTATCATTTGTTTTCTTAAAGTGGGCTGCCAAACCAGACAGTTTAAACATGCTTGAAAATTCAGTACTACAGAGCTATTTGCTTAATAGTAGTTTTCCTAAAATACCAGCTACAGTATTATAAATAGAGCATAAAAATAGACCATTGAAAATAATCCTTTGTTTGGTCAGCCCCAGTGTTGCATAGCACTCTATTCCTGTAATTTAAATGAATGGGATATTTGAACATAGCACTACAATGAATGAAGACTTCAAACAGAAAACAGGCTGTTCTTTTCAGCACTGGAGGTCAAGAATACATTGAGCTTTTAGTCTGAGTTTTGGTCTTAAAAATACATGCTTCTATATCAGCAGAAGGATATAAAGGATAACGTGGTAGTCCTTTCATTAGCATAACTAAAACAACCTGAAAATAAAACATAGCCAGATTTTTAAGTCATTGCACTAGATTTGAAATGCCAACAATTTTTACAAAATATATAAAGATCATCAAAGATCAGAAGTGCTGTGGTTTAAATCTGGTATGACTATTTTTTTCTTACAACACATAGTTTCTAATAATTGAAAGAACAGCAGTCAAAAAACTGGATAGCTGAACCTTTCTAATCAGTGTGCATATGTAACCCCTCATCTCTGAGAACTTGGAACTTTACTTGAATTAATACTGGCAGAGTTTAGCAGGAGTTTAAAATTTCTCTCCATGAAAAAAAAAAGTAAAATGTAATTTCAGACCCAGTTCTGGAGTTGTGTAAAAGGTGGTCAAACTTATCTAAAACAACAAGCAGTCCTGCAGGTAAACCTTTAGAGTCTTGGGAAAAAAAAAAGCAGTTTTCCAAAAAGGCATTCCACCACTTATATATGTTTTTAAAATTATTTATTTACCTTGGCTTTGATATGTATCCTTGGCTAACTCTGTTTAGAACTACAGGTAAAGAGTGTGGGAAAGCAAGTAAGGTGAAGAGTAGCTGTTTCACAGTTATGTCTTATGAATGAGTATATGGATCTACTGTGGCACTGGATCTTTTCTATAACGACAATTATTCAATTAACTTTGATAAAATGGTAAAAAATTAATCATGTATCTATCAAAAAGCTATAAATGCATGGTCCTTCACAGAAGTAAAAACAAAACAGCACCCTAGGATGCCTGCTGTCAGTCTACAAAATTATTCTAAGTATCAGTTCTTAAAAGGCATTCTGATACCATCACATCTGTTTTGAAAAATGCATTAATTGTGAGCTTCAATTGATATATGTTTATCGACTAGCTGGTTGATTGTATATTTTGTAAAAAGATAGTATGCATTTCAAATAATATCTTATTTGAAATAAATTTTGTACACTCCTCAAAGTCTGTATTCTTCAGCTGTCAAAAGCAGTTCTTCCAAAGAAAATTGAGAGCTTGCCTATTTCCCCTGTGGATTCGTATAAGAATCAGTGTTTGAAAATTTTTTACTCAATTTCTGACACAAACAAATGATAACTAATAATGGAAGAGTTTTCCTGACATCTTCTGTCTTTCTAAAAATGCAAAATTCTGATTCAAGCCAGATTTGCATTTGACTTTGTTGAGACTATCATTTTTCATTTGATGTGCAAAACATGAGGCTTGTGGTAAGAATGGCTTTGCATGATAACAGTGGGATCACATCTATAAATTTGAATAATTTGGACACAGTCCAAATTATTTGCAACAGCCAAACTGACTGAGCTCTCCCCATGTATGTACCAGTGTACGTTTGAAGGCAGCTTGCACAAGTACAAATTGCTGTCTACTCAAAGTCAGAACTGATGCTTGCATGGATGCAATCTAGCAAGACTTGACCCCAAGATAGATTAAGACCTCAAATTCTGGAAGGCAAAATGTGAATTTCTAAAACGTTGAATTAACTCTTTGTCTTGTAGATAGTTGTAATATTGGAAAAATGAAAACTTAATTTGAAAGTACATTTCATTAAGTCCTGTAACAGCAGGTCAGCAGGAAACGGAGGTAAAGCAAGGCTTTGGTGAGAAACAAGAGTTTAGCATGTTCCCAAAGGATAATAAACAATTCACCTCTTCCCTTTCCAGTATGGAAAAAAGGAAATTATAGGAGAATAAAGACTGGAAATATTTCCCTTACGCCACATACACATGCTATAAATATCTCAGTGTCTACACAAAGCCAAATTTTGCTAAGGGTCACAAAATATTTAAATTGACATCTATCAGGAGAAACATTAGTATGGCAAACAAGTTTCAAATGTTGACTATCAATACAATTAGCCCACTGATCTCTCATTACTTGCTCTTCTACTGGCCTTTCTCTTCCTTGCTAGTGATCAGCTGCAAAATATTTGTGCAAAGCAGGAAACACTCCAACAGCACAAACAGGGCATCGTGGCTTTTAGAAAGAAAGCCCAACTCCATTCCAAGGCTGAAGCTGCTTTTCCATGTCTCAAGTTACCTCTTCAGACTGTTGTCTGCCCAAGTCTCTGGTCCTTGCTGCAACCTTGTTTTTTAGATTAAGGACTTCCCGTAGAGCAAGCCTGCATAACTCCATGTTAGTTACGCACATGTTAGTGTAGAACCTCATAGCAGGAAAACCCTGTTAAAATCTTTTACAATCAGTGATTTCCCTCAAGGAGTGAAATACTGAAGTGTTTCTATGGAATATTCACTATGAGCAATTCAGAAAGACAAACCAGAAATACCGACTGAGAGTTTGCCTTCATGTAAGATGTGCATTCACAAGAGACCATCACATCTTTTCTGTCATGTGTTCAGAATATTTAGCACAGTTCAGCATTTCATCTAAAAATTGTTAAAACCCCACAATGTGAATGTATTTTTCAGGCAACCCAATATATTCCTTAGGTGGCACAAAATATTTTCTCAGACCTAAAAAGTATATATGCTTGTTTCCTAGAAATAAAAAGCTACTGGGGTAGCACTGAGTAATAAAAAAGATTATAAAATAATGATATATTAATTTTTAAGCTACAGTTTTAGCATATATTAGCAATATTACTTTACTTTTGTTATCTTCCTACTGCCCCAATTGCAATCAGGTAGCTCTTACCAAGACCTGCAAATACCGATGGATTTCAGCAGCTGTAGTTACATAAAGAGTATCACTTCAGCTGTACAGAGTAGCAGCTTTGTGGCTTTGCCACACCTCACCAAAGCAAGTCTGTGTTGGTGGTTAGCAAAGCACTGCTTTGCAGCAGAGCACGTGCAAACCCCTGTGCTCACAGAGCAGCACATTTTGCCCCTCTGAAGCTTGGACCCAATGCTCCAGTGCTTGCTGCAGGCACAGCATACCGTGGATCTCACTTCAGACAGTACAATCCAGGCCAGGAGCAGGTGCTGCCACTGCAGGGACAGGCACCCAGGCTGCCACACTGGGCATGGACAGCACTGGCCACCCCAGCACCCAGCCTTGCAGCAGCAGGAGTGTCTGATAAACAGGATACTGCAGAACCAGAACAATTGGGAGTCATTGTTCAATTTAGCACTGTGGTGCGTCAGACACAGCAAGGTCACAGCTGAGCTTCATCTCCCTGGCCCAGCAGCAGCCATTCACCCCTTCCATGTGGCCTGTCAAGCAGCTGATGGCACACACAGGCCCCCTGAGCACCTTCTGCAGAGCAGTGAGCTCGGCCAGGGGCAGGGTGGTGCCCACAGCACCAAACACAGGTTTGGTGCCCAGGCCCACAGAACCCAGCCACACCACACCATGCACTGGGGCAGGCAGCACAGGGGAACCTGGGGCTGGGGAGTACTTCTGCCTCCAAACAAGGCTGGCCTTGCCCCATTGCTGCAGCCAAGGGGCTTGGGGCTGCCTCACACAGCAGCAGTTCCTACTTGACAATTCCCTGTAGCTCTGCCATGGCCAGAGGTTCAAGTGTTTAGGGTGAGTAGTAAAGATTACCAGCTTCTGGCTGGAGCCCATACAAATGTGAAAAGCCTCCACCCTGCCCAAAGAAAAAGTTTAAAGATACTAAGAAAACAAGATAGAGTTGGGAGTATGATAAATATATAAAACTGGGGCAAGGGGTGGGTGGTTGTTATCATTTGTTATCACTTGTGTACTTAGGAAAGGTAACATTTAAAGGTCAGGAGATGTACATGTGTGTGCACAGCAAGCCATATTTGCCTTTTTTCCAGCTACCATGTTCCACAGAAAGCAACACTATCGGTTAATCCAAGGTTTACCTTGAGCAGTCAGAGAGAAGAGGAAGGTTTGAATAATGACCTCAAAACACAGGAAAGCTGTTCTGCCTCACTATGCAGCATCCTTCTCAATTTGGAAAGAAACACAAGTGGCAGAGGAAGTCTGAAGCATGATAGAAAGAAACATTAAAGCTTCAAAACAAGTGTACAGCTTTCCTTTTTCGGCTAGTTTTAACTGCCGACATCACTGTGAGAACTTCAGCATAACAGAAAAATCTGCACAGATTGCCTGTTGGAACTAGATGTATAAGAGCTTGGAAAGAAGAGAATTCACACTCTTCCTTGGTTGCATTTATTGTGCATGAATTTCACAGTCACATTTTACTGCTTTTCATAGAAATTATATAAATTGACATACAGAGTCACATCAAAACCTGAGTTCTAAAAACAAATAACTTTATTCCACACATGTATACTATAAAACTCTGGCTGCATTTTCAAGAAACAACAGCTAAGGAGAACAGTCTAGTGTTGGATAGCAGCAAAGCCTTCAATATTTGTTTTCCTTTGAATGAGACAACCCCCGTATTTTTTGCACACTAAACTGTCCAGGTTTTTTTAAAGTTGTGCCCTAACACCAAAGTAGGATGAATTAATTTTCCTTTCTTATATTTGACTACAAGACCACTCCTCTTAAGAGTCTTCTTCCCAGTTTTGATTAGTGATTACCATATCCCCAGAGAGGCACTGGCTTCTAAAATAATTCTTTGTCTTCATTGGTAGACAAAATAGTACCCAGAAAAATAATCTTTCTTTCACCAGCCTTAATTCACCATAAATTAAAACCAAGATTTCTTGTTTCTTCAACTTCTAAAAGACCTTTCTGTCTTCTGCTGCTTTCCACTTCCCCGCATACACCACTTCAACTTTTGAATCAACATGCTGACTTTCTTGAAGGGCCAAAGTGAAGGCAAGTATGTAACAAGCATTTTTGATGGTATCTTTAAAAGCATTCAACACAAGTTAGTTACCAGATCAATGGAAAAGCTCGTGCTCAAATATTTTTGCTTTGTTAGTTCAGTTGGCAGAGTAGGAGTCTTGTTACTAACACAAACTTGTGGTAATGGGATAGTCACCAGCCCTGAGGATCCCTATTAAGAGCTTTAAAGCCAGAATTCTGAACAATTTCTTATCACAACACAGGTTTTCTACCAAAATCTTGCGAGATTTACAGTTTTAGGGCACTCACCACTTTTTTATAATCTCAAGTTAGATGCCAAATTTCTCCACTTACCTGACAAAGGAGAAAAGGAGACATCTAGAAAACAAGTACCTGCATTGGATCACTGAAGTAATCCATCCCTATCCTTGGAAGTAAAGAATCAGTGACAGAACACACCTAGTCTCAGCTCCAGCAATAGAAACTGCATTTACATCCCTTGGAAAGTCAGATTTTTCTAGAGAACAAATTTGTATTCCAGAAATATAAAATACTTTGGTAGCCTGAAGCTTAATGGTTACATAGCAGTACAAAATAATAGCAACAACTGGGCAAAGTTAAACCATTAACTCAGGTCCAACTTAAACTTATGAGGAATTAAAAATCCTTGAAGCTGCAGAACTTTTTTCCAGAACTGATGATTTGAAGATGATTTGAAGATGATTTGAAGATGATTTGAAGCCAGAGTGTCCAGTTCTAATCGGTTTATAAGTATGCAGAGCTTATCCTTCCAGCTTAACTTGTACTTCAAAATGTGAAAGATGATTGAAGAGTCACATCTGTACAAACCAGTCTGGATATTACATTACTTTACATTCCCCTCCAGAGCTCCAGCAGGAGTTTCCCAAATGCTGTTAAGTTTTGATTTGCTGTGATGTTAACGCCAACAGTCTCTTGCTGAGCAGTGCGTTGTGTCGCTGAAGATACTCTATTACATCTCCTTGCTTCTCAACTATCTCTTCTAAACTGGAATTCTCCCTTGAAGTAACAAAAGTAAATATGGGTTTCAGTAAATGACAGCAGCCTTCTAATATATGAAATATCAGAGCTAATTAACACACACTTAACAAGTTGCTTCCTTTAGTTTCATTTTTGCTGGGATCACTTAATTTTTGAGGGAAGAGGCAATCTACAACACCTATATGTCAAACTCTATTTTGCATGAGAAGGCAGGAAGACAAAGTCTGGCTAAACTTCATGCCATTTATACACAACTGAGTTACATATTTCCTGCTAGACAGTTACAGAGTGAGGATCTTACTGTTTAAGGAACCAAGACAGACAATATGCTAGAATTGCAGTAAGGAATGTGGAACCTTTCCCACACACATTAGGAAGGTTGTTTTGACCAGGCATAATGTTGTAGTTCAGCTGTGGGAGATTATAAACTGTTTAAGATAGAAATTGATTAACCTGAAGTAGCATACATTTTATGCTACTATATACAGCAATATCTGTCACATACCAAGACAGCATCAGTACCAAAAAATTGTGCTACTTCAGATCTACAACCTTGTGTACAACTACCCTCCTCCCTTAAGATATATCCAGTTCTCAGATATCTCTCAATTTAACTCCAATAGAAACACTGAAACATTTAAATAAAGCTCACTTAACTGAGGGGGAAAAAGTAGAGAATTTTGTCAAATCTAATTAGGAATTTTTAAGATACAGCAAGATGAAGTACCAATGTCTGAGTGTAGTCTACTCTTTCCTTCCATATTTTTTCTCAGCTGACTTGAGAATCTGCCCTCCTAGTACACTTGTGAGCATCTTAGTGCTGAGAAAGTTGTTCCTCAGCCTTACAGTGTTTTGTAGAGGAACACTGCCCATTTCATAGTTCTTAGAAAGTGTTGAGAAGGATATTGAGTGGAAAAAAGGTTAGGTCAAATTAAAAACCTACTGTAGATAAACTGGGCAAAGTAAAGAACACAAGTTTTGTAAACAGAAAACTTGCAACATTAACCAGTAACGTGCACTGCCAACTGAAGGCTCCGGATCAGCAGCTTAGGTTGCAGAGGTCATGATATTCAAAAAACATTCTTATAACAAGGTCAACTGAAGGGCTGACAGGATTCACTTTTCAATAGATGTTAACTCCCAAGGGAAAGAGAGTCAGAGTTGTATAGAGCTAAATTAAAATAATGGTTTTGCAATCAGTTCTCACAGGAAGTTTGCACTCTTTAATCAAAAATGAGCACAGTCTTTTCCTCAGCTGGTCATTGTTGCAGACACATTCCCTGGGCATTTGAGAATTTCTCAGGGGAGAAGATGAATAGGAAAGAAATGAGGTCCACCATGCAATCACCATGGTTTTTATATCAAAATGGAAGTCAGACATGGTATCAAAATTCAAGACAATTCTAAATCCTTCCTGTATCCTGGACACCAACCTCCAACTTCCATAAAAGCATGTGCATGCTGCATTTGTGAAACCAGGGAAAGTCCCAAAGTATTAGTCATCTCTCATTAGTCAACCTTTCAAGAAGGCAGCACATATAGAAGCAAGTCATAGTATATTAGAAAATCTCCAATTCTTATACAGAAATCCATGATCTTTTCAATTACTAGTTTTTATTAAGTCATACCAGGCTGATTTCAGCAACTGGAAAATGACTGAGCAGGTGGCAGGTACACAAAGAACAAATGAAAAATAAGTCTCAGTGCCTGGGACAGTCTCAGTTACTATCGGACAGCTTCTACTCTCACTGAGACCTTCTTAAGCACCCTCCACACCTTCAAAGTTCCTTCCAAAACTCAAAATGCATTCCAAATCCATTGCTAAAATCTCATGTCCAACTGCTGGCACAGAACAGAGCTGCTCAGTTTTCTTCTTTGTCTATCAACTGCCCACAATGTATCTCCTTCCCTGAAAAAAATGAGCTGAAGCAGCTAGGCTTCTGTAGGCCTGCTTTAAGTAACAGTGTAAGACAACAGTATCTTTCCTTAAACCCCATATAAAATGAACTAAACTAGATTAAGCACAGCTATTGATAGTAAAGATTAATGTAACCAGCCATAAATGGTCAAATCACCTCCATCCTTATGTTTGAGGATCCTTCTGTACCATAGTAAATTGTCATTTACTACAGAGGAAGTACAAGACTGCTGCATCTCATCTGTGCATCTAAAATGGGAGGCTTATGCACAGTTCCTTCAGAACTGTTATTCCCACCTCTGGTTTAACTGACAAGTTTAAGATTGCATGGAAGTCTACAGGAAATCATGTAATTCCATTCATGTTACCTGTATAGGCTGAACACAGCACAACATTAATACAGAAATCTTACCTGAATCCAACTTCTGAGGTAATTTGACTAGGGTAGGCATACATCTTTTCTTCTTCAATTATGTCAGGTCTTGGCTTGGCACGATTGAAGTTGCTTATTTTCACTGCAAGAAAGCTTTATAAATTAGTTGGAAAGTGGGGAAAAAAAAAAAAAAAAGAAGCTTTAAGACCAGAGTCCAAGTTATGAAAATCTGTAACAGATGATCCTAAGATGACCTCAGGATAGGAGATGGAAAGACAATAATGGAATTTGAGAAATGGGAAAGCAAAAGCAGCCCTGAATGGGGAAGCTTGAGCATACTGCTTAACATCTGCAAAGTTTAATCTGTCACCTAAGAGAGGGTGAAACCTTAGTTGCCTTTTACAGGGTACCAAGATTCAGTCTCCAAGTTTAGGAAAAACTAAGTAACATGCCATAAAAAAAAACTGTAAGAAGTTTTGTACTGGTAGCTGATTCAGAACTTCCAGCTTAACCTCTTCAATAAATACTACTTTAACTAGACTAGCTGCAGTGAAGCAGCAGTTTGTTTGCCTGCTCAGACGAGGGCAGACTTGCTACAGAAAGCCATTGTGAACCAAGCACCCTTGGCTATCAAACCCAGAAGTCATTCCTGGGCACCTGTCAATAAAGTTTAAGGCTAAATTTAACAGATGTATGGGTGGGACGGGTGGGAAATGTTGTAGGCACCCTCTGCATTATTTCAAAAAGGAAGCTGAAAATATTTAAAGCCATTCAATGTCAGATCCTGATTCAGAGAAAATATCTAAATATCCAGAGTACGCATTTGGGACTCTGCAGTTAGGGCTGCTTGTGAAACAATGCATCTAATGCCACAAAAAACATTACAGTGCAGCTCTGTGAGAAATCCACACTACTGTAACAGAGGAGTGTCCTTACAAGTCAGCACTATGATGGGGTTTATTACAGGCCACCCTGCTAAAACAATGCTGAGACCCTCCAGAGGTTAACTACGAGTTAGGCTCAAAGGTTAGTTATTTCTATGATGGTATTTCTCTACAAATAAAACCACAAAGGAATGGACATGGAATTCTCAACATGTGTTGTTTGTGGGAATGTTGGTCTTTTATTCAAGTGATATTAGAGGTATGTGAGAAAGCAATTAAATACATATATTTAGTAAGTCATTTAAAGCTTTACTCCCTATCCTAGCAGTAAAAAACTTAGAATAGTAAGCTGACATTTAGAGCTGTCTGTATCGTACTTCATTCCATGCACTTTTACCTCACTTGAACGATTTATATATGTCAAGTCCATTATAGGTCAATCACAGCAATTCCTTGTAGATTTCTGAATCTCTGCATCCTACAGCTATAAATATACACACTGCTGCATGGAGATAATTTTAAGGAATGCAGTAGTCTTTCACAGGATATTGTCTACCATACAATTCATAAACAGGTCCAACAAGCAAGAGAAGTACCTAGAATTACAGTCAGGTGTTCCTGATTTGTGAGACAGAATTATTTAACAGAAAATAAGTCAGGTACACGAACGTTTTACAGATAAGCATTTATGTCTCATTCTCATAGCTAAATAATTACCTCACTGTGATGAAACAATATATAAAATGGTGCTGCCTTCTCTCCAAAATTGTACAAAACTAATACAAAAAAGGGTGGGCCAGTAGTTTTTAGTGTAAATTTACCTTAGTCTCCCCATTGTTGCTCAGCTGATACTATCTTAGCGGTATCTGCTAAGTGCTTGCCTTGAAGAGGGGAATTCTCAACCTCAGCAGATGGCTGCCCTTAAAACTATCCCATTAAAGAAGCATCGTGCTTCCACCCAGTCACATACTCTGCTCCAGGAGAAAAAACTCACCTGAATATCATTATTACTACAGATTCTCAGGGTATTTTCAAAATTGTCCAAATACATTTGTTTTGCCTCAGTACAGCCTTAACTTGATATTAAAATGTTGAAATTTTAAAAGTTGAAATTTTAAATGTTGTTTAAATATTACCTTAAAACCCACCAGTACAGATAAGACAGACATGCAAGCAGTCTCTCACCTTACCTCAACAAGAATTGGGATAGAAAACACAAATTACACTGCTCTCTGGAAAAACAACTTAGGGTGACTGGAAGTCTTCCTCATCTTGCAGCAGGTGTAAAGTCACATAAAAATTAACCCTAGCTTTGTACAGCAAGATTTAGAGAATGAATTTTACATTGATTTGGGGCTGCTCAAGAGATAAGGCAGCTGTTGGTAGAACACACTGCCTTACTCCTTCCTTGCAATGCAACTCTTCCCCTTAGTTCCAGGATTCACTGGACCCTTCCTCAACCCTCTTTGAGCTGCAAAGCACAACACTGCACCCCACAACTTCCTTGTATATGCATTTATTTACCAACATATTTTGCAACTTTGCATAGTTTTGCAAAGTTTAAAGGCAAGTGTTTTATCAAATCATTGTAAGTTACACCAAACCTAAAACCGACAACCTTACAAACCAACAGTGATAGCACAAACATGGTTAATGAATTTGAAGGTCACAGGGACTGGCACAAGTACAAGTCAGGAAACAATACGCTTTTGGTGACAAATAAGCAGAAAAATAGTTTGAGAGTTTTTACAGAAGCACAAGCTCAGACTTTACTACTATGCAGGTCATCTTTCTTGCACTTATCCTTTTTGGTCAAGGTGAGAGTCACACAATGCTGTTCTTTGAGCTCCAGGAGGCCTCAGGGCTAGAAATAGCATTTCTCTGGAATTCCTGACATCCTATTAAAGTTTTACAATTTATCTCTTATTTCCAGAGTTTCCCAGGAAAGTAAGTATGCGTATGCAAAGAAGGGATGATCTCCAGCATTCCTGGAATAGTTTTCCAGCACCCATGATTGCTTTCCCTCATCACTTTCTTTATTCTTACAGAGGACAGTCAGTCTACTGGAGCCACACTGGGCCATTGAGGGGAAAGCCTGACAAGCCTGCAGCATTCAGGCTTCTGCACACTTGTAAGACAAAGACATAGTTTAGGGCTGGGACCTGATTCCTTGGCACATTTTTGATGCTGTTGCAGGAGAGTCAGAATAGGTTTTATTTCCTAGATGAGCAAGCTAGTTGGCAGTATTTCTCTGTGTGCCATTGCATTACTATGAACACACCAAAGTTTTCTTTTAAGCATTTACTTATCAGCATTTTCGATAGCTTTACAAAGTTTAAAGGCAAGTGTTTTATCAAGTCTTCGTAAGTTATACCAAACCTAAAGCAGACAACAGTGGCAGCACAAAACAAAGCCTCACAGTTTTATAAAGCACTACAGTGTTTTGATATGATCACAGCTTCCAAAACCCATGCATCTTTTAAATATTCATTAGCAGGAACCTTCAATTTTAGTGTCAAAGAGAAACTGAAGCCTTTGGGGTGGGACCAGGGAAAGAGGAAGAGGCTGGAAAAGGCACAATCACACAGTCAGCTATGCAAACCCCACATGTAAATCTCAGACACAGTTCTGACTAAGCCAGCTAGCTCTTACTGCTTCACAGCTTGTGGCGCATGCATTTGAGAAACACTGATAAACAGACAAACCTGTTCACAGGACACTTTGAATTAATTAGGCATTTATTGCCACTTCACTGGATTAACAGCTTTGAGATAACATGGAGCTTTCATTTAGCAGCCCTTGGAACCAAATCAAGCCTGACAACCTTTCCCAATTTGTTTTGGATTTGCCTTAGTTCTCCTTCTACAAGCACAGAATCGTTTTGTATTTATAATGGTAGTTAAATGCCTCCGGGTACCACAAGTGAACTACTGTGAGGGCAAACAAACAGCTGAGTACCAGCTACAATGAATGTCACAAAGAAGGCTAAGCTTGCCTCTCTCACCTGTGTAAATCACTAAGCATGTCAGGGAACTAATCATCTCCAGGCTCAGGACTCCCAGGATAAGATACAGGTACACTTTGCTGTGATCAGGAAAGGAATGCTGCACCGACAGAATCAAGAGCAGGGCTGTATTTCCTAGAAAACAAATGTTATATTTTAAAGATTACTAATTTTATTAGCTACTGAAAATTAATTAATGCTTTCTCATGCCCAGTATCTGCATTAGGCTGCAACACTTCAGTAATGCTTTTCCATTTCACATCATGCTTGCCCCTTCAGCTAATTTCCTTAATGTGCAAGCTTATACCTGCTGGCAGCAAAATGAGGTCTCATTTCAGCACATGCTTGTAATGGTAGACAATTAGGAGTTTTCTTATAGATTCTTCTGACTTAAAAAACAAGAGTGGAAAAAACACACTAGAAATACCTAAAATAAGTACATGGGCCTAAAGTGTTTCTGACTTTGATGCTATTCACCTTACTCATTCTTTCAATTCCTAAGAGATCATGCAAGCCAGCTGAAAATGAGAGAGTATTTTCCTTCAAGTAGTGGATTTAAAATATATTTAAATTAGGCTAACAGAGCAAAAAACCAAAAAACCTTAACACCTTCCTTTCAAAGCCAACTTGCATAGGCTTCCACTTGCTATTATCTTAATACTTGAACATAACTGAAAGTTTAATTGAAATTAGTACAATTAGTCAAGGAGAAAAAACCTGAGTTACAGGTCTAAAATCTTTTCTGATACTGAGTGTGAAGTGTTTTCTTCCTTCCTGTAAAAATGTGTCAGACCAGTGTCTGGATAAAGAACTAAATTTAAAAAGACCTAGGGAACTGTGCAGTTCTCTTTCCTGCTGTGTCAGTCAAGTGAAGGAAGTGGTATCAGCAGTCATTACCATGGCAGGAAGCTTGCAATAATGGAAGAACTACCTTCTGAACAACATATGATCAAAATTCTACAGCGCACACCTGATTGCATCTGAACATTCACAAATGCCCAGAGTTTGTCCAGTAGGGGAGAAGTGGGCTCCATCTAAGCCTGAAAGCAGGGCAAAGCATTGCCAATTACACTGCAACAGGCAGAAATAATCCTTTTACCTCATTAAGCCTCCTGTAGCCTGCTTTTGTCACTGCACTCCAAACACTTCTACATCTTCAGAGCTCTATCTAGTGGCCAGAGCCTGAAGTGTTGCACATTTATCAAGATGACTAGCTCTTTTAGAGACTGTGAGGAAAGAAAGCTAGATACCTATACAGAACAGGACCATTCACTTTTTAGTTCTGGTGGAAAAAAAGATCTACTCCAGGAGAGAGGTGCAATTATAAGAGGCAAAAATACTGTAGATGCCATTGCTCTGCCCTTTTCCACTGCTATTTGTAGGGAAAATCCCCTTAAGATAGATGGATTTCAAATTTGAAAGTGATTTGTAGAAAAACTTCACCAGTTAGGTGCACCAACACTTTACAGCTAATCTTGCCAGAGATATAACTTAAAAATATAGTTAAATAGTTAAACTTCTGTACACCACCTTTTGTCCATAGAAAGTAGAGAAAGGTAGTCAGATACAAAGCTGATTGTTACACATCCTGTGTGAAGGTCAGCAAATTGGTTATTTCACTAAATTCAGAGAGCTGTTGGGCAAAAAGCAATTCATCTGTTTCTATGTGGATTGCTGAGCTTGAAAAGAAGAGTAGCACACTTCCTGAAAGGACTAGCAGGCCTCCCACATATCCAACCAGACAAATGGATATGCAAATCAAATCACTAGCAGTCAAACACAATCCTTGCTGACTGAACACTCCGTGGCTGAAGACTAAATGCTAATGGCTAAATGTTTTACTCAACCTCATAGTGTAAGCATTGTTGCACTACTAACAGTTCCTTACAACCTACACCTGGCAGACCAGAAAGATCAGTACAGGGGTTCATCTGACTAAAGGATAATTTGTAAGTGCCCATAGGCAGGTTCGTAAAAGTTCATAATATAGAATACACAATTATATATAACCTGCTCAGTCTTTTATTGTGCCAACAGTTTAAAGCTTTAGATAGAAAAAACCCCAAGTTCACTTCACCTGTGGCATGTATCAGCAGTGGAAGCCTTTTCAGATGCCTTGTTGATCGGTATATGGAGAAGTAACCTCTTCTTCTGACTCTGCTGTGGTGGTGCTGTACGAATCGTTCAAAACAGACATGCAGAACCCACAGAACCACTTTTGCAATTATTATGACAGTCTGCACTTTAAGTGGGTGAGTGTAGTTTCCAGGGCACTTATCTTGGTTTGGATTGGGGTAAGAACAAAACATAGCTGCTAAAAATGCTAGAACAACAAAAGCAACCTGGAAGAGAAAGGAAGAGAGAAAAATCTTTAAAGTCAACATTTAGCTATATACATGAAAAAAACCCTGAAACAGAAAGCCAGGATTATGTACTTAATTCATTATGCATTACTTTCTGAATTGATTTTATTAGAGTTGAGGTAACATATAAAACATTAGACACTTGCTACAACCACTACATGTCACTCTGGGAACAAACAGATGACTGAAATTGCTAAGCAGTAAGATTGAATTCCAGCAGGGAAGATTGAATTCAAGCAGTCTCCAGCAGAACAGAGCTGGTAATTGTCACCCTTCCAAGAATTTCAACTAAATCAATTTCACTCTTCCTTGAGTCTTCATAGTGAATTTATTTCATTTCTAGACCCTCTTCACTATGCCTTTTTACTTTAAAGAAAACTTGATTTATGCTCCTAGAAAAGAGAAATCACATCTTTTTAAGACGCATGCAATTACACTGAAGAGCCTGTCCCACAGAGCAGTATTATCTTATCGGTACACTCTATATTTCCTGAAACTGACATTTCCCGAAATTGACATTTCCTAAGTGAAAATCAACACTTTCCCACAGCCACTGAAGATCATCTCCACTTTGACTTTAGAAAAGTAAATCATCAGAGTAACTTAAAGTGAATTATTAGCACTGGGTAGGCATCTTTGCCAACTTGTAATCATTCCTTAGTATATTTACCATCATATTTTTCCATTTTACCTTTTTACTTATGTCAGTAAAACCAGACAGATTGTCAGAGTGCATATATAGCCAGACTGTGTATATACTAATCCTTTCAGACTACTGCCATTATGCCATAACTTTTCCTGTCTTCTAGACTCCTCTCCAAATTTTCAGCATCAGCATTAGCAATGAACATTAGCAATATTTTGGCCAATTAGAAAGCAAAGCTGAGGATGCATATTATCTGTAGGGTATGTATACACACAGGGCTTTCTTAATATTTATAGAGTTTTGTTACAGAAAATGTTTTCTCTACTGTGATCATTCAATTAACAAGAACAACATTATACTTTCTCATCCTGGTTCATTCTACAGAACAGGAATATTTTTAAAACAGAACTGTAAAGAAAAACCACTCCCACCAATACAGAAATAAATGGAGAGCTACTAATATACAAAACATAAAGAAATCAATTTATCTCAAGTCTATAAATGATTTCTAATACACTTAGCTTAAAAAAAAAAGTGTCAGATGTTCTGCATGTCATAACTGACAGAAGCAACACCTCAGAACTGAAGACAGATGAAAGCACCCAATTTTCCTTTGCTGCCTTTGTCTCCCTACTTAGTTCTATGAGTATTTAAGATCCCACTGCCCCCTTTTCACCCTCTTGAACTTGTAATTCCTATTTTTGTACTTTCCTCAAGCAACACTCTTCACAGAAATTAAGTTTTCAGAACCATTTAATTACTCTTGAGACAAGCTGCCCTTAGCTTGCTCAGGTTGTGACCAGAGTTAGGTAATTGTGAAGGGAGCAAGAAAGGGGAATAATTTTCACACAACTGTCAATACCTAAAAAAGACTTTACAGAGGACAGATAGAATAGAAGGTGGAAGAAAAGAAACTCAAATCAAAATAAGAGTGTACCCTACATTATCCCTAAGACCATTACTTCAAATACAAATTAAATACCATATTATCTTGAGATAGGTTAAGTTGCTAGATTAAGAAGTAAAATAAGAGGCAGGTTTATAATTTGTTTAATCCATTACTAAACCATCTTCTTTTCTTACAAAGTTAAGAATAATTCAGCTATTTTATTTGATCTGTTTGCTGTTTTGTTTGCCATTTTACAGTAGTGATACAATTAGTTCTACTTCTTCCAGGTGTTAGGAATTTCAGTAAAGAAATGGCTTTTCTTTACATTTCAGTAAAGAAAATGGCTATATTTAACTGATGCAAGCAGGAATGACCTAGCATTGCATCTCTACTAAACTACAACAGCAGTGTATACAAGAGGAAACAGGAAGCTGGCATTTAGAGTGGTATTTATTAAATATGTTTTGCTTGCATTGTTGCAAAGCAAACACCCCACACATATTTTTACATAAAAAGTTATTCTTATAAAGAGTAGTATTTAAGTTCCATTTTGTGTATGCGCACAGACAGAATAAAAGAAAGAAAAGATTAATATAATGAAATTATTTCTAGCCAGTACACTTCACATTGCTCTCCAGCCTCCTGATGGGAAGCTTTCAGAAAAGCAAGTCTTGGCAAAAGGAAAGGCACTCAAAAACCCAGTCCTACCTCAGCCCAGCACATCCTACCCATTTCTAGAACTGTATGTAACTAGGCAGCTGCATCACAGCAGCTATTTTGCTACCTAACTCCACTTCTTGGCACAGGAAGGTGGAGAAGAAATACTCCAAGTTACACACAAATTGCTTTAGAGATGCATTACAGATTTCCCACATAACACCATGATGGCTTAACTTCTCCAGGACTTTTACCCCTTTGGCAGGTTGCGCATCAGAAGCTACCCTGGCCACTCTCCACATTCCACAAGGTTCATGCACTTTGGCAGAAGCACTGGGGAAGGATATCCAATTGTTTTGCCCACCCATCTTTTCAGTGAGAAAGACAGTGCCACTCAAGGTAGCAATTATAACGCTGTTTTGCCAACAGAAAAGGATACTTCTCCATTTTGCTCCAAAAACCAACTGGTCACTGAAGCAGGTTCAGCAACAAGACCTAACCTATGAAATGACATGTTGACAGATGCCACAGTAGTTTTCCCATTTCACCTAACCACCATTTGCAGGAGAGAGGAAAAAGTGGGAGGATAATAGGCAGCAGTTTCCTAGGATCTGGATGACTGACATTTGGCTGCATTAGTTATGGTAGTAGGAGGAACATTTCTTGATACTACTACAAGGCCCACAAAACAGCTACTCCTAAAATTAGAAGGCTAAAGCACATTGAACAACTGCCCAAAGAGAGACCTTAGAGGCTGGTATGTGCTTTTAAAGACCTGGCAGAGAGCATGTTTTCAAGAGCACTGGGCACTGCATTTTGTGTTTGAGATCTAATGAAGCCCTAAAACAGCTCGTGTCACTGGTACTACAGAATCACAGAATTTAGGTTGGGAAAGACCCTTAAGATCACCAAGTCCACCCTTTACTTAAAACTACCACATCCACCACTAACCCATGTCCCTAAAACACATGAAAGTGACATTTCAGCCAGATCTTAGGCTCTGAGCTCTTCAGCCTTCCTTCTTCATATCTGGTTGCCACATACCCACAAGCAACAACAAGCCTCTTCAGCTTGTCAAGAAAAAACTCATTACTAGGCAGGTCTCTGCTTCTTTCTACCAGCCTCCATAAATGCCTAGATACTGTTCTGTATTTATGCTTTTTGCTCTCAACCTCCAGAAGTAAGACCAAGAAGTAACATTTGGATTACTTTCTTTCTCCATCCACTACTATGCAACACCCCCCGAGCAAGTCCAGCTTTAATTGTTTAGTTACCTTCTCGCTGAAATTAGGTTTGCTCTCAGAAGGAACAGCATGAAAATTATCTCAGCCCTCTATAACTAGCATAGCACTTCAATATATTATTTTTAAATAATATTATTTTTAAATTACAATAATACTGCAATTTAATGCTATTTTTAAATCACAAAAGGCAATAATATTATTCTTAAATTACACTTCCAACAGCACAGAAGAGCTACTATTTAAAATGCTCTTCCTACTAAAGATGTATCACAGCACCAACAACAAGAAGGCAGAAAGTATTTGATAGCATACACACAATCAAAATTGATTGGCAAAGTGGACCTCACTGGTTTGGAAGAACAGCCCGTGTATGCAATTCACTGTCATATTATCCAAATTCTGTCACATGAACAGTGGATTCTGAAGGATTCAGAAGAGAAATGGCAAGTATCTTAGGGAAATCATGCTTCTTAAACTTACATGTATTAGCAACAAGAAATTGGCAAGGAGAACTGCTGGGATAGCATGAAATCTTGGCCTCAGCTGGGAATGCAATGTATGAGACGAAATGAGTGGTGCATCCAGTAGAGGATCATCTTCCAAACTCTGTGTTATTTCCAAGGAGCCCTGAATCACAAGGGGAAGACAAACAAGAGCAACAGGTAAGCTCTAAAAGTAAAGTACAAAGGTTCAGGAGTTTCCTCTTAGCAAATCAAGCCTTGAGGGGGAAAACCCCCACTAGGTCAATATCTTGAAAAAGCTCTTAAACTCCAGGTAAACTCTCATCCCATCTTTATGTGAGAACTCACATCCCTGAGAAATCCAAGGCTAATCTACTTCCTAGAATCACACTGAGCCTTCAGGAACTTCAGTTTTTAAAATGTAATACAAGTATCTGAGCTTCAACCCTGAGATGTCAGAAGCATCAGTATACTTATGGGAAAAAGTGACAAAGACTTTCTCACATGCTTTATACAGGTACTGCAAAACTCTTTGTTGTTCTTACTTTTGTCTGACTACAGTTGGAGGCAACAACAAAGTTGCAGTGTAACAGTAACAATTTTGAGTGTTCAGCGTCTGATACTACTGGCATGCCAAAACACCTGCAGCAGTAACTAAAGCAGAACTCAGGCAGGAAAGAAGCAGAAGCTCACAGAGGGAAGAAGGTGCTACCAGGTGCTGAGCAAGACATTCTCACCTACACTAGAGAGAATGCAGCCTGCTCGTGTCACGTTGGAGCCAAGCATTAGTTCTTGGACTTTACAATCAGCTCAAATATAGTGTTCTTTACTAAGCAGAAGGTAAAACTAAGTATGGGTGGAGGGAAAAGCTTTGGACAAGGAACTTGCCCCATAGCTATGCATCCCTGCTCCATTAGGCCAGGACAACGTCACTCAATACATAGTAAGTGGAACATACACGAGGTACTATGATGGCCAAAACTGCTAGAGTTTCTCCCTTAGCATCCTGTTACATCCCTTGCCTCAGAGGAGAGAGCAGCTCAAGATTTCCACTCAAGTTTTGACTGCTGATCTTCATGATACCAACCACAGCCCAGAACAAGAAGACAAGGGCAGACCCTATCCCACTCCATACTTCTGATGTGTCAGGTTTCACCAGGCCATTTACTGATTTATAAAGTGAGGACCCTCTGCCATGAGAAAAAGCAGCATAAGCCTCAAGACAAATGAAACATGCCATCCTTCTAGACACTAGCATGGGAAGAGAGGGATTAAACCTAAGTTTATACCTCATGTTAATTAGGACAATGTGATTGTCTCCCCAGAGTTATTTCACCTGCAGACAGCTGCCTACAGTGAAGGAAATCGTCATCAAGAGTTATTTCAGTCAACAAGCAGTTTTATTTTAGAACTGTGAACACTACACCTGCCCTGCCACACAGGAGTGTGAACAGAGCAGCCTCAGCTATTTGACACCTTTTAATTAGCCCAGCCTTTGACTGAAAATGACCCCTACTGAAATACCTGCCTGGTAAAATGACAATTTACTGCACACCTAAATGTCTACAAATGGCACTCCTCTTTTGGCACTGATATAAAATCTAGAAGCATGAGAGCAAAGATGCCTTCTAGCCCTCCTTTGCCCATTTTCACAGGCCAGGTGTCACTTTAAGCTCTGAGAGCAAGGACCAGCACTCCAGCAGCCAAGGCATCTCAACTAATTATTTAGATTTCACATTTTGTAAAAAATCAATTACTATGAGGGTGGAGAGACACTGGAACAGTTGCCTGGTGAAGCTACAGATGCCCCATTTCTGGAAGTGCTCAAGGCCAAGCTGCGGCTTCGAACAAGCTGGTCTAGTGGAAAGTGCCCCTGACCATAGCAGGGGGGGTTGGAAATAGATCTTTAAAGAACCTTCAACCCAAACCATTTTATGATCACAGAATCAATAGTGGGGTTAACAGCTCACATCTCCCACAAACCCAGCAATTCTTCTTAGGACAATAACCTTTGTCTCATGGGAACAAACGATTCACCATTTCTGCATTTCACTATTCCCTCATTTCTATGAAGGATCAGCACACTCCTTCACAGACAAAGCTTTATCAGAGCTTTGACCAAGCTACTTTCTCACAAGACTGGCTACAGTCCATCTTTGTATCCTAAAATACAACTAGTATTAGGAAGCACTAGATAACATAATCTATTCAAAGATATTTTATTACATGGAGAGGAGGGGAATTAAACCATGGGACATGATGATCCCATGCAGTCAATTTGACATAAAGAAAATCCAGTAAGTGTCCTTCCTTACTGGAGCAAACACTGGTTTTATTTAACTAAGATGAGCCACAGCCACAGTTGGCAAAAGCCAAAATGCTTTAAATCCAGACCTGCTTGGCACTGCTGCTGAGCACAGGTTAAAGCTTTGGCCTCCTGGCTCCCTGATACAGTATGTGACCGCTGCCACAGCAGCCCAGCGCCGGCAGGAGGAGGGCAGGCAGGAACAAGCCACAGCCAGCAAGCCTCGCCCACGCAGCCTTCCAGCTGGGGCGGGGAGACACATTCAAACAAACACAGAAACGTCGTGCTCATGCCAGCCAACAGCACATAATCCAGAGATGGCACAGACAGGATCCGCCTGTGGAAAAATAACCCAGAAAAGGAAGGAGCCACACGAGCAGCCCCGATTAGAGGCTAATAACCTCGATTAAAAACAAGCCCAGGCCCAAATGCCTCGGGGATATTTCAAGCCCGGCTGGGGAGAGGCAGCGCGGGGAGCGAGGGGCCGCGCCGGCCTCCGCCCTTCGCACAGGGCCACTGGGGACACGCCTGGGCCGGCGGGCGCCCCCGGAAGAAGCAGATACAGCCTCGGGCTCCCGGACGGAACACAGCCAGGAGGAGGCGGAAGGAAGGGACGGCACGGAACACGAGGCGCTCGCCCGGCGGCGCCCACCCTCAGCGGCAGCCCGGCCGCTCATCCGGGCGGGGTCCCCGCGGCCGCGGCCCCGCTCCCGCCCGCCGCGCTCACGTTGTCCAGGTCCTGCCGCCGCCTCCCCGCCGTCAGCGCCATCTCCACTTCCCACCACAGCGGCCCCAGCGGTGTTTAATGGACGCCCCCGGTGCGGCCCTGCCGCCACGGGCAGCGCCGCCGCCCCGCCCCGCCAGCAGCGCTCCCGGCCGCCATTGGGCCCGCGCCGCGCCAGCACCGCCCCGGGGCGCGGCCCGGCCGGCGGAGGAGCCGGGGCCGGAGTCGGGGCCGGGTCTCGGTCTCGGTCTCGGTCTCGGTCTTGGTCTTGGGCTGAGGTCCGGTCCCGCCGCCCCGGCACAGGTCCGTGCCCCCAGCCCGCCCTGGGGTGCCGCGCTGCCCCGTGGCCGTGCTCGGTGCAGTTCTCTCTCAGCCCGAGCCTGCATTCCAAACGGAGAGCACTTAAGAGCAGGCTCCGGGCTAGTGTCCCTGCGGGGCCGCGGCTCGGGGGGCAGCGCTGGGAGAGGAAAGCGCCCCAGTAGCAGGTGGTTGGCCAAGGTGTGAGGTAAAGGCAGCGTGGTGCTGGTGCCAGCTTGCAGTGAAGTGTTTTCTCACCTCCGATTGGTCTTGCAGAAAGCATGGAGTCTATGCAGCTAGTTACTGTTTCCAGTGGATCTGGTCACCCCTTCAGATCAGGAAAAGTTTTAGCATTCATGAGGCACTTTATACATTTTCTAAGTTATTTTTGGCCCCTTTGTATATTTTGGGAGGAAACACGTTTTCTTTGAAACGTCTCCTTGGTAATTTCATTTTCTAACCCTTTGTGATCACACTGAGACAGACTGTGGCCACTGACAGTGTCCAGACTACTCCCTTATAGATCTCTGTCTTATTGGCATTGACAGCCTTGTGTATTCTGCATACTCCTCAACCACTTATTTGTGCTTAGTTATTATTAGGTAATTTTTAGCCTCTCTGACATTTTTCAGCTATAACCTCTCTGAAATGAGAAGGATCAGAATGACACACTGTTCAAGCATGTGCAAAGTATGAATTTCCAAAGTATCATATTTGTTATCTGTTATGTACTCTCTTCCTCTGCTAATGTTTCTTAACCTTCTGTTTGTTCTTTATGAATGTCCCTTAAGCTTCAGTTAATGCTAGTGAGGCCTCTGAACAGGATCAAAGCTGTTAGAGGGCTCTGAAAGACAAGTAAGATTGTATCCTCTCCAGGTTGTAATTGTTCTATGTGCACTATTCAAGAGAAGCCAGGACTGTCACCCTGAACAGCTACAGTGGCTCTATCTCTCTTGAAAGCATGTTGAAGTGCCAAGAGGTGAAAATGCTCTTGAGGTATGAGCTTCTTCAGAGAAGAAGTTCCAAGTTTTTTATCTCAGTTTCTGTGACTTTTCCTGGCTATCTTTTACTAGAAAAAATTCTCAACTGAAACCTCCCACCCAGAGCATTTACATTCATCCCTTGCATTCATTTGTTTTGTTTAATGCAGATACACACATTTAATGAACTGGACAACTATCTTAAATTAAAAAGAAGCTTTAAACTTGCTGGTTTGACTCAGATAAAGTCCAGCTCCTGTGATAAGCGCATGCTCTGTTCCAGTTTATCAGCCTAAATGTTCCTTTTTCCTCCTCCTTATTGTGCTTCCTCTTTATTTTTTCATTCCTGACAAGAACACAGATCCTACTGCTCAGCAAACAAAAGTTTTCAGTGTCAGTGAAGTGAGGCCACAATTTGCATACATGTATGTAGTGCGTGTAAGACATGTCATTAGACAAGTGTTTAAGATAAAATCAAAAGAACTAATTCTTCTAACTATTCTTCTAGCTGTAATTTTAAAATCCTAATGTCCCAGTAAGTTTACATTTATTACCACTCTTTTGAATAGCTATAACTTTATATATAATTGTAAACCTTGTTTTTTACTGAATGGGAAATTAAGAGTTCTCAAGGGACTATTGAAGAGCCCAGTTAGGGAAAAAATTGCAAGTTTAAATATTTGAAGTGCATAAATACTTACTGCATATAACACCAGTTAACACATTCAGAAGTATGTGATTGCCAGTTTCAACTGGTTTATGTAAAACGTGTATGTAGTCTCTATAGTAGTAGTCTGCTCTTGTTCTTACTAGATCACTCAATCTTTGCTTTGGTTTTGATCTATCATTTTAATTACTAGATTCACAGTATTTTTTATAGTGAGAGGTTTCAGTGATGAAGATAGGTTCTAATAAAATAACATTCTCTTCTACTCCATTCCATCTGTTCCATCTTCCTTCAAATTTTGCAGACATTGTAATTTAAGCGTACCCAAACTTGCAAGTCTGGCTCCTGAAGCATGATCTAAGCTGGGCAGTCTAAAACAGATAAAGATATGGCCTGGTCCTAAATGATTTCCACTGCAATTCCATCAGTAATGATGAAAGTATCTGCTAAGGGTAAGATAAAAAGTTGTAGTATGGCCCAACAATGCGGTGCTGCCCTTAGGGAAAGCTCTACTTAGGCATTAGATGCACAGGAGTAAATGCTCTACTTAGGCATTACCTTTGCCATATCAGTAATAATTACAATATTTGGGGACTAGCTGTCACAATTGTATCCTCACAAAGAGACGTAATATCTTGGCATGAATGGAAACAGGATTGAGCTCACAAACTTCTTCACATTCAGCTATAAGATATAATTATCATTACTGTTTCTTTTTTCATACTACAAGTACAATTAGTACTTAAACTGTATTCAGTTCTATGTAAAGAATACAGTCTCTGCTTGGAGAATATGGGGTTGTGACAGATCCCAACATTACTTAAAATACATATGGGAAGTGAAAAGGTAAAAATAATAGTAGAAAATTTTATTTGCATAAATTGGCTGTAATAATCCTGAAAGCCATACTGTAGTAAGTGCAATCTATGTTCTAGCCTCATATTGCAGACACTTCAGAAGTACTCATTTTCTTTCAATCTCCTGTAAATTTTTGAGATCCCATGGAGGTTAAAAAAACAGTTCACTGCTGAATATGTTTAATACAAAGGAACCTTTCACTCCTTGTACACTTTCAGATTTTCACATCATGTAAGTGATGTGAAAATCTGAAATCAACTTTTTGTGTTGAGCAGCACGGGGCTATTTATGCATGGTAATTATGTAATCAAAAACTGCCACTTGCTATGTAGACTTTGCTTCCTGAGTAAAATGCCCATTAAAAATTCTGTGCCCTTTAAATGCAAGCTCTTGAAAAGAGAAGAGCGTTACACTGGTAGTGATAAAAACTCTTTCAGTCTTTCACCGATTAATGTACAAATTTGAATGCTGGAGGCTTAGTGTGCCCAGGGGTTACTTCAGCTAATCTGTTAGTACAAATGATTTTGCAAAATGATTCTGCATAATGTCCATAATGAATTCCAGAGTTAGGACTGATGAAAAAGGGTAGATAATATGGCTGTAGAGAGAATTTGGACTGCTTTATGCAGATGAGACAAAGAGTGAAATAATAGCAAAGAGAAAAATTGTGAAAAACAGAATGGGCACTCTTGATTACTTTTAAAAAATTTACTGATTTCTTATATATATTAAAAAGCAAATAAATTGGGGTTAAAGAAAGGATACAACTTTTCAATTTCATATCTATTTTTAAAAATACACACCAGAAGTATAAAAGTTCAGAATTAACTATCACAATGTATCTTACTTTATGCTAAAGATGAGTTTGAGTTTTAAATTAGCATTTAAGCAAATGCCTAATTTGCAGGGTGAAAAGTACTCCCTCTGCAGAGTTATATTTTTCCTTTTTTTTCTGATTTTTCAAAATCACATTTCTGTTTACATTCTGTTATAAGGTATCACAATATGACAAGCATTTATTTGAACTATATAAAGGGAAACACAGAGCTTTTTCTAAAAATATTTCAGTTTAGATTATATGCTTTCTAGGGTGATTTTCTTAAAAATGAGGTATGTTTGAGATAATTACCTTGGGAAAACTACTGATAAAATTGAAATAAAGAGAGAAGATGAAATTTCAAGGAAAAATCAGTTGATTTTTTCCCCCATAGTTTTTTTTCTCAGTTTTCTCTACAGTTTGTCTGAAAATCTTAAAATTAACTTTTCAAGAACTAGTTTGTGTAAACTAACTTTTTAGGCTGTATGGTTAAATATTAGCATTGCAACAAACATTCTTTTGAATATGTTAAGTTCTGAAGTTTTTACCTCAGTATATTTATCCAGATCCCAATCTTCTTTTGCATAGAAATACTGGCAAGGGACTGTCCTTGATACCAGTGAAAATTCTACTCCAGAAACACCATAATAAGCTACTTATTCTGTGAGTACCTACTTATACCAGAATTATTGGACTAAACATTTTCATATCTTTATCTTTGATTTTAATTTCCCCTTATTTTTTTTTCCAGTTTACTAGGAGTCCAATTTTAATAGACATTCTGTATAGTTACAAGTACTGATCCTGAGCTATTTTATTAAACGAGTATATGCTTAGAAATACTAGAGGTATAAATACTTCTAGTCTTTCTTACACAGAAAAGGTTATTCCAAATGAAGATAAACTAAATTTCTGGAACAGCAGCATGATATGCTTTTCACTTTCTATGAACAACCTCTCTGCAAAATTATGTGCAGTAACTAGACCTATGAGATTGTAATTGCTATACCTCCCTGAATATAACATTTTAGTATTTTAATGTCTTTGTTTTCATTGCCTCTTTGTACAACAAAAGAATCTGTACAATGTGTGAGGTATAGCCCACTTGCTTTTTCCCAGTCTACAGCATTTTTCATTTTCACTGAATGTCCCCTCAAGTGATGCAGACTCTGCAAATACTGCTCCTCCTGTCTTGTTTATATGCATATGAAACAGTAAATAATCAGGTTGATTACTTTAGCATACTATGCTGCTTTTCACAGTGTAAATTGCTCCCAATTACTGCTCTTAGGTAAGCTCACAACGAGCACGATTGGAGAAAATCGATGATTTTACTATTGGTTTGCAGTAGGCCAATCCTGGATACCCAGGAGAGTCCATCTCTCTGTCTCTTCATGCATTCAGGAAGCACTAGATGGCAGTACATCAGTTGTTTAAATGTGATTTTAATTTATGAGCTGTAACTGTTTTCTTCTGAGAAAGGGGCGTGTTGGTTGATTGACCTGGTTAGCGCTATCTCACAACATTGCTGTTTGAGTGGGAACATGATGGAGAAGTACACAGACTTTGATGGGCTTGCATGTAATAGGTACCTTACAGTTATTATCTGTGAAGAAAATTACTTTTGCTTCATTTTCAAGTAAACAACGTTTTGATGAGTTAAACAAGTATGACAGAACACAACAATAAACAGAAATCTTTTCTACACTCTCATAAAGTAAAATAATCAGGGATAAATTCCAATGACTGCTTATGATGCATTGTTCACTAAAAACTACATATTGCAAATATTTTTTTTTCCTGGTGTAGGCTGTACTCAAAAACGGTGCATAACTTATTTCAGTAATGTATAATTCTGTGTTAAGGGTGAAACTCCTCATCAGCTTTGGTCCAACTTTTTCCAAAACATCCTTGCTGCAGGTTTCTGCTGCTATCTTTGCATCATGTCTAAGTAGTAATGTGGCTACAAGGTGAAATCTGGTAATTACTGATGGGATTTCTTCTGATTTGGTGAATGGAACCCACTCAGTGTAGAGACCTGACTGCATTATTCAGTATACAGGAAACAACATGAGTCTGCAGGTACGAGAACAGGAATTGCTCCATCTCTTTCACAGTTATCTCAGGAACACACTACATGTGAAATATATATAGCTTTGTAGCATTGGGCTTTTGATCTACTCAACAAGATATCTACTTGGAATCTTTGTAGTTTGCAGTACAAATATGAATCATGGCTATGACCTACATTTGCTTCCATTTGTAACTCTTATTTCAGCTAGGACTTTCTTTTGGAAGCTGTAATCTAGAAGGAACAAAGCACTGACCAGAGGGACTTGGCTTCTTCATCAAGTAGAATTCAAAAGTGTGATATCATTTGCTTCTTTGTGGCCTTATTTTCCAGAAATAAGATTAGATCTGTTTACTAGACTGTGTGTCATATCAAGTCCTTTTAGAAATTACACTATATCTGGTTTTGAACACTGAAAAAACCAGTTCATAGTTACTAATTTTCATCATCATCATTATAAGGTCCATGAATTTTACAGAAAAAATCTTATCCTTTCACCTATTTTCATTAAGTATGTGTTATTCTTAGTGCTTCAGCAATTGTTCACATACGAAAATAAATGCTAGAAAAAACAAAATATTTTAATCCATGCTTAATTGTATTTCACTGATTTTGGTCACAGTACAATTTCTCTTCGATAGCAGCTGCTTTGCTATTCCTTATTTCACAATCCCAATTTACATGTTTTATTTTTTCTCTCTCTGCCTACTCTCCAGTACATATTCTCTGCAATCTGGTCCCTTTCTCAGTCTGTTACATGCACTTTCTTGCATTTCCTTTTCACATTGCTTTTCAGTGTAATTCTTCTCAACTGCATTGATGTCCTTATCTCAATGGTTCTCTGAAACTTTAAATATTCCATGCTTCTGAAGCAAGAAAAAGGAATCTCTTTCACTAGAGTGAGGCCTTTTAAGATTAGGCAATGCTGGATTAATGCTGATATTAGTGCTGGTGTCTTAGACAAAAGAATGTAGTAGTAGCTGGTGTCTGTGTTGAACTCAAGTCCTGCCATGAATTCCACAAAAGTCCTTGTGGATTTGTTTAGATACAAGTGCCCGGATTGCATAAAGGTCAGCTGCTGGATGGTTGAGTTATTGAGGGTGAAATGCATGGGGAAAAAAATGCATGTGTGCCCCCTTGTATTTTGGATAAATGCATACTTATCTTTACATAGATTTTTGTACATAATTTACTCTCAACTCAATTCAGTAGGATACAAATATAATGGATAATCTAAAAGCTAACAAAAGGAAGAAGCACATTATTTTTCTGTTTGAAGCAATAGGAGTACTGAGAGGTACTTAAGTATTCAGTTCCAGAGCCCTTCCTTTCCTCTCCCCTGTTCATGAAAATAATCCCAGCCTCAGCAGCATGTCCTCATAAGCATTCTACCCAAATCTTTCAGGAATGATGACTTCTAACATCTTAAACAAGAGCAAATGTTCTTACGACCTTATATTTTGTCCTTTCTTGGAGATGTTTTCCTAGCCTATATTGGTCATTTAAAAATAAGTAAGAACTTATATCAGTGTCCTCTATGGCTAAACCTAAACCGGATTTCTTCTAAGGTGACCATGTCAGCATAGAGCATGATCCCTTAAACATGCTAATAAACCACCAGGTCTGTATGCAGTCACATTGACTTTTACCAGCATTAGTTATTCTATTTATAGGTCTGTGTAACTTGTGGGGCTATCCTGTTAGCAAGCAGAGCTCTGCTAGCATAACTGCATTTTCACTGGATGCAATTCATTGATAGTATTGCAGTTTCTGTATGAGTAAAGTATTTCTAGTGTCAATAGATCTGAAGAACTGTGTGATCCTAAGTAAGCATTGGCCACATTCTTTGTAACTCACTAAAACAAGTGGGAAAGTGCTAAGAATTATTACAGGAACAGCCTGAAACATGACAGGGAATTTTCTCAGTAAATGCAGTAATTTGAATTGCTGCAGCATAAACAAAAATGACAGCTGTTTCATCATAGATAAGATACATAGCCCATTTCCTTTCAAATCTACATACATACACCCACAGACATATATAAATAATTTTTTTCTCTGAAAGTTCTTTTCTAAGAAGAGGTATTGGATCAAGCAGAATCCCATAAAAATCTAGGCATTGTATTTAAAGGATGTGTTTTCCCATGGTTAGAGATACAGGTTGTTTTGCCATAACCACATAATGTATTTTGGATGAAGTTGTTTTTGCTTCTATTCCTCTTGAAATTACTGAACTATAAAGATATAATTTTCAGGGGAAAAAAATTGAACCTTGCCCTATTTGTTTCTTTCTCATGCTCTGCATCACAGAAATTAACTGATCTAATGTTGAACATTTGGCTCTGAAGCCAAAACAACACTGCAAGAAAATGAGAGAAGTCACAGGTTGGAAATGTTTAATGTTAAGAATAAATGTTTGTACTGGTTTTGGCTGGGGTAGAGGTAATTTTCTTCACAGTGACTGGCATGGGGCTGTGTTTTGGATTTGTGCTGAACAGAGTTGATAACACAGAGATGTTCTTGTTATTGCTGAGCAGGGATTGCACAGAGCCAAGGCTGTTTCTGCTCTCTATGGCCAGGCTGGTGGGGAATTTGAGGGTGCATGGGAAGCTGGAAGGAGACACAGACAGGGCAGGTGACCCCAACTGACCACAGGGACATTCCCACACCATGTGACATCATGCTCAGCAGATAAAGTGGGGAGAAGAAGGAGGAAGGGGAGGATATTTGGAGTGATGGTGTTTGTTTGCCCAAGTAACCCTTACATGTGCTGGGGCCCTGCTCTCCTAAATGGTTGAACACCTGCCTGCCCTGGGAAGCAGTGAATTCATTCCTTGTTCTCCTTTGCTTGTGTGTGCAGCTTCTGCTTTCCCTGTTAAACTGCCTTAATCTCAGCCCACAAGTTCTCTACCTTTTAGCCTTCTGATTTTGTTCCCAATCCTACTATTGGGGGAGTGAGTGAGTGGCTGCCTGGGGTGTGGCTGCTGGCTGGGGTTAAACCACAACAGCTACATCACTAAACAGTTCTGCCGTGTTAGCATGGAGCAGAATCTGCAGCTGCCTACCTACTTGCAGGATCTATATGCAAAGAGTGTACAAAGCCCCTCAGCTTCCAGATCAGCTCACAAGTTCACAGTGGTCTCGTGTGCACCCTTAAACACAACACAGTAGAATTCACTTAGGTCTTAAAGATCAGTAGAAGCTGGGATCCTTGTCTTACAAAGTGATGTGTCCAGGAGTTTAAATTATAGAAACCTGCAAGTGTGATGTGACAGACATAATCCACTCTCAGATCTACCCAGGCAACACCTGCTTATGAACTCAGACCTCGGACATGCTTTGTTATGTGGAGCCAGCTGAATTTTAAACCTCCACTTCAGAGAGCATTATTTCTGGCTGGCTCCTTTGGAGCAGACTTCCCAGAAAGCAAGTTTTGGTATGTATTTAAATCTTTAGCAAGTACCTTGTCTTCTTCAACACAACCCAGAGGCAAATCTAGTTGTCTCCTGAGAAGAGACAAATTCAGTAGTTACAAAGCACAGACTTCATAAAAACAGGCACTGCCAATTGTGATTATTTAATTTAGAAAAACCTCCAGTGATAACCCATTGAAAAAATTTTGAAGTGTTCCCAAATCAAACATCACTGTAGTGAAAGAGGATTGGTAAACTGAGAAAACTAAAATGACATTTTCCTAGGGAGGAGTATTATTGGAGATTGGCAAAAATGAAAATAACAGATTAAAATACATTTAGTTTTAATAGCCAGTGATTTTATTAGAAACACTGGTGAAGGCTTTCAGTATCTGTTTATAATAAGTATTCACCCAAAACACTCCTGCCATTTTGTTTTGTGTCTTACTTGAAATATGCTGCCCTCAAACTCTTCTCACTCTTAGAAAAATAGTGTTGGTCAGTTATTGGTAGATTTATTTGTTTAGAGATACTACTACTATTTAAAATCTTTACTCCAGTGAAAAAGCATTTTAATTTTACAGACACAATCAGATTTAAATATCTGAATTGTGTCCAGCCTGCTAAATCCATTTTCCACCACACAATCTTCAAAATTTGGAAATAACTTACAGAGGTTTAAGTACAGTAAATTATTCTCTAGTGCCCCAAGTCAGAAGTTGCTAAATGTAGATTCTTGATTAGTGTTGTTTACAAAGACACATTTGAAATAGATGTCTGTTCGTTTTCCTTTTTGCCATTTTGTATCACAGAAGCTACTTCAGCAAACATTGAACCACAATACAAGTACTTAATGATCAACGTCAGCAATGTTTGCAAAACACAGGAGGCCAGCTGTTTTGAGCGGCAGCGTTCCTGCTGGACTGATCAAATAAAAGTCGATGACACCCAGCAGGTCACAGGGAATTAGACCCTGTTCAACTCCTCCGTGCCGACGCCACTTCTGCTCTTCCTTTCGGCCCCTGCTCGAGCAGAAACCACCTGCATGAGCTGGTGCCGGGCCAGCTCCTTGGCTGGCCTGCCAAGAAGTTGCGATGTCCCTCATGGTGTGCACCTGCTGGTGGATTTTCTCACTGTCAGTCTCGCTGAGGAGACCTGGAACCGCTTTCATATTTAATTATTTTTTCCCCCGTGGGACAGAGCACCTGTGTGTCCCACGCGAGCACCCCAAGCCACCCTCGCTGGCGCTGAGGACACGCTGGCCCGGGCGCTCCGCGGGACGCGTGGCTGCGCAGGGCAGCTCCGGGTGTCGCTCTCCGGCCCGCCCTGAACCGCCGCTTTCCTGGGAAACGGGAGACGCACACTTGGGCGCTGAACCCGACTCATCCCACTCGGAGGCCAGGCTTCTTTCAGCAAGGGCACCGGCGCCTCAGCCTCCTCTTCCTAAAGCCCCTGGCCGAGGCTGTCCCACCTCCAGGGCGGAAGACTCTGGCGAGGCGGGTACCGGAGGGTACCGGAGCCCCGGCCACCACCGCAGGAGGAGCCGCACAGGCCGGGCCGGGCCGGGTCCCACCGCCGCCGCGCCTGCGCAGAGCGGCCCGTCCCCGCCGCGCCCTCCCGCGGGCGGGCACCCGGAAGCCGCAGCGCCGGCGGCTCCCGGCGGCGGCGGGGCTCGGCCGGGCGGGCGCAGCCGCTCCCCGCACCCCGCACCAGCGGCGGGGCAGCGCAGCTGGCATGGTGCTGGCGGCAGCTCGCCGCGCCCGCGTTGCACGGAGGAAGCCCGAGCGGAGCCGCGATGGAGATGCTGCTGCCGCCCGTGTGAGTGCGGCGGCGGCGGCGGGGCGGGCGGGGAGGCAGCCGGGCGGCCGGAGCCCGCCGGATCGGCGGTGCGGAGCGGAGCGCTGAGCGGTCCGTGGGCTGGGGCGGCGGAGCGGGCCCGGCCGCGCTGCAGCGAGCGGAGGTGCCGCGACTCTCCGCACCCGGCCGGCCCGCCGGGCCCCTCGGCACCGGGGGAGCGGTGCCTGCGGACGGGGCACGCTCGGAAGCGGCCGCGGGGCAGCGCCGGCGGGAGGGTCGTGTCGGCGACCTGGTGGCGGAACGGGTGCCCGCCCGGCCGGCTCTCCCTCGGGTAGCGCGGCGCTCGGAGATGCCCGGTCGTGCCGCGGCGGGGGCAGCGGGCGCGGGGCTCCCGCGGGCGGGCAGCGCTGCCGGCACCCCCGCCCCGCCGCCTTCCCGTGTGCCTTCCAGCCTGTGCGGACAGGCGGGCTTTTTCTCCCTCCTCCCCCTCACTCCTTCTGCTTCCTCCATATGTGGTCCCAAATTACTCCATGTTTGACTCAGCAGTCGTGCTTATCTCACTCCCGGTTTTCTGGTTATTTAGTTAAGCATCTTTTTTAGTGGCAGTACCCAGGCGATGCATTCCAGGCAACCATCTCCAGCTGCACCTCAGCTGGCCTCCTCAGTCCTTTCACGGGCTCCAATTCAGTGCTACTTCATCTTATGCCTTCGGTAGGTAGATTTCAGGCGTGATGTGCGTGAGGTTCTTGAGAACAAACTGAAAGAAACCAGTTGCAGACAGCTCTGGCCCTGTGGGTGAAATGGTAAGAGAGACCTCAGTACTTCAGGCAGACTGGCACTTAGCAAAACAGAAGGCGTATGACTGATGCTTTTGTAGGGTTCATTACCTTAAAACAAAGTCCCCCTTTGTGACAAACAAATGAAACTTCAGCAAATTAATTTATGC
This sequence comes from Zonotrichia albicollis, assembly GCF_047830755.1. NCBI lineage: Eukaryota > Metazoa > Chordata > Aves > Passeriformes > Passerellidae > Zonotrichia > Zonotrichia albicollis. Next base: position 30,988,293 of record NC_133823.1, read on the forward strand.
TTCATGTGAACTCCTCCATCTAATCCAGATTGCTTGGCAGCTCTTTACGGACAACTCGATCACTTTTGTTTTCCTTGCATAGCTGTATTTGGTGTGTACACAGCCTGTATATATATGCAGATAAATAGATATCAATATCTGATGCATTGCTTTGGGATGTAGAAAGTTGCAATGAAAGTGTTCTATCTTGAACTTGATAGGTCAGTGGTATAATTAAAAGCTGGGTCTCTTGGTTATAGGTCTTTGGTGTTTTGAATGTTTTCTGCAGTCATTGATTTCTGTCTATAATTTTTTGGAATTCTGATCACAACATATGTCACATAATGTAGAAAAGTAACCTTCAGTCTAAAGGAGTTTGCTAGATAGAAAGTATTTTTTTTTTTACCTCTATGAACTAGCATATTTATGTGCTGAATAGCATGTAACTTATTTGGTTTTTTTTTTTTTTTTGATTGATGCAGAATTCCTGTAATTTGTCCTTTTTCAGTAATGAAGTGTATAATTTTCAAAATTGAACATGAAACTTTTAATTCGTATCAGTTTTGTGGTACACTCGAGTAAGCTGGTTGTAGTCAGAGTTCTGTGGATGGATGTTGCTTGGTTAGTTTTATGGAAACTTTTCACATTCTTTTGTTGCTTGATGCAGTTTTGTATTGCTTTGCTCCAAAATTTTGTAGCCAGTGTTGGGATAATGGAAAACAGAACCAGTTACTTGGCTTTGCACAATTGTAGTGCGTGGAACTTAGAGTTCTAGGTTAAAATCTTAAATTATTGTTGGCTTTTTCTTTTAAATTCATTAGACATGCCCAATTAAAAAGTTTCAGGTATAGTAGAAGAGAGGTTGCAATTATGTGAGTCACTGAATATGCTCAGTTTGACTGTGCTTACCTAACGCTGGTAAGGCTGAATTTTCACTTGCAGTCAGATTGTTGATATACCAGGGTTTGTGGCCCGCCAAATGACTTCTCAGTGCCTTTGCTTATTTCCAGTTTAGCTGTTGAGGAATACAGTTACAATACTGTAGAATAAAGCATCACTGATGCTAAGCATTTTCTAAGTGCTACAGCAACACAGTTTGCTTTGTAAGAACAACGTTGTGACTGTAAACAGGAAACTCATTGATTTGGTTTGGCATGAGAAGTCTGCTTGCTGTTTGGACTCTCCAAGTGACTGAGGAGTGTATATAATGATTTTTCTACAGAAGTTAGTGTCTGTAGAACTTGGGTATGTCTTACAGAAAGAATTAATTGTAGCTAGATGTAATGATTTTTCACACTGCCTAGTTCTTCTCTTGTTATTTGGAGTGGGGTTTTGAGAGTAACAAAAATTAAAAGGCTGGTCGCTTATGTACATTGTGTTTTTCAAAACATTGAGTGAATCTACAAAAGTACACAATTTTTCTGTCGCCCACTTCTTGTGCTGTGGCTAGGGAAAGCCTGGATAATTGCAGTAGTCAATGTGTGCTCTTCCTGTCAGAGGAGAACCAGGAGCTGTGTGAAACAGTAACTGAGGTCCTGGTAGAAGGGCAGAGAGGAGCTCTTACCTGACAGGCAGTGAAGGCAGTAAGAGACTGGGGTGATGGTTGCTGCATTCTGCCATTGATCTGTAGGGCACTAGGTGAAAAGTGCCCAAAACTCTGATTCTGCCCTCACTTCACAGCTTATTGGAAGTATTCTAGACTATTTCTCCACGAAATAAAATAATATTCACAAAACCAGAAAACATCCTCATGTTTTCTTTAATATAGATTAAAGTTAGCCTCTGACAATGTCACTACTATTAGTCACCAATTTACTACTTCCACTTCCATGGGAATTCTACCTATTCCCCTCCACCTTTGGTAATAAGGAAACTAAAATTGCTTGGAGTAAAGGAGAAGTTTAAAGTGCAAATCTTCTTCTCCCCGAGATGAAGGTGGCCGAAGTAAGAAGCAACAGCACTGGAGATTAGACAGAAGTATTAACTTTATTTTTTTCCTCTTTCTTTCCAGATGTACCAAACTTTGCCATCAGAAGCCCTTGGATCTGAAAGATGATAACACCGAAATTCACTGTCCTATTACAGTAAATCCATGGCACATGAAGAAAGCTTTTAAAGTTATGAATGAATTAAGAAGGTATGACTTCACTGTATACACCTGCCTGGAGTCCAAAGTTCATCTTTGCTTTCATTTGCATTCGTTAAGTTAATAATAATAGTTTGTTTATTGAGAACATGGAATTTCAGAAGTATAGCTGAGGAGAAGGATTAAATATACAATGAAGTGATAACTGAATGATAGCCATGTGATGATAACTGTAACGTATGCAGTATGTTTGTGCATTTCATAAGTTGGTCAAAACTAGTTTTGTGAGACTTGAAAAATACTTACAGGTTGTACTTAAGGAGTTACAGCTACTGATCTTCTCTTGTATGTATTTCATCTGTGACAAAAAGTGACTCTGGTTGAGCCTTCGGCTCTTTGTGTGCCCGTTGTTGATTTTTGTGGTAGGCTGTGAACCAGAAAAATATTAAAATTTTCTAGTCTGGAGACATAGGTCACAGTATAAACCAACTGACTGCACATTTTCTTAGTTATCTTTTGCTTGTGCCCTGGGAGAAATTGATGAACTCCCAAATCAAATATTGGAAGTAACTTTTCTCAATAAAGTTTTGTAAGACTTTGAGGGATAATACCATCAGTTTCAGTGAAACTGGGAGGCTGATGCGGATGATGTTCTTAGCATCCATATTGATTTATGTTTTACATATGAGTAGGTGAAGTGATGTTGAAAACTCTGACAGCTGGTAATTAGAGCTCACAACTGAGCTCTGGAAATCAGGACTCACAGCTATCACTGATAGTAATTTAGTGCTACAACTTACAGCAACAATGGAGAAATTAAATAAATAAAAATACTTCTCTAGCAGAGACAGTAATGGAGGCTGTGAAAATCCTGTAGTTCTTTGTTATTTCCTATATAAAATTAAAAATTGGAGAGGCTTCACCAGAAAGAAACACAGCAACTGATACCCTTTAAAAGTATGCCTCTGCCTTTGGCTTTTGCTGTTCCGTATAGATAAATCTTTAAAAGTGTGTGCTGGATAGACTGACACTTGTTGCTTCACCTAATTTATGCCCTTGGCTTTTTCAAGTGTCCCAGTAACCAGATGCAGTGTCTCAAGGAGTGTAACAGAGCCTGGCTAGAGCCAGTAGCAATGACTTCCTAAGGATGAGCAAGAGTTTACATGGAGGAAGTTCCCCAGAATTTATCTTAACAATAGTTTTGGAAGTTAGAAACCTTACCTGCATTTTGCTGTGTTTTAAGTAAAAGATTCACAGTCTTCCAGCAGAGTGCATTTTTGAAGCCCATGGATTATTTTCAGAATATACTTTAGTTTCCATGGTTACCTAAATTCAAATTGCTGTAGAAGCAATTTGAGCAATTTTGCCTTGCATTTATAAATACTTAAAGTTTGAACAGGAGCTGTGCCATATAACCTCAACTAGTTGCCATTTAATAAGGTACACCAACAATATTTACAATTTAAGCTGAATACAGCTTTTAAGATGGTAAGTGGTAATTAAATAAAATTATAAACGTTTCTAGTTGCATTCATTTGTTTGAAATAATAAACAGAAAATCTTAAAAATGTTTCAGACTTCATTGATCTAAGCAAAGATCTAATATTAATCCAGTAAATTTTTTTTTTTAATTTAGATTCAACTTTAAAAATATAGTGAATCTCAGTGCTTTTCATTAATGTAGCACAAACAGGTATTTGCCCGAGGTATACTCTCCAGGAAGTGAATAGCTAGTGAAAAAATAATTTGCTTAAGCATCTAAATACATTTGGTTTTGAATGCTTAAGTCTCCGTGCTTATGTTAAATTTTTGGCTGCTGTCAGGTTGTCTGGCTCTAGTAGCTTGTTAATGAGTTTTTATGTGCCTTCAAATTTTGACAAATTTTAGCAATTTTGTCCGTTATATTTTTTGTCATTTCATTGCTCAGCATCACCTCAACACTGAATAGAAAGCTCATTAGGAAAACTAATTAGTTCTTGACATGTGACAAAATTACACTCTGATGCCTATCTTTTCACTTTATTATAATTTGCTTTTATCACAAAGGAATTTGATGTTACCTGTATTTATCAAAATTCTCGTTCTTACAAACAAGACTTTACCAAAACCTTTTGAAGATGGGGGTAATGAAAACTTTCTCTGTATGAACCAGTGAAGAATAGCCTGCAAGCTGGTAAACAGTTGCTCAGTTATTCTTAAATGCATACCTGTTTAACCCCCTTTTTATCATTTTCCATACCCTGATGGTTTATCCCCCACAATTCTGTTCATTCAGTCACTCTATATAAGCAAATTGGTGCAGTACCACTTCAGAACACAGCCTTTTCTAAAATAAATGGATGGGCCCTCATGAAATGAAGGTGCTGAGTTGCTGTGGAAGCCACAAGATGCTTGCAGCAGAGTACATGATTAAGTTTTTAAGCTCGTTTCTGCAGTAGTTTCTCTAGCTTGTCAGCTCTGTAGTAGCTCAGAGCATATTCATTCACCTGATGCAGTTCCAGACTAGAGGTGTTACTCTGTCTGTGTGTGTGCCATGTAATTAGTAACCCTAGTTGTGCATTGATGTAATCTGTTTCTTCTGGCTTCGTTGTTACCTTTAGTATTTCTGTGCAACTAAGTATAAAACTTCTTGTTCCTGTTGTCAGGTTAAGTGCAGGTGTCTGATAAAGCTGGGTATCTGATGCCCTTTTATGTGTAGCTTTCTGTTTCCATTTTTTTATAATAAATGTAATGGTTGTTTCAAGATCCTCTGAATTGTGTGTTTTGTCTGGTACAGTCATTACATTGTACATATTGTTTGATGATAACTATATTGCAAGCTAAATTTATGAGATTTACATAGTTGCTGTAGGTATTAAGAGTTGAAAGCAGAAAGATAATTGCCAGGATTGCAATATGGCCCCAAAGGTTACTTGTGGCCACCAAAAGTTTTGGCGTGTGACCTCTGCAAAGCCACCTTACTAGAGTCTGGGCTCATAAATTTGGATAATTGCAGAACTGAGAGATGACAGAGTTTTCTGTTGGACTGAGGTGAATATCTGAGAGCTCTAGTTCTGCCCAAGCAAAATGCAACTGCTCACCTGACTTTGCTACAACTCAGTGTGGTAGTTGCAAACTATCTAAAAATCTTCATTATGTATTTGGGAAGGGTAAAAAATTATCTTTTTGATGGTACTGAGAATAGAAATCACTAGACTGGTGTACAGCTGTAGGAATCCCTAAGGAATTCCACCCCTAAGGAATGTGTTCTCTTAAGTCGTGCTTTTCCCTCTTCCCTCTGTTGCCATGGGTCTGAGTTTTGTGGATTCCATACTACCTCCACAGGGACAGTGCTAGCATGAACAGGAAAGAAGAGGTGACTGTAACCCTTAGTTAGAAGCTGTGAAGTTGCAGCCTTTGTGTTGTGGTGTGTTTTTCTTTTTTTTTCCCCCTCTCCTTTTTCAGTCTAGAAAATTGGATTATAAGGGTTTAAGTGGAAGAGGTATAGCCAATAGCTGTAAACTGTGTTAGAAACACCTGTGTTTCTAATGGTTATAAATGAGATGTTACTTTATTGCAACTGAATGGGGAGGAAATATGTTACAGTCACAAAGGACAAGAATACAAATGCTTATAATGAAGATACAAAGTCAGTCAAGATACGAAGTTAACCATAATAAATTCTAAACTGTTCAGACTGGAAAAAATAATTGCTATTGTGTGCATGGGCTGAATATGAAAAATGCTTGGAAAACAGTGAATATAGAGAAGATTGAGTAGTGGATTTGTGCAATTAAGTAGGCATAAGTTTTCAGTGTAATGTAATACAGGCACCTCCGTTGAAATTTGGATTCTTTGTTGTCTGTAAAGCCTTGTTTCTTATGTATTTTTTTTTTAGTGCTTGTGTATATTAAATTCTGTTTTTCAAAGGAGCCCAGACTTCCAGAGAGAATGTTTATAAATTGGGCTGATACAAATTATGGTTATTCAATGCAGAAAACTTCTGTGCAATGAATCACAATTCAGTTGTTTGATTTTTAAACAGTTTTGTGTACCCAAGCCCCATCCCTAATCTGATTGAGTAACAGCCATGTGGTTGTGTAACACATTTAAAAACAATGCTTCAACAACATTGTCTGCCTGCCTCTTTTGATGGCATGGGAAAAGAAATTGTGTATGATATAATATATACTTTTCTGTTGTAGTTCACTTATGTGAAATTGCCTTCTCTGATATTTCTAAATAGTCAAAACTTGCTGTGTGATGTGACGATAGTAGCTGAAGACATGGAAATTGCAGCGCATAGAGTTGTGTTAGCCGCCTGCAGCCCCTACTTCCATGCCATGTTTACAGGTACCAAATGTTTCAATACTTACTATGTTGCAATCCAGTCTAACTGTATAAAGAATAAATTTTCATGACTTTTGCTTTTTAGGATCTAATTTGATTTTTAGATAAGCCAATAGGAACATCTGGGATTCTTAATGATTTTTTTTTTGCAGTCTAAGGACATACTGTCAACGTAGCCTTTGTTAGCATGATGAATGCTTTAAAAAGTCTCCTTAATTAAAAAACAAATTAGATGTTAAGTAAGCCAGCGATAGTCAAGTTGTTATACCCTTTAAGCCTCTAGTAATCTCACTTGTCCAAAAGAAGGTTAAAATAACTTTCATGTGAATTTTGGAGTAAATTATGTCCTTTAAAAACTAGTGCTTCTACATTCTTCAGCCCATGAGTGCTCTAGGCTCTTAGTAGATATGAAAGCTTTCTGTGGCTTTGGCAGCCTATAGCTGGAGTGCATGTTTCAGTATTTTTAGGGTAATTCTCCATGACATATGTACTCTGCATCATTGCCACTACTTTTCTGTACAGGCTTGATTTGACTTCTGCTCACTCCATGCTGGCCAAGTTACTGCTTTACTGCTAGAGCGGGAATGCTGAAGGCTTGCAAGGCTAAGATAGGTTCAGGTTTATAGGAGCCTCCAGCTGAAATTTCTGTGCTGTGGGCTTAATTCCATCATGGTTACAAATCACATTGAAATAATGTGAAATTCTGTGCCAAAGTAAGAATGCTACTAAATGCATGTTAAAATTAACTTCTGAGGTTTTGTCTGTTCATCCTGAAATCTTGTGCCAGCTTTGTAGTTATGTCAACTTTTAATGAAATTAAAAGACTTCTCTGTAATCCATTGCTTCTGACCACTAGCTCAGATGCAGGTAGAAATGTGACTTTTGGCCTGCCCATATGCAAACAGATTGGTGTTTTAATAATTTTAATTGTATGCAACAAGATGGATGAAATTTGAAATGTTCTTGTGTTCTGGCGAAGCAGCTGAGCATTCTAGATTTTATAGGCAAATATTTTGACATATTCAAGGCCAGAAGTGGAGTAACTTCTACAAGAATGCTTTAAAATTGCTTGTAAAATTAAATATATTTTCCTCAAGCAGTTCTTTAAGTTTGCATTTGTGGTTGAGGCAAACATTGTGGGTGACTGATAAATTCTTTCTTCATTTTTACTGCTGTCTATAAAATTAGAATAAAAAAGGCTGCTTCTACAGTTCCTTTTTATCACCTTAGTAGCAGAGAAATGCAAGCCTCTTATGTTAGTTCTGTATTAAAGACTAGCTGTTGTTGACTATCACATTGCAAATACTCTTTGTTCAGCATATAGCTTTTTATTATGTCTTCTGTGATTAAGACATTTCTGCTTGCCCTGACTGCCCTTTCTGTGAAGAAGTTTATTACCCATTCAGAGTGCCAGTGCAGCAGTGTCTGTAGCTGCTCTCCAGATGGAATTACTGAAATCTTCCCTTTTAAGTTTTTTAACTTGTTTTATGTTTTTAAATGTAGGCATTCTTTAGCCCCAGTGGTGCAGGAGGTGGGAACACTCACTTGAGTAATGGGTGTGAAGTGTTTAACTAATATATCTGTGGTGAGGTTTGTGTAGTTGGTGAGCCAAATAGGTGAGAGCTTAAATAGAATTCAGCTGTGGCTTTAAGAGTTATCAGCAGATTTTTTACTAGGCTTATATGTTGCTTACAGCATGGCCCAACTGTGGTATTGGTGCATTTCAGCCATTCCCCACACAAAAATTCTTGAATTTCATTGTGATTGTTCTCTCCATGAAGCCTGGAATCCACACTTCCTAGGTGGATTTTTATTCTCATTCAGTAATCTGCAAGTTCAAATAAGCAAATTTGATCCCTTAACCAGCCACAACCAAAGGGAGAAGTATCTTCTATCCAGAATAAAACACTGATTGAAAAGACAGTGGTAAAAATTGCACTCTTATCTTTAGGGTTACTTCTTGAATAGAAATTAGAAGCTTATATTTAAACATGTGTTTGCAGGTTGATTCCATCATTCTCTGAGTCATTAAATATTACTGCAGTGCAGGCTGGGATATGGCACTAACTGGGTTCAAACTCTGCCTGTTAGTTTTTTTTTTTCCTTTTCCTCATTTGTACCTGTAATGGTAGCCCTAATAATTATCAGGAAAGAAAAATTTACTGTTTTAAAGTTACAAAATGTAGTAAGTTAGTAACAATTATCCCATGAAGAGATGGGGAAGAGAGTCCCTGCTATTTAATCTATGTTAATAGGAATTCTTTTGTCTTATACAGTGGAATTATTTAGAAATATAATTTAAATCTACCAAAATGTTTAGAGGAATTGAATATAAAGCATCAGAGAAGGGACTCTTCAGTGGCTATAGGGACTGACTTCAGATAAGGATGATGATGGCAGTTATCCTTAGGGATTTACCTGCTCTCTTCACTTCCATTCTCCATTTCTAAAATTATTGGGTAATAAAAATAAAAAAGAAGAAAAAGGCCTTCTTTGCATTACTTTGTGAGGAACCATGTAAGCTTTTTAGATAGCCCCTTTGTAGCCCCGTAGTATCTTCAGCTCAGCTGTTGCTTTGCTGCTGCTGCTTGGGAGATTGGATCAGCTCAGTGCTTTCTTTCAGTTCATGATATTCTTTCCTGTCACTAAGAACTCTATGGAGACATGGTGGTGCTGCTTCCCAGTCATAAACTGAGCTCTTCAGCAGGTTGAATTCTAGACTGAGCCTGCCTGCTGAGTGCATCTCTGATTTCCTCTATATGATCTAGCAAACAGGTATGGGTTGATCTAGAATTGTAGTAGGATTGCATGTGTGGTTCACATGAAAGTTGGAAGCAAGTATTTTTGGGATTATTTTGGTTGGTTGTTTTTTTATTATTGTTGTTTGGGTGTGGGGTGTTTTGGTTTGGTTTTCTTTTACTTGTTCAGGGTTTTTTATTTTTATATTCTGGGCCTGGTTTTTAAATAGAGAAGGTGCCTATCCATAACTCTAAAAGCCTTGACACAAAATCTGAAAACAAATCTAATGTGCTTGCAGAATATCAAAATCTGCTCTCCCACACACACAATTTTCCCAGAGGACCACCTCCACAGCAGCTTGCATAATAAATAAGTTGCAGCTTACATGCTCTGAAGATCAATAGGTTTAATCTGTGTCAAACTAGAAGCAGGAACTTGGAATACAGGGCCCTGCAGGGTTCTGCAGTCATCCTTCAGAGATGTAGGGGAATGTTTCAGAAGTGCAGGTGAAAGGAGAAAGTTCTGTGGGAGCTGGATTTTGCTGGTTTTTATGTCTTTTGAACTCCCTGCCACTTAAAGGGTTGATTTGCAATGCCATTCTTTACCCTTCAGCTCAAAAAAAGGTATGGTGCCATGAATAGTGGTGACAGATTTGTCAGTGATGATCTCTTTGCTGAAAGCACTGGGTAAAATGCATTGTTTGACACTAACCCTGGAGACCAGAGGGTAACAAACAATGAAAATGTGTATGACTTCATAAAAAAATATCTGCAATGGTTAGCATGTTTTTGTTCACTTCTCCATCCTATCTGCTTTTCTTGTTGTATACATTAAATTTCTTATATCACCAATACCCTTATCTCTAGATGTCTATGCCCAAGAGAAAGAAATTATATCCTATACAGAAGAATAAGAAACTCATATATTCAGAGATTGGAATATACTCTTCCAAAGTGAAATTTTATATATCTTCCAACATCACTTTTGTAGTTCATGTTTTGTTTCTCAGTGAAAGTCAGTGCAAGAAGGTTTAAAGGTCTGAGATTACCTGATCTGGAAGTCATATAGAAGGTTATAGTCATTACTTCAAAAAATATATTTGGATAATTATTTCAGCCATAAAGAAAATATTGCACTTTGAGAAACATCATATTTTAGAAGGTGGAAGATATTTTGCAGGCCTTTCTATGAAGATGGGTTGTGGCATATGGCCAACATGTCAGCCTCCACAAAATGAGATCCAACAAGTTTTCCCTTGCTTACCATTTTATCTTAGCTTGAGCTGTTAAATTGGAGCTGCAAAAGAGGTGAAATCACCAAGGGAATAATAAGTAGGCAAGGAAAGAAATATGTATGTTAATTCTTCTGTGGGGACATACTTTTCTTATTTAAATAAATTTACTCTGGACTGTGTTTGGTATGCTCCTTCAGTTAAGAAGTTAATAAAGCTAGAGTATTTTAATATCTTGCTTTCCCAGCAAAATGTTTTTGTATGCATTTGAAGTGTCATATTTAGGTCTGATAACAATATTTTCCTGATACTTTACACTGGAAAAAATAGGTCACCTGCACTAAAAGTATTAACCCAGGTAGCATTTGCATGATGACAACAAAACCTTCCTTCCTCATTGGAGGAAGGAAGGAAAGGAAGAAATTAAATTATTAGTGTCGAAGTTTTTCTGCTATCACAACTGTTCATACACAAAATTTCTGCTGCTGTTAAACTTCTACATTCATGCTGTATTTCTATCTTATTTACTTGATTAATAAACTGTATTTGTAGGTGAGATGAGTGAAAGCCGAGCAAAAAAAGTTCGAATAAAGGAAGTTGATGGCTGGACTCTAAGGATGCTTATTGATTATATTTACACTGCTGAAATTCAAGTTACAGAAGAAAATGTGCAGGTAAGAGTGAGAATATTTTCTGCAACAAATGAGATGCAATGTGCAGAGTCATTTATTTCGTCATTGTAGTTCAACTCCAACATGGGAAATCTCATCTGTAAACTGGAATATTTTCAGACCTAGTGCTTACATAGTAAGTAGTCATGCTGTTTAAATTCTGGCTCAAATTCAAAGACAATTCAAGTAAATGAAGAATTAGTTGACTTTAGTGGTCTTTGCAACCAAACTTTATGTAATGCAATAAAATAGATGGTCTACTCTGCCTAAAATTAATGCTGTCAGCCACCTCTGTACCACCTCTTCTCTAATATTTAAGTGAAATTTACATAAGCAAAGTAGATTTATTCCTTAATGTGAAACCATGTTTTCCAATTAAGCTGTCCTGTTTATTTTTTTCACTGTTAGCCTGCACAATAAAGTACTTTTCCCTGTTCAATCTCTGTAACTTGCCAGTGACCAGCTGTGCAGAAATGTTTAGCTACTGATTTTTTTTAAATTAAATCAGCTTATATCTATCATGAAGGTTTTGTCCATCCCACACAGAGGTAATAAGTTTTTCCAATTGGCTGTACCTGAAGAAATTAGAAGAAAACAAATACTAGCTTAGAAAACATAGTCTCCTGCATTTAATATTTTCTAAATGGAGGTGGACTTAAGATGGACAGAGTAGATTTTCCATCCAGTATCTTTTGAGATTTTTTCTAGACATTTGATAAGTTTAAAACTAGTTGCATAAGGGATGATATATTTAATTCTCATGTTTTCCTTGTACTGCTATGCTCTTCTTTCTATTCTTGCCCAATGCCAAATAACTGGTTATTAGCAGTTATTTTGCTGCTTTAGCAGAGTGAAAAACCATGTTGCTGTGTTTGTCATTGAAAACTTCTGTTGCAATTATGTATTCTGAAATTAATTGCTTTTACTGGACATTAGGCTGAAATTAATAGCAGTTTTATTGGCTGCTGAATCCAATGGGGACACTGCTTCTTTTAGCCATGCTTGACTGAATACTTCCTGAAATGAGAAATGCTGCCAACAAAATATCTTGCTACTAAGACTTCCATATCTTAGCTCATAAGTTGTTTAATTTTGCAAGACTAGTTTCTTGTCTTTCTTAATGACTTGTTTCTTAAGAATCTTCCTTTTTAAGGAATTGTTCTGGTCTGATGATGAATGTACACAGTGAAAAAAAAAGGGCTGAAATTCTGTTGTATTTTACCAGTCTGGTGGTTGCCCAAATCTCTGCTGTGGAAGACCTTGAGCAAATCCAGAGCTGTCAGAGATTCCCTCACAAACCTTTTGCTGCTTGATCCTTCTGGCTTTTCATCCTTAAAGCAGAATATTCTGTCTTGCTGACAGAGCTTGATGGCCCTGATCTTGTACATTTGATCCATAATATTGGAGGAGACTTAACAGGTGTGCTACTGTATTTTGGCTGTTGGTGCTGTCTAGGAGGAGGCATTATCACCTGTCCTTGGCAATGCTGACTCTTCCATGTTAATAGGGAGGAAAAGCATTACATTTCTTCTTCCTACAGGAGTCTTTGTAGGCCAGAAATCCATGGGTTTAACGCTCATGAGTCTGATAGGGCTTTAATTTTCATGGCTTCATGTTATCTGTCTAAAGATAAATATCTGATGATGCTGGGGATGTTAGTATAAATAATATGGCTTGGTGAGTGATATTACAAGTTTGTGGTTGCTTGAGTACTGAGAAGAAAGTCAGACTTCTAAGTTGGGTTTTGATTTTTTTCCAATATAGTTGCACTTTAAGGTTGATGGTGAGTATACTTGTAATATGACTGTATTGTATGTAAACTTACTCTTGCTTTGTCACTTTCATCCTTTTTACATTATTATTACTAGATATGTAGAGTTTATTTGCATTACAGCAGAAATAAACGCTGTGGATAAAAATAAACATGCTGATGCAAATTCTTTTCGTTATGCTTGAAAGCCAAGATGGGGAAATTGTTGCTGTGACTTTCTGGAAACCTAGAAACCTAGTGCAGATTGTCAGGCCTTAGTTAAAAATGTGTTCTCTCCATAAGCATGTTGCATGCTATTGAGATTAATTCTAGCTCTCAATTTCTTGTCTATATGACCTAGAATATATCGTGAAATTTTGGTAGTTAGGAATTTATTTTGTAGAAATACAGAAGTGTGAAAACCTAAGCTGCAATTTTATGTTTGGATTAATGTGTTGAACTATGAACTGGAGCATCAGCTTCTAGTTAGCTCCTTATGATTCTTGTTCTGATACCCTTGATGAGATTTCAAGTGTATCATTCCATCTCTCCAGGTTATACATAGTAAGAATAGGTATTGATTTAATTTCTAATGTGTGATACAATGTTTGAAGAGGGTGTGCAAGCTTCATGTTTAAGTAATGTAGAATTGCTAAGTAGTTCTTGGTACTAAAATAGCTGCATTGTATATTTATGAAAACTAATTATAAAGGAATACATAATCATAGCCCAGCTCATTGGCCTTTCTCAAGGGGCAGGTTAATTCTGAGCTTCTTTCCTTAGGATCTTGATCTAGATGTGGACAGGAGAGTGCTTCCTGACTGTGCCTTTGCAGCTTGTCGGTGAGAGCTGTCCATTTTTTCCTCCCCACTGTCCTGTTCTAACTTATGTATGTTTTTGAGCAGGTGTGGAGTAGACAAATAAGGTGTAAGTATGTGATTGAGGAGAAAACCGCATTCATTTACCCGTAAACTGTCAGCACAGGAGGCCCTCATCACTGGGTGTTATCGCTACATTAGTTAAACACAAAAGAACATTTGTTCTTTTCTTCAGTTCTTGGTTCAATAGGTACCCCCCAGCCTGCAGCAATAAGACAGCTGGTATATGAATGTGTACATTCTTTTAGTGTTTGTCCTTCATTTAGAACAAGTTACTTTATAATTCATCTCTAGTGGCACTAACTTTGCATAATGCCATACCACTGTTTCTACTGTATTTACATATCAAGTCACATTTTTCTGCATTCTTAACTCTTTGCTTTTCCCTTTTTTTTTTAAGGAATGAAATTAAATGTCAGACTTAGTGCAATATCTCATTCTTCATATTTTAAGAAGAGAATATCTGAGTTAATGTTTTCAGAAGGCAAATCAACTTTTTTCCACATCAAATTTTTTTGATATCCATATAGGTATTAATTACATGCAGTGCACAATGTGGGAGAGTTGGTTACTATAAGGAGCTCATGCGTGAGTAACTCTCCCACGCTATGCGAATGCACTGCAGCCCCTTTTTAGTCAGCTGTACACCTCGGGCCTCTCCTGAGCACAAATATATTGGAGGAGAAATTCCTGCAGTTGTTGGTGGGCTGTGGATTTGTTATGGGCTTTAGAGGCCAGCCTGACACAGGCTGAGTAGGATGTGATTTGAATAAACACAAGTTAGGTGATTTGGTTCCTTTTGATTCCCTGCTACAGGTCTCTGTTCCTTTAATTGTGCTTATACAACGATTTGCTGGACTGTTTTGTAAAGCAGATCACTGAACTCAAAAAAACATCTGACAGCATAACACTCTGTATCTCCACTTCCACCCCACGTGGGTTTTTGGGGGACTTTTGAGTTATCCTTAACGTGGATCACAGCCCTGTCAGTTGTTTTCACCCAATTGGTGAAAGCAAGAATCCCAATTGGGATTATTGTATTAAAGTGTAGGAATAGATACCAGTGTTGGAAATAGATGTTTCTCTGCAGCCTGGGTCAAGCATTACAGGTAGTTTCACTTTGCTGCTACTGCTGTCTTGCTTTTGGACAAGGTGAGTGCATGAGAGATAGAAGAGAAAATCACAATAGAATTGTATTTTTACAATTGTATAACTCTATCCTGGCGTATTTTTTGCTTTTAAAAATTTTGTTAGGTACAACAGACATGAAGTCCAGAATCTTTAATGGGGTCATACAAGAAGTATAATTTTTTCTTCTGATTTTTTGAAAATATTCAAGAACAATGTTTGCATAGTAATAAGCATATTATGAACACTAATATGTATGCATTTTTTCTTTGTAACTCTTACTGTTCACACAGATTGCCATAAAAAGTACAACAGAGATGCTTCTATTTGTATGGTGTCATTGGGTGTGGGCATAAGAGTTGACAGCAGATTTGATTTAAGGTGCTGTCAAAACAAGGTCCAAAAAAGCAGCTGATTTCCCCAAGAAATCCTCAAAAAAGAAGATCCTAATGTTGTCCCAGCTATTTACTAAGGTAGACATTCTACAGTACCATGTTTGGTAATATGGGCTTTGACTATTCTTGCTACATATAATCACCTCTAGCTGATCAGTGTTGCAGGGTTGTTGAAACGCTGAAAAATTCTTAAGGTTGAAAATGAGCCTGTGCCTCCCACCAAAACCCAGAGAAGTTTAAGAAAACAGATGTGTTCTTTTTCAGATGGTCAGCTTCTGAATTATATTTGTGGCATGACCCACAAGGATTGGGTCATGCCATAAGTTGGACTGAGGGCATGTTAAAGGAGCACAAAGAAGGAATGTGATGTTACAGGGAATAGCATAAAAGATAATTGCTGCTGAGCTCTGTGAAGTGAAACAGTGACTGAATGTATCAAGACTTGGCAGAACATATTCTGTCTAACAATGGAAACTGGATAATAGTCCTTAGATGGTTTATTCCAGTTGATTTAATATTTTTCCTAGTTCAAAAGGTAGGTAGTACCTGACTTAAATGTTCCTGGTCTATATTAGATTAATAGTACTTCTTTCTGTCATCTTGTAAAGCAGCTTGTTGCTGTTTTGCTGCAGTAATCTCATGTACTGAATGACTGTTCTTATTCATATACTTTAATTTTTTTCTTTAGACTAAACATCATAGACTGTTCTTTGGAGACAGTAGTTTCTAAATCTTTTACCATTCTTCTTGCTCTTTCCGTTTTACCTATATCGACATATTTAACTTGCATTGGGAAAATTGGTCCATTAAGGCCTTGTTACTACAGACAAGAGTGAAACTGTTATCTTGTGAATAAAAAATACAGTGTTTGATTCTTTATGTCATTGATTTTCTGATAACAAGACATTGTTTCTAGTAGTCACTATATGTTTGTGATGGTAGAGAGAGTAAGAATCAGAACATCAAAGTAGTCATACAGTGGGAGAAAGAAATTCTGGCCATTTTGAGGGATTTGTTGTTTTAAGCATTTATGTTTTTTGGCATAATACTTCTAATGAACCAGAACTGCAACCAGTGGAAGTCATTATCTGATTTAACAGTAGTAGCATAAGTTCTTTCGGTGAGTTTAGTGGGCAAGACTTCAGGTTCACACCAGGAATTTCCTGTTAGAAAGAGATGCCAATTTGCAAGTCTGTTTCCAGAGTACAATCAAATGTTAAAATTGCTTTTAATACAAAAAAAGTAAAGAAATTAACTATTTTCACTTTGGTAAATGTTTAATTATATTTTAAAATTCACCAATAATAGAAAAAATATGACTGAAAATCTTGTAAAATTGTATCTGGTTTTGGGGTGGAAGGGCAGGAGAGAAGCAAGATATGTACAAGTCATTTTAAAACTGAAAGAAAAATGTAGAAGAGAGCATTGCACAAAATAGAATGCAAAATAATGAACAGTACAGACTGGTATTTGTTGAGGAGGACAAAAGCCCCCAACAAATCAGCAAGGAGTAGATATTAATTTATATCTATCTATTTTTATATATCTATTATTATTATTAATAAATAAAATGTAGTAGAACTATGTATGATCAATAAGATGAAGTTCATGCAAACATAAGGTCTGCATTTACTGTGCCTAATCTTCACTGGATACTAATTTAAAGACAAAAATAAAATTCTGTGCAGCATGAAACATTCCTTATTTGCTCTTCTGCTAATCATTAGAATAAAATCAGATAAAAATATTCAGAATAAACTGTTGTACTTTGAATTGGTGTGCTTATGATGAACCTCATGCAGTTTTATGGGGGTAGGATGTGAAATAATCTGTTTAGGGGCTACAAGTTTGTTCTGAAACTTGTATTACCAGAATGTCAGATCTAGTAATGTAGTTGTTCTTTTTCCCCACATCTGTGTCTCATTATTGTCTCAGATTCTTTCCTTCAGTACCCTTTCTACTAAGAGTCAGGTATACCAGTTCACAGGAGTTTAATTTAAAAGAGAGTTCACATCAGGTACACCAGTTCACAGGAGTTTAATTTAAAAGAGACTTCACACATCAACTGAACAACAGCAGCTAGTTGTGTGTGCTTTTAGAGGAAATGCAGAATGACTTAATAAAAGCCAGTTTATAAGACTGATCTCTTTACTTAATATTTGCCACAGTCTTTGAGCACATACATGATCAAATTAATAGAGCTTATATTCTGGTAATCTTAAGAGCCATACTAACTTAGTATCTCAGCTGAGAGTCAAAATGCTCCCAGTAATATTGTGATACTTTTCAAGCTTTATCCTTGAAAACAAGTGTTTTGTGTATATGAACAGGTGACTAAACTGTCTTTATATGAGTTAACTCATATACTGTGATGTGTGAAGAGCATAAAGCATGTGCTTTGGAACTAGTTTCACTTTTCACTTTAGATATCTAACTTGGAATGTTTTTCAGGAGTTTGTGAGCCTGCCAATAAAGTATACCTTCAAACACTACAGAACTCCTCTTTTCCCGTATTGGATCAAAAGATGTTCCTCCCTTTCAAAGGGATCTATCCAAAGGGGTATATTTTCTTGATGAATATTGAAAGTTTTCTGTGTTAATTGGGGTAGATTTTTCCTTTTTAGAATCCAAGGCTGACTTTGCAAAGGTTCTTTACAAATGTGTGATTAGGCATTGTAAGAGGAGAGAGTTGAATTCAGTGCTTGAACAGAGACATGCATTCCGTGTCCTGGAAGTGTGCCTGCTGCTGTGGAAGTGGGTGGAAGAGATAAAAGAAATATTTATTCAACTGAACTGAATCCTGTGAAGCTTTCAGTGAATCTTATAATGCAGTAGGTTCTGTTTCAAATGTAAAATACATATTTTATGTAAGAAACTGGTTTGAGAGAAGGTAATGCTGAAATTGCTTCTATGGGAATTGGCTATTTTCCTTCAGAGAAGCTAAGAAATAGATGTGTGGGAAAAAATGCCACACTTAGAAACGTAAAAGGGGCAGGAAGGGAATGTCTGATCTTGATGCATTGACAGATGTGCCTCTAGTCACCTCTTCCTTAAAAAGCTTTTGGTAATCAGGGAAAGTGAAACAGCTTAAACAGAAGTATATCTTGAGAACAGTAGGTGCTGGCAGGCTCTATCTAGGCAATTGCATCCCTACTGGTCATGATTAACACCTTGCATGTCACCAAGAGATCACTATTAAGTACAGGTCCTGTACATCCCCAATTGTGCACCCTACTGAAATGCAGGGCTCCTAATGAAGATTTTTTTCTAAATTAGCAGCAATTCCAAATAGATGATGATGTTCTAGACAGTGCAGTTTGGTGATGACAGCATGGGTCATGATAGCAGTTTTTCTAGCTAGAAGCAGACACAGCATTCTAGCAGATGCAAGTAACTTAATAAAACTGTTGCTGCTGTACCACAGGCTAATGAGGTTGGCATCTCTGAAGTTTGCTGTCTGATTTCATAAAGGCCTTTTATTTGTTTGCATTTGCCTCTATTTACTAACCACACTTTCCTGATAAAGCATTAAAAAATCATCTCTATAGTATTTATTAATTGAATAGAATTTTGAGGCATGTTTTAAGCTAGTTGGTTGTCATTGTGGCTGTCCCTGTCCTGTCCCCACTGGACAAATTGTTCTTTGTACAGACTTCCTCTTGCATCTCCACAGTCCCTAGACGGTCACCCTATCTTGGTTTAGCTTCCAAAGTCTTTCCTGCAGTACATGGCTGCTTACACCTTAGGGGCTGGAGACAGGGTATTGGACCATGGGAGTTTTCCTCTGAGCTGATTTATTTCTAAATCTGCTATCTGCATGCTTCTAAAGAAGAATGCAGTTAGGTCAGATAATACCAATCCTGTTGAAGTTAACAGCGATATTTATTTTGTTGTGTTTTTTTTTTTTTTTCCCTAGAGATAATTTTTTGAAGTAAATGAGTGTAAGTTGTTTCTTTTACTGCTCCTAAAAAAGTGTATGGTGTAATTGGAAATCTTTGCACTGATTTCCCTGTCAATAGGCACGGTAGATTCTTTCAAAAAATGAAAATAGCTTTGACTTTACATTAAAGTTTGTTGATAGCATCTTTAAAGGTGAAATCTGTGAATTTGTTTCCTGTGACTTAAATTTAACTTGCCAGCAACTCTCAGCAAAATATCCCAGTCCAGCACATGTGCTTTTAGACAGACTGGTAGGCCAAATCTTCATTAAAACTGTACAGCTGTCTTTTAAGCTGTAGTTTTATTTTTCTGAGCTGATACTGAATTCTGACTCCCAAATAATCTCCTATAAAATTTTGGACAGATTTGGCTTCCTGCCTTCAATATATCATGAGTAAGGTGCTAATTATTGAGCCCTGAGGTGATAGGTTACAATCCTGCTTGTTTCTGAGATAATTAAAGTATTTGTCATGGGCTTTGGTTCTCTTTTCTTCCATACCCTGGCTTTTTCCAGACTCAGATTAATCTTGAAAACACCATATATCCACCATCATATTTCATTTTACCATCACTTTTTGCTTTGCCTTCATGAAAACCTAAAATGTTCTGTCCATAAACTCACTTCTTTCTTTCTTAAGAGGTTTCGAGCAACTGCATAAGTTCTTGAAAGTATTTTCTTTTTCAAAATATGTTTTATGTAATCGAGCTATTAGAGTGTCAAGAACTATTTGATGGTTGGTGGTCATCTTTCCCTGACACAGATATTATTAAAGCTTTAGAAGGAGATGAAGTTCTTTATTGGATCATCTTATAGAGCCTTAAAAATAAACAAACCTTTGGCGTTTCCGCTCATCTCCACTTTGGCTGCTGTGGCATAGATACTAAATTATGAAAGCTTTGGCAAAGTCTGAAGTTGTATTCAGAGTTATTCAGGTTAAAATACTTTATGAAACTGGCTCATCCTAATAAGTTTATGATTAAAACAGGATTAGCTGATGTTTTTAAATTCTGATGTGTGTTGAAACTACATGGTAATCCAAACTTTCACTTCTATTCTTTTATGACAGTACAGTTCTAATAATATTAGGGGCTTGCTGACGGTGCAGAGAGGTTCTTAAATCCAAGCTGACATGAGTTTCCTTGCAAACCCTATTCATAGAAACATGTTTAGGTCTTACTGGGCAAGAACTTAATGCTGGACTAAACAGTCTTATAGTGTGCTCTTTGGTTGTGTGCTGAAAGACTACCACTGAGTTTTGCTATTGTATGTATTTTATACTTAAGGCTTCAAGCAACCATCTGGTTGCCTCCTTTTGACCTATTTTTGTATTTATGACAACAGCTTTGAGGATTTTAATAATATGAGGGCACAACTAATATGTGGCATAGCTGGAGGAGAGACAGTGGCACACTCCTTGAATTTATATGCATTGTAAGACATGTCAGGCAACAGTAAATGATCTCATTTTTTCCAGTGAAATAATCCTAGTAGGCATTCTTCATTTGCTTATATGTGCCTGCTTGTCAGGAGAATGAGTGTAGGAGGGAAGGCAAAAGAGGAGCGTGATCTCTTTACAAGCCTATTTTATTACAAATATATGCTTCATTAATTTGCACTTTAAATGAATAAGCTTCACCTAAGAGCTGCTGACCAAAATACTAAGCAAACAGCTTTGCTGGAAATTTTAATATTTTGTTCTCTGACAATTTTTAAATGCATTTAAATTGTGTTTTTCTCTATTTTTTTCATAGCATATCTTTTGTGATTTTAGCTATTATATATGTGCAAAGTAGAACTGCCTGGTTTTGGGGACACATTATTATTCTGTGCACTGCAGAATCGCTGCAGTTGCTATATTGTCACTCCCCTCTGTTTGTTTTTAACTGAGGAGCTGGGTTTTTGATGTGGCTGAAGATGTGTTTCAAAGCCTCACGCTCATTTGATAGATGTTTGATGCTCTCTTAAAGGATTTCCGTTTCTGATCTGGCTTGCTTGGTGGTATGTGACAGGAGGAAATCACACTGTGTGCTCAGTGTGAGGAAAGCATTAAGGGTTGCTGAAGCTGGCAGCCTGATAACAACTAGGTGGCTGCAGCTCTGTATCTGCAGGCTCCAGGCTGGTGGTGAGGCTGAGCGTGCCTTTGCGGTAGGTGCGTGCACAATGCCATGTGTGCAGTGCACGCTGCCAGCCCCACAGCTCTGTGCAGGCAGAAACGCTCACCTGCTCTGTTCTCTCTTGAACTGGGCTGTCTTCCTAAAGAGTCTCTTGCACTTGTCTCTTCAATATCTTTTGCATTGTCAAAACAAACTGAATAAATACAATTCATACTTCATTTAGGGATAAATTCTTTCGCATGTCCTCCCCTGGATTATAGAAGTTAGTGAAGTTAATGAGGTAAGTAGCAAAAGGGGTCTGCAGAGAAAGCAATTGCTGTGTCTATACAGCTGTGGCTGTGGTCAAGGCAGAGGGAAAAATGGTGGCAGGACCACCAGAACCCGGAGAAGCAGATGTTGCACAGATATGACAAATACTCCCTCCTGAGGTATTCACATTTTTATGTTCCTGCCTTTTTTTTCTTTCCCTTCTGCAGATATCTTACTGCTATTTCTCTCTGTCCTCCAAATTATGCTTTTTAATTTTATTTTTTTTGGCCATCTGAATGGGAATCCAAGAACTTTTTTCATAAAGCAAATTGAGTAGGCAGAAGGGTATGAGCCTTCTAAGAATGAAAAGATGAACCTGAATGGACATTTGAGCTGTTGTACACTGGCTTTTGTTGCCAAAGAGAAGTACATAAGGGAGAAACAGAATTAGGAATGAGCACCAGAGAGAAAATTAATCTAAAATGTGGATCCAAAGGTATGAGGAGTGAATTGAAATTGTCCCAAGACTGTAAAAGACTGTCTTTGACTATCAAGTGCCAGTGTGTGTAGGAGGCAGAGAGTCATGCTTTTTCCAGAGAGAGATTGTTGTCTTGTGGACTGAATCACAGATTTCCCCTGTCTCAAAATCTCTGTACCTTCAGAAGATGTTTGGGTGTTCTGTTTTTTTGTGTTTTGGTTTTGTTTTTTGGTTTGGTTTTTTTTTTGTGGGAGGGAGAATGTGGGTTGAGGTTTATGAAACCACTTGTTTCTGCTTATTTGGAAGAGACTTGTGGGCAAAGGCGGTGAAGAGGCTTGTAGCTTGGCTATGTCAGCATGGTCTAAGCAGGAGCCAAGGAATGAATCAGAAACTCTTGGAGGAGGTGATGGGGTGAGAGAGAAGTGGGGTTGAGGCAGGAGTGTGTTACAGAAGAGATACTGATCTGTAATCCTGCACTTCAGAAGCATGTGATTCTGATTACTGTGGGAGGTGAATGGGAAGTCACCGAGGGATTTAAACAGGCATGTTTAATTTAAATGATAAAAAGAATAAAACACTTTTACTCAGCAGTTCAGCTCTAAATATAACATCTATTCATTTCCTGCATATTGTTTCTTAAATGAGTGATTTAGGAAAGCGTGTGGGCTGTCAGAGCCATGCACGAGAAAGGTGCCAAAAACTAATTAAGGTAGAAAGTCCCAGTTACGACAACAGACTGTGCAAGGTGCGTCCTCTTACACATCAAGGATAGGCTTAGAGAGAGGGTCAAAAGATGAAGTACAAAACCAAATGAATAAAAACATCTAATCACTAGAGCAAATAGGATTTTATAGACATATTTGTAAAAAGAATCCTTGTGTACCCACAGAAAAGAAACTTTTGAAGCGAGGTGGCTGAGACTGTATGAAAATGTTATGGTCTGTAACTGGCTATTCCTTGGAATTTCAGCTCATGTTTTAGTAAATCACAATGTCATTAGTGATCCTGAGCCTTATAGAGATTATCGAGGATTTGTTTTTTGTTAGTGGCAGGTGAGATAAGGAAAGTTCAAACTTCTCATATGTTTCAAAATTCTATTCATGAGTTGTGCATAGCTACTAAAAACCTTCTGTAATTCTTAGAGTGGTCCAGAAATAACCATATCAAAGGCTTTTGAAAGTCAAGTTAGTTATAGTCCCTCCTAAATTGTCACATGATGAGCAATAAATAGATCAAAAATCCCTAGGGAGGAAAGGAACAAATAGGAACAAATAGTCGGGTTTTGCTGTATCAAACAGATTGTAATGTGTCACAGGCTTCCAAAGGACCTATTTCCTTTAGTCTTGGAAAGCAGGTAGCAAAATATGTAGGTAATGAACTGGTTTAAGTATTTTTTCAAGATCAGACAAAAATAGAAAATCTCACTGCTTTCTAGCTAAGCTAGATGTCAGGCTATCATGATCACAGACCAAAATTAATGTTGGAAAGTGTAAAGTAATGCATGGAGAGAAAAAAATTGAATTACTCCTACATATTGCTATGTTTTACATTAACAGCTTTTCCTAGTATAGAATAACATACTTAAGTCACCTTAGAAAAACTTCTGCTATTGTAAAATAGTGTCTTTAAATCTGAGCATAAAAAATGGCACATCTGTATGTCACTGTAGAAATCTACATTATCACCTGAAACACTGTTGGATGGTCTAAAATATGACAGGAATAGCATGCTTTGGGGATAGGCTTAAAGCCATTAAAGGCGTGGAAAAGCTGTCATTTGAGAGAGGGAAGGAATTCAGGCCTTTTCTAGGTTGACTGTGAGTTGGCTAAAATAGGACTCTTATTTTTCTTCTGGTGTCTATGTGTTTCAAAGACTCTACATACACTTGTAAAGGGTAAAAGGGTGAGTTACTAATTTATGCTGAAAGACAACAAGCTTTTCTTTAGAGTACCTAAAGAGAAGTCCACAAAAACATATATGTACATCCATGGAGTTGTTGGTATGTTTAAGGTGAGTGAATGCCTAAATAAATAGAACATTGCTGCAAAATGCATGAGTGCATTAGGGTACCAAGGTGAGCAGTGCTGCTTTCTATCTGTGCTGGTTGGTTTGAAAATAATTACCTGTGAACCCTGGAAATGATACCTGTGTTACCATTAGATAGACAGTGTTTCAAAACATTATCAAAACAAAGATTAGATAGTGTTTCAAAGCAGGTATTTTCGCCTCTTAAGGTTTACCTCCCTAGTTAGGTGAGACTGTATGAGGTCCAGATCTGGGTTGAGTTGACCTGTTCTAATCTTCTCCATCCTAGGTTTCCTTTTCTCCCTTTCCTCAGAAGAGGGGAAGACAGGGGAAGGGATGGTGCTGGTAGAAGCAGAGCAGTGCTGTGAAGCTTCATTTCAGTAAATACTGGGTTTAACCAACACATACGGGGGAAGGATGGAGGACATAACAGATTCTGTCTCAAACCAGATGCCAAAATTGCTTCCAGTGTGGAAGGACCCAGAGTGGAGGAGATCCTTAGCTGGTTGTTGCAGAGCTAGACAAAGGCAAAAATGTTGCCATTTCCTTCTGTAGAAGGAAACTGAGATTTCTCTTTTTTCTCATGCAGTTGATTAGGGAGAAGTATTGTTTTTTCTTTTTAGAAGGTCTGGATTTTACCTATTATATAAATATTCTTCTGGAAAACTGTGAAGTTCTAGACCAGCCTGGAAGATATTTTTAACTCCTTGTTTTATGGTCCGCCTGGGATTGGGATTCCATTGAGCAGAATTACGGCAACAAGCTCTAAGTATGGTGTGGCCTAAAAGAGTTTACAGGCTTGAGTAGACTCTTTGTCCAGAGAATTTGTGGCTGCCCCATCCCTGGAAGTGTTTAAGGCTGGGTTGGATGGGGCTCTGTGCAACTGGGTCTAATAGAAGGTGTTCCTGTCTGTAGCAGGGGTGTTGGAACTGGGTGATCTTAAAGGTCCCTCTCAACCCAGGCCATTCTATAATTTTTAAAAATAGAAAAAAAAAGGAAAAAAAAAGAGTATCAGATATGATGACCATTGGGTAAATCAGACGTAATTAGTATTGACATCACAAGTTTTGTGATCCCAAAACCCGATGCCTTTATCTTTCCTTGCTGGGATGTGGTTGCTCTTTAGCTAAACATTAATAATGGAGGTGTATAAACTGCCTTCTCAGACTGACAGCTTGTGCAACTTTTCTGAGTCTTGAAAATCATCCCACTGCTAGGCAATGCTAGAGGTGCTTCTAGTCAAGTTGGATGAAAGCAGCTACTTTTGTCTCAGCTACAACTTTTGCTGTAGGCATCCATGTCTCTATTTCTTTGTATGGCCATAAAGCTACCTGTGGCAAAACCTGAAAAGTAGCCCACGCCAACTTAAAGTGCAGAGGTCAGTTGCTCAAATGAATGCATGTGTGCTTGTCCACCTCCCTGTAAAATTCAAGGTGCTTATTATGTGTAAATGAAGTCACTTAGAGACTGCACAGTTGACCTCTCTTACCTGCAGGTAGGTTCAGGACATGCTGCAACATGTAAGATGGAAGATGCATAAAGGCTTCCTTGAAAATGTTTCTGTTTTCTTGATATTGGTTGTGCTTTAAATCATGAAATGTACGTACTAAATGTGCATCTGCAAAGAAAAATCAAATGGGAAGCTGTAGATGCTATTTACTTTGGGAATTTTGGCTCTACATACCTGAATTTTTAAAGCACAACATCTAGATTAAAGCATTTATGAAATTTGTCACTAAGCCTAATGCTTTTTTTCCAAGGAAATCCTCTGTGACATTTCTAGAATGTAATTATGGTCTGTTGTAGGAAACTGAGTGATAAGTAAAAGATTATCTTAATAAACTACAAAAACATAATTATGGTAAAAGCTTGAAGTAATCAAATGTGTTTTGAGTCCACTGAAGGACCATTTACTGCATATTAGATGTTAATCTTGGCATAATTTTTGTATTGAAGATAAGCACCACGCAGAGAAATAATTTCTACTTCATGCTATTTCTGTTGTCCTTAGTTCTTGGTTTTGTATTACTTTAAGACTTGGTAGTGTATATCTTCTGTACCAGAGAATGAAATAATAGAGCAAGCAAATATTCACAATCTACTATCCCAGTTATGCTGCTGTTTGCTTCCTGCCCAGGTTTAGGATTTTGCAAATGGCCTTTCAAGCCCTCTCTTTTAAATTGTCAGAAAATGCTGAGCTATACTAGGAAAACAAATCTTGTTTGTCACAAGTCATTCTGTAATATACAAAAACCCCCAGCAAACCAACAATTCCTTCCTTCCCCTCTCCCCACCTCATCAAAGGTTTTTTGTGTACTTCAGGAAACAGCAAATGAACATTTTTAGTTTTTTGTCAACCCTTCGCATCTCCAGTTTGAGGCAATCCTTTGAAGTCGTTTCTATTGTAGTGATCTTTGGCATAGCCCAAGTGATTGTGTGTGTCAGTGGGATGTGGGCTGAGGCTGGTGTGGTGCTGGAGGCTGAGCTGCTGCAGCTCAGTGCCGTGGCAGAAGCTCCCTGAGAGCTCCGAGCACCAGCTGATGCAGCGATTCTTTATGTGGGTCAGCCTTTACAGGAAGAAAGCAAACCATGCAGTGTGAGTTTTGTTATCCTGCCTACTTAATCTTTTCAGCTTCTTCTAATCCTTCTGCAGGGTAGCTATGTATATGATTTGACTGCATAGCACTTTTGGTGCTGTAATTAAAGAACAAATTGTCCAGTTCCTGAATGACACAATATCAGAAGTAGCTTTGTTCAGACTCAACTTAGTTTTGTTTAAATTATGCTGTCCCTAAGAAAATATGATGGTGTTTTTATGCAGCTGTGTAATCTTCTAAACACTGAATTAATTAAAGTATGATGAAGGATTCTGAGCTTTCATTTTAGATTACTTACTATACACATACTTAAATTCAGTGGCCAAACTTCAAATCAAGAACTTTGTTCCTATAAAATCAAAATGTCTGCAATTTTTTTCACTGAAAGAAAAATGTAAAACTTAAAAATTTTTTTAGGTTCATTATATCAGACTAGGAAATCAATCTGTCTCTCTTGTGTGAAAGCTTATGCCAAAATGTGCTTTCATGTGGTAGTTAAGGCACTGTTCTGGTAGAGAAGATGTAGGAGAACCCTGAAGCCAAGCAAGACTGCATGGTTCTCCCTTGTAGACTAGATGGATATCCCTTATTATAGTGTATTACTTAAATAAGTGACTCTTCTGTAATTTGTTTTGCTTCATAAATCTTGTTTCTGCTCTTCAGCAACCACTAACTGGATCTCAAATCCCTCCCAAAACTACCCCTTTCAAAAAAACCTCAAGAAAACAACAGAAAACCCACCTCTGTACCTAATGTCTTTATTAATAACTAGTAGTTCATTCAGACTCATCTTTTAAGGTGCTGTCTCTTCAAAAGCTGCTTTTTGAGCAAATTACTTCCTATCAATTGCATGTCATTAACTGAAGTGGACTCTTAAGTACAGATTATGATGCAAGTTAAAAAGCAGATATGTAAAACACCTAGTTCTTCCTTATCCTTCATTTGAATCTGTCACAATGATTTCCAAGCTGGGAGCTGCTTAGTGTTTTTTAGATCATGTCAATAATTTAAAATTCTGTATTTTCATGATTATTCAATCATTTTCTACTGAAGTGGTGCTCTACCTATTTGTATGTAGTACAAGGGGAATGTGAGGGAATGAGGCTGTTTTGTGATCTGATTCCCTCCTGTGCTACTATGAAACTGCCACCTGCACCTGATTTTAATTTGCATAGGGCTCATTAAGCTAAAGGAAAAATTAATACATCCATGTCTTCATTGTGCAATAGCCTTGAGGATGTTAAGATATCCAGAAGGTATACTTCATAGGCTTCATGACATCATGTTCTAAACTTGCAGCTCATGCACGTCTTTAATTCCAGTGCAACCTCTTATTTTTGTATTTTAACACTGGAACACCGTGCTTAACATGCACATGTTGTTCAGACAGAAATTCAAGCAGGGCTGAATTTTCTGAAATTGAAACTTCCACATTTTATCCCACAGATGCCTTAAAATATTTGTGTCTATTTTAGTGCTTTTGTATGCATACTCCCAAATAGCATAATTTCAATGCTGTGCTGAATGATTTCACTAGAATTTAGATTACACTTCAGTTACAAACCACAGTTTTAATTACAGCACAGATGCATGTAGATGAGACTAAAAAAATAAGATCATTTGGGTTATATTTAACCACTATGTTAATTTCCTTCTTCCCCGTGCTATGATAATGTAAACAGCAAATGAAGGAGCTTAGTATGCTGAAATGGTTATTTAAAACTTAAAAATAAATGTTAAACCTTAATCTATTTCCTCAAGATTTCTTTATTACAGGCATTAACATAACTGCTGTTCTCTGAAATTTATTTCATTTTAATATTGTAACTGAAAATATGCAATATCTGTGATTAGCAAGGACGTAACTTGCTCTTCTGTGAGGTTCTGTGTTGTATTGTAGTGTGTTTGGATTCTCATGCATCTGCTTTCCTCAATTAGTATCTTTCCTAATGTCTCAGATCTGTTTTCTTTCCTCTCAATGCAATAAAGTATGGAATTTTTCTATTTTAGACACCACATTATTCAATTCTCTTGGCATACACTGCTCTGATTTTTATTGGCTTATTTGCCTGAAAAGTGCTTCAGCGTTCTGAGAAATTTTGGGTTTGTTTATATTGTGGGATCTTGTTTTCAAAACCTGCAATGTGATCTGTCACTATTTTCCTATTGACATTATACTTAAACTGGTTTTGAATTTGAGCTAATATTCCTGGCAGAAATTTTAAGATGACTACAAGAAATTTGAAAGCAGTAAAGAAAATATTGTCTTAAGCATCTTCATGTCAGGTATCACAATATGGTCTGTCTAGGAGAACCCCATGCTACAAAAAGGAATGCAGACAGGACAGCTTGGATTGATATAAAATTACTGGATCAAATTGATTTAAATTAAAAGGCAGAAAGCTTTAATCAATTTAAATTTCACTTTTTATTGAGCTTTGTAAAAGCATGTTGAGAGGCCTGTTCCCTGAATTTTTAATATCTCTCAGGAATGGAGATTCTGCAGCTGGTTGGGACAACCTGTTCTGGGGCTTAATCTGCCTCACTTTAGAAATACCCAGCAAAACGCAACACGAAACGGAAAAAGCCACCTAATTCCTTTTTTTTCCAGTCAGATTTTCCTATGTTCATACTTTTCCTTGTTTCCATTGTGTGGCTATGCATCTTCAAGAACACTCTGGCTCAATCTTCTATACCCTCACAATAAGTAGCTGTGGACTGTAATAAAGTCTCCCTTTTTTTCTTTTATGGCTGCACAAACTCAGTTTTCTTAGCTTTTCCTTGTAATACCACATGCTCCAGCCCTCTGATCATCCTGGTGGCTCCTTCCACGGGACTTGTTCCCCCATTCTCAAGCAGCAGGGCAGCCACTGAAACCTTGTGTGTTGAAGGAGTGGTACCAGTCAAGGGTCCGTGCCTGTCAGGTCACCTAGCAGCCCTCAGGTGGGATGAGTAACCTTGTCTGCTATGGAGGCACTCCAGGGCAGCTGCTCTGACCAGCTTCTCCTGGATAGTCCCTTGAGGGACATTTAATGATTGCCATGAAATTTGCTGTTTTGAAGATACTTGGTACTACATAGCGTTATGTTTTGATTTAGTAGAGACATACTGCAATATGCTGAAATCACAACACAAGCATGACACAGCACTTGAAATATACATTTGGATCATTATGCAAAAATGATTCCCATTTCTGATCCACATATGCCCACTGTCAGGATGGAGGGCATCTCCAGTTCACCAGTAAGGAATATGTGGGCTAAAGCCTTCTCAAGCCTATGGCTCTCTTGAGACCTCCTTCTGTTGCTTTTTCAGCTTTATGCTTTTCATGGGACTGAGCTGTGTCACGTACGTACTTCTCCCCCTGCTGGCCTGGCTTTGCTGGGGGAGACCTTTCCTGCTAGTAATTATTTTAGAAAAGGCTGTTTGCATAACCTCATGACTTACTGGTACAGCCATATACCTAAGGAGAAGTCACCCTCCAGTCCCCTTTATGTGGAGATAAATTTGACTTTATGCCACTAGATGCTCATTCTTGTACTTCTTCCTCGAGTTCATCACCCATGCCCATCTCCTCTGAGCCTTCTTTCCTTGAGGAGGTTTGTTCATCACTCAGGCAGGCTGTATCTCTTTGGGACCGTTGTAAATGTGTTCCTGGTGAGCTGGTGGGCCTGTGAGCACCTGGATAGGTGCCTGCCTGCTCCAGCTGCTCCTCACCTCCAAGTTCAACACAGGTTTCAGTCATGTGAGGTGAATGTCTCCAGCTGCACAAAGATGAACAGAGTCGTAATGCTGTCAGGAAAAAACTGGAGAGAGAAAAGCTGCAGGCATCATTAGTACCCTCAGCCCCTGACATACTCCTGGCAGGTACCTGAAGGACCACAAGAAAGGGCAGCAGCCTCATTTACAGGTTGATGATTTAATTGAGTTGTGAAGGGCTTGAATTTACTGCAGTGAAAACATGGACTGATGTTCCAGGCTTAAGTAGATCCCTCTTGACCCTGCAGGTGACATTGCAGGTGGATTTTAGAACAAATACTTGCACCTGGTCACAGTCCTTTTTTTCTCTGTGGGGTTGGAAAGATGTATTTGGCATGATGGGTGCTCAGAGCTTTGGGAATAGACATGTTACTGCAGGAAGGAGAACCAAAAGGAAATAACCAGGGAAGAGTCTTCACAGGCTCGTAAGGGTTAAATCATTCGCTCTAGGAAATCTAGCAGTCATGCTGAGATTCATCACCACAATTTTGACACAAAGAAAGAGAATACCTAATTTCTTATTTGCCATCAGTAGTAATAATCTGTTCAGTTTTCTTTAATTATAAAAAACATTAGCCATGTTGAGAATATATTTTCATAGAACATATTTTCAAGAAATCGGAGATTTTTTTCCACCCCTGCATTTCTTGCAGTACAAAGCAGTATGCGCATTACAGTATTTTTGATCTTTAAAGGAAAGTTATGATACCCTCTGCTGGCTATTTTTGGAACAGATCTGAGCTATAACTGACCAGTTTAGAGTCAGCAGCAATTAAACTTAATCTGTACTGCAGTTTTAATGTAGTATTTTTTTCCTTTTCCTTTTTTTCTGATGGATTTGTGAGGAGTTTGGGTTGCTTTGATATTTCTTCCCTCTTTAGTTCTGTCCCTGGTTTCAGCAGAGTAAATCTGACTGTGATGGAACTGTATTTTTGAATGCAGGTTGTTATGGCTTTCAGACCAACACTTCTATAGGTACAAATGAAAATAGCTAGATGTTATCACAGCTCTTGTTGCCTAGTAACCAAAGCCCAATGTGTAATTCAACGAGATAAATTTGATGCACTTTTCTTCTCTTTTCCTTTTTAGCAGCAGAATGTAAAATACATTTAGCCTTGAATGTTTTGTTTTGTGATAATTAAAATATATTGAAATCTCTAAGTTTGCAAGCTCAGTTACAGTGATCTCAGAACTGAAGTAAATTTCCCATAATGAAGAATAATCTGGTTCTTGTAACATTCCTTTACTGTTCATATAGGTATGCTGGGATAACTGTGAATTTAAATATTAAATTATTTTCTCCATGCCATTCTCAAACTTCACATTTCCATTTTGTATTCTGATTTGATGATGGTTTTACAGATTTTTCTACTGGATCCATTTATGCAGTCAAGGATTGTTCTCAGAATTATTTTCTCAACTATACTGATAATGTGCCTAAAATTATCTAAGACTGTCCTTGAATTAGTTACTGAATTTGTGATCAGGTATGAAATGTTTGCTTCATTGGGGCAAACTGTGTAAATAAATACTTGTAGTAGATTTCTGGCATTGATTTTTTCTATGTAAGTTAATGATTATATCTTATCATAGAATTAACTAGCAAATGAATTTTTCTACTCACTGTTATAACTAATCATACTGTGTTCTGATAATATAAATTGTATTCGTGATATTGTCTTAGCATTTATATAAACATATACCAGAATAAAACTATTTCACTGTACTCTTTCAACCTTGTAATTAATAACCTTTAAGCTTACTAGAGTTGTTTGGAATTGTGTAACACTGACTTTTATCATTATTAGATCTTTTTCACTTACTTTGTTAGACTTACTAAATATTTTCAAGAATTATCTAAGATTTAAACTAATTTTTAAGTATTTTGCTTAGTAATAGTCTATCTGAGTGCAATCACATTTGTGTCTTTTCTTAGTTTCTCCTTCATTAACAGTTGATATTCAAACCAAACTCTTGTTAAATGTGTGATCCTTTATTTTTCCTGTCTATATTGATTGCCAGACAATCTTGAATTATTATTCTTCCAAGACGGTCACAGACTTCTGGGGAAGTCTGAATTCTGTCCTTACTGGAATCTCTTGCATAAGGATGCTTATATTTGATGGTAACAAAAAATTGTACAGTGTCCACTGCTTGCATGCAAATAAGATTTACATATTCTGTCATGATCTAGAAAACTTTCTTTTAAAAATATCCAACACTGAAGTCTTGGACTAGAAAACTTTCTTTTAAAAATATCCAACTGAAGGCTTGGAAATGAGATGTTATTATGAAATGCTGGGAAATGCAGGAAGGGAACTTGTGAATGAATATTGGGAAGAGTTTAAATAAAGTGTGAGTTACAGTTTGTGGAACGAGTTCCCCAGTGAACACAATGGTAGAGATGTTGCTTGTTATTCTAAATGGTATCTGTAGGGAGGTAAAATCATGCTCCTGCTGGGTTTTAACTTCCTCAGTTGCAGAATGCTGAAATCTTCCTCTTCATTTTGGTCTTGGATTTTTAATGGTTTATTTTGTTTCCTAATATTCACAATACTCTTGTATAACATCAGAATTGAATTGGGACATTAACCAGCTCTTGCTTCTCCTTTCAGGTACTGCTCCCAGCAGCTGGTCTCTTGCAACTGCAGGATGTGAAGAGGACTTGCTGTGAATTTTTGGAATCTCAGCTTCATCCTATCAACTGCCTGGGGATTCGTGCTTTTGCTGACATGCATGCATGCACAGACCTCCTGAGCAAGGCCAACACATATGCAGGCAAGTTCTCATTGCTGGAGCACACATTGATATGTGTCAGTGTGGGTGGGATCCAGAGGAACCTGGGTTTTATCCAGGGCATTGCAGACATGTATCTCCTGATGAAAACTGCATTTGATCTGAATGCCTTCAAAAGAAAGAAAATGTGCTGGCTGGCCCACGGTTGTATTTAAGTTGAATGGGGCAGCATCTTCTCAGACTATTTTGACTCTGCAGGGTCCAAGCCATTTCTAATCTAGAAAGAATCTAGCTTCCTGTTTAAAATCCTGCAGCATCACTGAGGGGAGGAAATCAGGAAAGAAGAATTAAAATTCTGACAACTACCATAAGTCAAAGTATTTAGGAAGCACATGGGGGAAGAAATAAGAAAAAGGCATTGGGAAGAGGGGTAGCCCCTGCACTGCACTAGAGAAGAAGCAAGAAATGTAATGTTGGGTATTATGTAATCAACTTATCTTCTGAAAATCCTACTCATCTAGCCAAAGACCTGAAATTTTTTATTCTAAAGGGTACCTGTAGTCTCATCCACTTGAATCTTGTATTTCATGTGTCTCTCCAGCTCTCCTATTTTCATGCTTGGTACTAACCTCATCTTTCCTCTGTAACCAAACCACCTTCCATTTCTGTCAAATTCCCCCCAAAAGCTTTCCTTATTGTCATCATATTCTTGGAGTACTGCTGGCCTGTATGACAAGCTGCCAGCTCAACTCCTACTGTGTATTTGCTGTGTCTGTGGGGTGGATTTTAAAGCAATGCACAGTCTGTTCTTACTCTTGAGATAAATATGCTGTGTATAGTCAGAATGCATAGTCAGGCCCATTCTTTGCTCTGTCTTCTTCCTCCTAACACTGTCAGCCTTAGATCAAGAGCAATAGAAAAAAGAGAATTAAAAATTAAATGTCCTGATAAGGCTGTAGAAAAAAATACATATGACTACATTGCTTTTCATAACTTTCCTTAAATGCACAGTGACCAATTAGCATAATTAAAAATTAGTACAGAGTTAAAATTGAATATTTTTCTGAAATAGAGCACTAAGTGCTTCAACTCAGGTTGCAATAATAGGCTTTTTATTGCCATGAATAAATTTAGAGCTCAGAAAGGCAAGGACTTTGATGAATGCTTTCAGTTGTCTTCATTCCTAGAAATGCTGATTTGTGGTATAGATTTTTTTAACTCACGGGAGATTATAGTATTTCTATCAAGAATGATTGATATATCAATTAAAAAAATTCAAAAGCTTTTCAGGTTGTTTTTGAAAGTATGAGCTTTTGTAATGCCTGCCTTACTCGTGAAGTTGTGGTGTGCACATGACTGAATGACTTTGTGGTATTTCTATTTAGACATCTATGCAAAAAGTTTTAATTAAATCCTTTTGTCTTTGAGTAATACACTATTAAATCCAAAAAGCTATTACATGTTTTTGAAATAGGAAGCAAGACATACATTTATTAACTAGAGTTAACGTTCAGATATTCAATATTTTAGGGAACACATTTTGATACAGCTGTTACTTAAGTTTGAGTTTTAAATTATTTTTTCTAGCTTCTGTTCTGACTGGGCCATAGTTACTTCTAAACTAAACCTCTAAAATACTTAAGTTACTTCTGAACAATCTTTGTTCTGTTTAGTAGTTGAAGCTAATATTTGTATAGATTACTTTCTAGAAATAAAGATTCTAAGAGCCTGGCAAGACCTTGAGTGCAGTATTGGTTAAACGTGTTTTGAGAGCACAGGAATTGTGTCCACCTGTTAACTCTCCTTCCCTGGGTCACTGTTCAGGCATCCTTTGCTGTGCACAGAGAGTGTCTGCAAGCAGAACACAGACAAGTGAAAAGAGGAGGGAAGTTGGGACATGCAGGATACTAGACTGAGCACCAGAATGCTCAGTACTCCTGATAAAATAATCCGGGGAGGAAGCGTTGGCCTTCATTTCTCCTTGGAATTGGCTCATCATCAGTCTTGCTGAATTTCTGTCTGCTGGCTCCCTGATTTCATTTCATACAGTTCTATACCTTTTCAGGTCAATGTTTTTGCTCTTGAATTTTCAGGCTACTTACTGCCTTTATCTCAACCATCATAGCTTCTTTTTTCCCCTGTTCTTATCTCAAATGTCTCTTTGTACTTTGTCACAGCTTTCTTACATATAAAAAAAAATTCTCAAAATCTGAGCCAAAAATACATGGCTGTGCCATTTCAGAGTTAAGCTTTGTATCACAGGCAGCTTAACTCCCAGGGCACACATTTTGGGATTAAGACTCCAGAAATTAGAATGAGTACAGAAAAGGATTATTAGATTGAAAAAAATAGTAAAAATATTTTTGTGCTAGTGAAAATGAAAAGTATTTTGTTTTGTAACTTCTCCCAGTCTTTACTTTGTTACATCTGCTATTGTA
This sequence comes from Zonotrichia albicollis, assembly GCF_047830755.1. NCBI lineage: Eukaryota > Metazoa > Chordata > Aves > Passeriformes > Passerellidae > Zonotrichia > Zonotrichia albicollis. Next base: position 31,023,815 of record NC_133823.1, read on the forward strand.
GATTTAGAAAAAGAGCCAGTGAGATAGTTCTGCTAATAGACAATGATAATATAAAACCAGATGGATGCCAATGGATCAGAAGTTATTAAATAAGTGAAACTCTAGAACTTCCAGTGGGAATGAAAATACAACTTCCATTAAATTTGGAACTTCATATTCCTGTGGTAGGTTGGTCCTTTGCAGCAGAGAGCAAGATCTCTAGGATAGTCATTTATATGCACCTGTGATCTGAAAATAGTGGACAATTGATACAGGTTACTTGGAATGAGCTTCTGTTGCAATTTAACTTGGAGATGGCACATGTCCTCATGATGTCCCAGCAAGCAGTCCTGCTCTGGGTCTTGTTACACTTGCACAGTCACAGAGTGTGTACAGCTGAGGCCTCTCCTCCTTCTTTTTGAGGATTCCTAGGAAGAGTATGTGGCATCAGCACTGCTAGTCTGTCCTTACTTTGGGTGTGGGATATGTCTTATGTGATGTTAAAGAATGTTCACCAATTAACAATTTTTCCTAAGAAGGAGGTGCATTATATAGGTGTTGTAATGTTATGTTTCAACCTGAAGATAAATTAATTGGTAAAACCTTCTAATGAGAAGGGGTGCGCCATCTTGGACTAGAGAAACCACAGCTCAGTGCTTACGTCCTGACACATTTGTTAGTTTGAACCAAAGAATAGTAATGTATTTCACCCACTGCATAGGGCAGTACAGGCATTGGGAGACCTGTGGCAGTGATGTCCTTGGAGGCGTGGCACACCTTTTGGCTTTTAGCACTGTGCTGAGATGTTAAAGATTCTTTTGTTAGGGAACCCTGGCGTGTTTGGTGATGCAGGGTTTGCTGCATTGTATTTGGGATAACAGCATTCTTGATTCTGGTGCTCTTAGTCTGAAACTTGAGCCCTGGCAAGCCTTGGAAGCATGCACGTCTTCTGTGGACTGTTCTTGTGTACATCCGTATGCCTGGCATGCAAAGGATGGAGTTGTCAGAATCATTCCTATGATTCTATTCTGAGTAGCAACGTCTGTTGCTATGCTGCTGTTGCCTTGGCTGTTGTGAATTTCATGATGTTCTAAAAAACAGTTATTTAAGTATAAAATTTGCAAATAAATCAGTTTCTTTGGAAAAAAATGTGATTCTGCAGTTTTAGCTTCTGCTGGTTCTCCAATTGGCAGAACTTGTGTCTATACCTCTGCAGCAAAGCTGGGGTTCCTCTTTGACCAGTGCCTTAAAATAGGCCAATAGCAAAGGCCTTTTGTCCCAAGCCAGAAAATCTTAATGTGACATTGTGAATTAATGCATAAATGTTTAAAATATAAAATGTCCTGTGCAGGTTTCAGATGTAGCTTTCCTTCCTATGTAATTGAAAAATATAAAGTAAATGTCATTATCTGTATAGCCAGACTTGTGTGCCTTTTGGATAGGAGAGGTGTCAAGTGCTTTTTGCTGAATGTGCATGTACAGTTCCAGACCCAGAACAACAAATACCAAAAAGTGGTACATTTACTTAATGCTCCTATTTTCTTTCTATGCTTTCCAGGCTGGCATTGTTTATTGTGCTTCCAGACATTTTTGTTACTAGCCCTTTTCCTGTTGTTAAAGACTTATTTTTGTTTGTCCCACCCTACTGGCACAGGGCAGACAAGGACAGATCTTTAGCTATTTCAGATAGAAACTGACTCAGTTGCAAAAATGTGAAAATCTGTTTTTCATATGCAATTGGAACAGATATTTTAGAAACGTCTTAAAATTGATTTTATTTTTTTTTTAAGTCAGAGATTAGTCTTGATAATAAAGAAGTAGGACTCTACTTTCTTAAGAAGTGGGAATTTAGAAGCCAAGCCTCTGCAGGTCCTAAGCCAGCTTGTTTTCAGGCTGCCAGACTGTAGAGCCAGCTGGCTTCAATTTCTGGGTAAAGAGGCAAGAAATGGGGCAGGATTCCAGTACAAATTTGTCAAAGTTGCATACCGTGTGGAAAATTCTGATTTGGGAAAAAAAGTATTTTGTTCTCTCATGGAAACTTCCATATGGGTAGTTCTCTCTTTGCTTCTCTAAGAGATGTTCATAAAGAAAGAAGTGTGCTCTGTAATGCAATAAATAAAAACCATGATAATTTGAGATTTTACAGGGGACAGTTACATGAAATATTTAATCATTTAAGCATAACTTTCATCATGTTTGATGTTAACGTCTTCAGATTATCGAAGCTCTCAGGATGGGAGCTGTAATATGAGACAATAAAAATCCTAACCCAGAAGGCAAAAAAACCCCCCACACCTCCAGTGCTATTTTTCATCGTTATTGGGAAAAGAGGATCCAAGTGTGATTTCTTGAAATTTTAGTACTGAGTCATGTTATTTCGAAGATGCTGATATCCTTCTTGCTAAAAGGATGCAAAAAGTTTGAATTTCATAAGTGTGAATTTTATAAATAATGAAGCCTTCTGTCTTCAACGCTTGAACCAGCATAACATAAATTGCCATTGGTGGATTTAATTGATTTTTACATTTCCTTATTATTTTTCAGTTTTTAATTGTATTAAATAATCCATGTAGCTGTAATTGCAGCTGGCTTCTGCCAAATGTTATCTATCAATAAGTGACAATGGTCTGCTAGACAACAAGGGATCTGATTCTTACAAGACAAGTTATTTCACCTTACCTCTTTTTTTGATGACTAGAATTTATGTCGAAATCCCCTCTATTTCTCTTTTGTCCATAATTAATTCACCTGAGGATATGTAGCTGTTGATTGAGTAGTTTGGTTTAGTGTTTCTCCTTTTTCCACTCCTTCCCTTGACCATGTGCCATGTTTTATGCTTTAAGAGGCTGACATCCAGTAAAACAGTTTTTGTTCAAGCACTGGGGTTTTTTTTCTCTTCTATCATTCTTATGTCTAGCATGAAAACTGGAGACAGTCTCACATTCATTGTATTACTTGGAAAGTTCTCAACTTTCACCTCTCCTGGTTTAGAGGGTGGATCTTAATGCATGACATAAATCTAAATAAACTTTAAAAAAGCAAGGCTTTTATATGTGAGTCTATAAAATCAAACAGGTATTTCTGATTTATGAAATATATTCTGTTTGATGTGTTCCACTGTTGCATTGTATTTCTCAAGAAAAGATGAACAGTGCTTCAGAACCTCAGAATGTTTGAGATTTGGATGCATGTTGCTTTCCCTTTCTCTCTCCAAACTCAGCTTCTCAGTACAGTCAGGCATACTGGTTTGTGACACTGTCACCTAAAATTTGGAGTTTATTGTAAAAATAATCTATACAAATTTTCTTTCTCAATTTCTATTTGCAAACAATAAAACCTATCAGATACTTAGCTTGAGAAACTGTGTGCTTTTCTGAAAAGCAAACAGATACAATTTGTAGAGTGGAAAAGTAAATGGGCATGTTATAAAAATCAATAGTATTTCTTTTCATCCTTTCTTTCCCATTGTCTGAAGTATTGCAGAAAATACTACCTGTCCATCATGAGAGAATGTTGCAGAATTAGAGGGGCTTGTACTAATGATCATTGGAATTAAAACAGATGTTTTCTTGTACGCTGCAAAGTTGAACTGAAAAATTAGACTTCTTGACCTTAAGCATTCAGCATTCTTTAACTTTTTTAACATCTTAGACAACTTTCTCAAGTTTGGATTCTTAGTTACAGTAGTACTAATACAGTGATTGAAAAGCCTATAAAATGTTCTTTGGTTTGAGTATGTTTTCCGGCCTCTTTTTATTTATTCTAATTTTGAGACAGTTCTTAAGTTCTTAGTAACAGTTGTCCCTTCTGACTTCTGTTAATAGCAGAAGAAGGAGAAAAATAATTAAACTGAATGGAACAACTTTTTAAGCAAAATAATGCCATGAAAAGCAATTTTAAGGAAGGGAGGGGACAACTGAATAACTGAATGACAACATGGAAACTTGAATTTTTTTCAGTTTTATTTAAGGTGAGGTTTAAAAAACATTAGGAAAAACTACATATCTTCTGCACATTGTAGAGATTGCAATATGCAATATTTTATGACCTTGGAAAAGCCTTGAGAGATGCAACAGGACTTGTTGTATGACGTTGTTGGTTGGTTCTAAAGAATCAACCATTGTTCATGTCAAACTACCAATTTAAAATATACTTGTCATCAGCATACAGAGTATAAAGACTCTGGAGTCTTTTTTCTGTATTTTTGTATACAAATTTGGTAAAATGAGTCTTAGGTACTTCTCAAGGACAAGTACTGAGATGAAGCAAGCATCTAAAAATTACTGCAATACTTTTAGTATAATGTGCTTTAATATTTCAGTTAAAGAATGTTTAAATATAAAAGCTATTTGTGAGACCAAGCTTTAACCTATAGAAGAGGTTTTAAGTCAATATATTGCTACTAGACAAAGTAGAATAGCTTGCATATTGAATCATTTTCCTCTGTTTTCCCCTGCTGTGTTGATGCTTGTTAAACATGAGGAGACCTGTTGCTGTATGTTAGCGTATTTCTTTTCCCCCAAACAGAACAGCACTTTTCTGATGTTGTGCTTAGTGAAGAATACCTCAATCTTGGTGTAGAGCAGGTGTGCAGTCTGATATCCAGTGACAAACTCACAATTGCCTCAGAGGAGAAGGTAAGACAATCTGTATCCCCATATTTTTTTATCCTTTCATGTGAGTGAGCTTGCTCCTACTGATCTTGTGCCCTTTTTTGGATGTGTTCTGTGTGTCCATGGCAAAATTAGGCAGGTATTGTGCTCAAGTTTAGAGGATGTTTCCCAAAAGTGTTGACAGTCTGATGGTGACAACTAATCTCAACTCTTAAAAATCCTACAACTATATTAAATCACATCACCTTCTTTGGGAAAAGAACCCAATAAATAAAACTACATTAAATAGAAATTCCTTCTCATCTTCAAGCAGAACAACCAGAACCCATGCTGAGTCATATCCACAGGCATTTAGTTTACCAAGGAATAAATAATTTCAAGTTTGAAGAGCTATTATATGTCATTTAGTAACTTTACCATCAGCAGTCCCACAAAGGTATTAAAGCTCTGTGTGTATAAGTGAGCACATGTGGTTTGCACCGGAGATGACATGGCAGCTTGGTATTACCAAACCAGAGTTTAATATGTGTTAGCTCACCTTTAGTCTAGATCTCAATCTTTTGCAGCCATTTTTGAAACACTGTGCTCTTCAGTGAGCCCAGGGTGTCCCTGTAAACCTCTAATGATTTTCAGGATGTGGAAGTATTAATTTTGAGATTTTTAAATTCAGTTATGATCTATTTGAAATATGTTGGTTTTCTTTTTTCCGAGAAGTTTATAGTTGTACTCAAATGAGGCTAAATTGTGTACAAAAGCATGTTTGAATACTCATTTATACAGTTAGGCAGTGTTTCATGTTTGACACTTTGAATCTAAGAACTATCTGCTTAAACAGGAGCTAGCAAAGCTATGTTGTTGTTCCTGTAATACCCTGAAGGCCTGGATCTATCACCTAAATATACGTGATGCTGCTTTCGTAGAGTATAATTAAGGTTTTAATGCTCTAGTGAATGATGAGCTACTGTGCAATGCAGGCAAAATCAGGCTTGGGATCACTTGTCCTGCTAAGACTCAGTGATGATAGGTCATTTGAACGGGCATGTGGCAGGTCAGTTCTCCAAGAAAGGAAGAAAAATATGAGGACTGTAGTATTCCTGCTGTTGTGTTGCTTGTTTGCCTAGTTTTCAGTTTCAGTGAAGTCACTGTGTGCATTTTGTCAATGTAGCACAGCTATCCTTGAAACAACAGTAGAGGATTAGATATAAAAAGAGACCAGATAATGCACCTTCATAATTTTAGAGTTGATAAATATGGAAATAACAGGAGCTGTAACCACTGTCATCTGTTCTTAGGATAGGAATTTTAGTATAAGCAAAACTATTTTTGGAGGCACACTAATGTTTTCATGCTTATGAACTTGTTAGTCAAAGAACTAAATTTGTTTGTTTTCTGGAAGGTATTTGAAGCAGTGATAGCCTGGGTGAACCATGACAAAGATGTTAGGCAGGAGCTAATGGCACGTCTGATGGAGCATGTTCGGCTTCCTTTGCTTTCCCGGGAGTATTTAGTTCAGGTAAGCAAAAAGGAAAACTAATTATTCTGCATGGGAATATTTCTGTTTGTTATTTTAATGCCAGGTAGATAACTTTAAATTTCAACAACAGTGCCATTAGGATGTTAGTGATAGAAAAAGTAAACAAACAGGCACTACCACATACTCATGTGCACATCCACCCACTGAGGTGAGAGATTGCCATGTAGAGGATGACTTATGTAAGTAATTTATCTGTTTGGCTGAGTGCATGTCATACTACACCAGGAATCTGAACAATGTAATTTGCTGAGATCAGGTTAGGTTTCATTTGTAATACCATCTTTTGATAAAGGTTTTTTTCTCATAAGTGAATTTTCCACTTCAGAATTATATCTGTTGTTTAAGCTGATTAGGAATTAATGACAAAGGAATCATTCTTTTACCTGGTTCAGATAAAATAAATTTTTTTCAAATTTTATAAGCTCATTTGGATATTTTGGTGTCTGGTCAAATATTTAAGATTAACAATATGAGTTCAGTATTAACATTGGTTAGTAGGTGTTTATTTTTAAAATTCTGGTTTTGTCATACAAATCTCCAATTTGTGTGGGTTGTTTTGGGTGGGATTTGGAGTTTTTTTGTTGTTTTGTTCTGTTGTGGTTATTTTTCTAGGGTGGCTTACTAGTTTGTTAAATTATTCTCCTCTATTCCCGTCTTAAAATATTCGGTACTGTCTGTATTTAAAAATTTTAAAATGTGCCCAATTGTAAGAAAAGTGATTTACCTTGCTTATCACTGTTTCTTCCACTTGCTAATTAACAATCAGCATATTTTGATTTATTTTTAGTGACTGCATATTTCCACCACAAATTTGTGCCCTACTGGTTAAATTCCAGTCTTAACTAGTAGATTAATCTGCATTTGTGTGATAGATCATAGGCTTTAATACACTTTGTACTGTGATTTCTACTTTACTTCCTTCAAATGCTCAGACCTTGTTAAACTTCTATTAATAAACAGCGAGTTGAAGAGGAAATACTGGTTAAGAACAGCAGTGCTTGCAAAGATTACCTCATTGAAGCTATGAAGTATCACTTGCTACCAACTGAGCAACGAGCATTGATGAAAAGCACACGGACAAAATTGAGAACACCTGCCAGCCTTCCAAAGGTAAAGCCCTTGTTTTTCCAGTGTATATATTATTTCAAACTGCATTTTAAAAACTTTCATGAGAGCATGAGAGAGTCTGCAGGTATTCCTGTAAAAAAATTGTACCAGAATTATTTATCATAAATAAATATTATAAATAAATATCATAAATTTATTACCTTTACACTCCATGATATTTATGATCCAGATGTTTTGCCTCCCACCTACACAGAGAATCATCACTACCTGCCCTCCCAGAAAACATTTTTTAGTAAGTTCTTCAGCTATTTTATATATATATATATATATATATATATAGCTAGTTGTATATTTTGAGAAATATACAACTATGGAGAAGTAAGCCTGTTTAAAAAAAACCAAAAAACTAAACCAAACAAACAAAAAAACCAAACCAAAAAACCTCAAACCAAAACAAAGAATGACTGAAGCTTCTGTATTGAGATTTTTTATTTAATCTTTAGTTTATTTTAGCATAAAACAAACATTAGATACTTTCTTCTTTACAATGAAATAAAGAAGTTTTCTTGTGGTACTGTTGTGAAAATGGTAATAATGGAATAGGAGATTCAATTCAGCAGACTTAACACATTTTTCTTAGAAGAACAAGGTAAGGCTGTTACATGAACGTCACAGATGGTGAATTCTCATACCTGAGATCACAGTAGGATGTGATGATAAAGCAAGGTCTCCCTCTTTTGTGGGAGCTTTACCAAGATTCTGATTGCTTTCTGTTTTTCTACCCTTGGTATTTCCTCCAGACAAAATAACTACAAATAACATTTGTTTAAAAAAAAACACCTAGCAATTAATTTGGCCTGGTTCACAAGACTCAAATTTCTATAGGAGAGCCATCCTTTAATTATTTATTGTAGAGAAGCTTGCTTTATTTTTAAACACTTTTTTTATCTTTCAGGTGCTCTCATATATGCAGATAACTAACAGTTATTATTACTATTATCTCCCTGATAGTTGATGATGGTAGTTGGGGGACAGGCTCCAAAGGCAATTCGCAGTGTTGAATGCTATGATTTTAAAGAAGAGCGCTGGCATCAGGTGGCTGAATTGCCTTCCAGAAGATGTAGAGCAGGTAAGGAAGCCTAATTTTTTGTTGTGGTTGGTAATGCTTCAGAACTTAGGCATTGTATGTTCTCTGGAACAGTACTTGAGATATTTACCTAAGAAGGGCTAAACCTTGACTTCACCGATCATTGAATTACTTGCTAATCTGGAACAATACAACTTTGATCAATTGTGCTTAATTTGAGCTTCAGTTTGCAATCTGTAGGATAAACTGCTTTATTACCTCCCACAGAAACAAGGGATAAATAAATCAAAATGTTAATGCATTGTAATAACTACTAATTTTCCTATTAAAATGCCCTAATCTTATTAAATGTTATAAAGAATGTGAAGCAGTGATAATCCACTACTGAAAACATGAACATGTGATCTTAAAGCAGCTGAGCAATTTAAGCAAGAAGAAATTCAGCAAGATGGTATTCAGGAACATGCATTGTTAGCAAAAAATGTTAGAAATTCTGGGGCCTAATCTGAATGAAGTGTGGTTCTAGGGGACTGTCAAAAGCATGACAAGTGTAGTGAGTACTGTAGTTTGTGTCAAGTATCTGCATACTTAGGATAGTGCAGAACACAGTTACAGAATACAGTTAATTGGCAGAGAGACTGAAACACTCACCTTTCCTCCCATGTCCCTGCTCTAGGAATGGTGTACATGGGAGGCATGGTTTATGCTGTTGGTGGTTTCAATGGCTCTTTGAGAGTTCGTACAGTAGATTCCTATGACCCAGTGAAGGACCAGTGGACAAGTGTTGCTAACATGCAAGACAGGAGGAGCACACTGGGAGCAGCTGTGTTAAACGGCCTTCTTTATGCTGTGGGAGGATTTGATGGGAGTACAGGTATGTGCCTGAGACACTTCTGAACAGCTTTGGCTACTCTTAACATAACTGTTGCAAATTTGAATGCCTCTTTTTGCTGGTACTTGTGGTGAAACCAATCATGAGGGTAGCCTAGCACCTTGTGGTGTGGAGTGTCCTTAAGTGGTCACATCCCCTTACCTGAAAAGTGGACTGTTTGCTCCTAAGTGTTCAGGCTTAAAGACTAGTGAACTTCTGGCAAGTTCCTTTCCAGTATTCCTTCTTCAGTCAGAGAGTCCTTAACTTGTGGAAGATATGAGACAAAAATTGTCTAGTCTGTTTAGTCCTGTTTGCATAGGAAATTGATTTCTGCATTTTCATGTAGTGTAAATAAGATTATAAACAGCTTTTTCTGACCTGTAAGAAAACACACACTGTTCATTCTCTACTTAGATGCATTAAACAATTAGTGCAGAAGTGACCTTTTTGCTGAATAACTATCATAGAAGCATATGTAGAAGAAAGCATGTAACTTAATTAAAAAGAAAGGAAATAATCCAGGGAGGAAGCTTTCACTGCTACACAAAAATGTTCAGTAATTTGCCTGTTTTCAGACGTAAAGTTCGGTTGACTGTAATTACCTTCTAAAGGACAAAAGGTTGTGCTTTTTGTTCAGTATTTAACAATCCTTAAAATGCAATAATTTGAGTTTTCAGATATGAAGAATTTCCTGAAAGCTAGACAGTATGTTGCACCTAGGTTTATAGAGAAAATGCTATATTGTCTTCATAGGTTTGTCATCAGTTGAAGTTTACAACTTAAAGACTAACGAGTGGTTTCATGTAGCTCCAATGAACACAAGAAGAAGTAGTGTTGGTGTAGGTGTTGTTGGAGGTAAGTTAACAAATGATATTAAAAAAACAGAGGGAAATGTGTGGGGGCCTGAATATATGTTGTATTGTAAGATCTGTGTGGGTCCGAGTTGCTCCAAACAAGCTGCAGCTGCAGGGTCCTTAGTTGGGCAGCAGCTGTAGCTCGTGAAGGTAACTGAAATAAATAGGGGGTGGGTCGAGAGCCCAAGAGGAGCCCCTGAGAAGATAGAAAGGACTGTGCTGCAGCAAAGATTACAACAACTGGTGCCCCGTGTGAGGAAGAACATGCAGCCAAACATCAAAAGAAGGTATGGAATCCCCCGGACAGCCGAGAGCTGTGGCAGCCTGAGAGCTGGGACTGTAGAATATAATATGGCCTTTGAATTAAGGAGCTGTAGTGGCAGAAAGCTGTAAGAATATGGCCTTTAAGGAAAAGAGCCTTGGAACGTCTAAGGACAGCCGAGAGCTGTGGCAGCCTGAGAGCTGGGACTGTATGTATATTGTAATTGTATAATTGTTAAAAGAAAAGGGGGGAAATGTGAGGGTCTGAATATATGTTGTATTGTAAGATCTGTGTGTGTCAATGTGGGGCCTGAATATATGTTGTATTGTAAGATCTGTGTGGGTCCGAGTTGCTCCAAACAAGCTGCAGCTGCAGGGTCCTTAGTTGGGCAGCAGCTGTAGCTCGTGAAGGTAACTGAGATAAATAGGGGTGGGTCAAGAGCCCAAGACGAGCCCCTGAGAAGAAAGGAAGGAGTGTGCTGCAGAGAATGGAGGAGAGCCCCAGCAGAGAGGCGAGAACAACGCTGCAGCGAAGATTACAACAGAAATGCAATCATTTACCCTATTAGTTTTTCTTATTTCTGAAAACATACTTCAGATTTATGTTTTTGCTCAATCTTGTGATTGAAATAGTATGAACAACATGTAATCATTCTGCTTGGGTTTGACCAGTAGTAGTTTTAAATTTTTTTTCAGAGCTTCAGCTGTGGCTGAGGCCAGCTGAGGGAAACCTTTCTAAGCTCTAGGTTATGTATGCCAACAAAGTCAGCTGACGTGATGACCTTATCATTTGGTCTTTAGTGATGCAGCACTGCTGTATTGTCAGCTCTGTTATCTGTGTCTGACCTTGCTGGCTGCACGCTGGGGACAATCCCAAGGGCAGTGTTGGGAAAACTGCTGACTTTTCAGTCAGCTTGGTGGTGAATAGTCTGGATGTCACTTGCACAATGGAGGCCTGGCCTGGCTCTTGGATCTTAAAACAGTTTTATGGGTGGGTGTGTGCTTTAACTGCATAGGAACCACTGCTGTTTCTAATCTGAAAATGCAGACTGTGCGAGTGATTTTCAACTAAATTTCCAATATTCCGAGGAAGCCTATTTGTGAGCTTCTAGTATCAAACATACTTGAAATAGCTTGCTTTTGAGCAATGACTAATTAAAAACCTTACCTTTGTATTTCAGCTAGGCAATTTAAAATCTTTTGACTTGTATTGTTGTTGTTAAATACTGGGTGCCTTTTACATCCTAAAAACGACAAGATCTGTGGCATGCTAACCTCAAGTGTTTACAGTATAGAATCTCAGTCAGTGATTGACAGGTGCTGATTAGCAGTTAATTGGAGAGCAATGCCTTCCTCTTTGTGGTGTGGCAGTCTCTGCATGTGCATTAGCAGCTGGCAGGCTCCTTTGGTCCCCCCAGGGAAGCTGTATGCTGTTGGTGGCTATGATGGAGCGTCACGGCAGTGCCTTAGTTCAGTGGAATGCTACGATGCCAATTCCAACGAGTGGAGCTACGTCGCAGAAATGAGCACGAGGCGGAGCGGAGCAGGTGAGTGGACAAGGATCAGCTGTCCTTACAAGGATGAAAATTTGTAGGTTTAAAATGCATCTAAAACCATGAAAGGTAAGCTAAAGTCTGAATCTAATGGAATATGCTGGTTCTAGATGCACAGCACAACTGTTTCCACTGAGTAAGATTCAGTCTGTTAAGAGTAAATATCCCTCTTTGTTTTTTCATACTTTCATATTCCTCCTCTTCCCACAACTTCTGATGGTTTTTAACATACAGACTAATATTCATGGATTGTAATAATCACTGTCACCTCAATTCTTAAGTATCAAAATCTATACAGCAAGAATGAAAAAATGTCTTTTCTACAGGGATCTCTTTGCCAGTTAGGGCTGATTATTCTAGCAGCGTTTCCAAGTTGACTTTACGTGTGAACTGTGACTAGGTTTCCACCTCTTTGAAGGACTTGTTCTGCATTCTGATTCACTGCAGGAAATTTTGTCCTTGTTCATTCCTAAGTTTGTATTAATGGTTTCATCCTATTACTTCCACTTATGTACCCTTTATTTCACCTTCAGTAATTCTTCTCATCACCTGGTGTTTGCATCCCCTGTACATGTACAGCCTACTACATGTTATTCTTCCTTATCATTTAGCCAAGGTATATCCATTTATTTCTGTATAAACTTAAAAATCCCTTCTCTTTTTTTTATTTTTGTGGATTTTTTTTTTCCTTCTTGCAATTCTGAGTGTGTATATTTCTCTTTAAAGACATCTTTAAAAGTGCCTATGGTATTCCACTTTTGTTTAATGAAATGGTGCTTCCACAGCTCCAAATTGACTTTAGCATTTTCATTATCTATTAATATTATGGACTTGAATCTCATTTACTGTTCACTGTCCTCTATTTGTCTTTTGGTATTTCAGGTTTTTTCAACTCGCAGAAGTTGTTTTATTTCTCTAGATGCGTTCCCATGGACTTTTTCAAGTCAAATTCCATGATATTATTTTCTACATTTGTTTTTTAGTAGTTAAGTCACTTTTTTTGCCAAGTACTTAACGGTGGTTTTTAGCAACACCCTTCAAGTATCTACTGGTGATTGCAATAACGTGCTTCATAATGGGAAGAGATACTGCTACAAATAAATCTGAATGGACTTCTAGTATACTCAGTATATGATTAGTAATTACCCCAACTTCTCATCTTACCTTCCATTATTCTTTGTTAACTCTGAACAGTTTTTACCTATGTAATAAATTAAGTTCAAATAATTTCAAATTAAATCTAGCAAAGTACTAAATTCGTTATTAAATTAACATCGTCTGTGATACTTCCATCATATCCTTACAAGATCAGCAAGCTGATAACTCTTATTACTAGAAGTCACATTTCAATTGTATTTCTAAACTAAAACTTTGATGATAATGAAGGAAACATGGTACAATATACCTCAAGAAAACACAGTTGCCTTGTGAAACTTCTAGTAACTCAGCCTGTGCTTCTTGGAAGTAAATTCTGGATTAAAAACTGGACAGAGTTGCAGTAAGGGTACTGGAAAATATTCCTTTCTAATATTGGCAAGTGTTGAGGAATATATTTATATAAAATGGGCAACTTATAAGAATAATTTTAAAGACAAATAGTGTTGGTGGGTTGTGACAAAGTTTCATTTTGCAGTCTGCCTGCGCACACATTTTGTTTCAGCGTTTGGGGTTTATTTTTTGATACTCTGTTTTTGCAAACTGTTGTTGTGCATGTAGCCTATTTATATAGCAGATGTTTTCAGATTTTTTTTTTTGATGTTGAATTTCTTCTATAACTCCTTAAATATACTAACTACTGGGATCTTCCTGCCCCTCTCCTCTCTTCCCTTGTCCCTATGTTTGCTTATCTAACTCTCTTCTGCCCTTTGCCTGGTCCACTGATAAAAAAAATGGAGAGGAAAACGAAATGTAGACAGTTATTCCAGTTTCATATAATTGAGTAAAATAATCAACAGCCACTCTGTTAAAAACATGGAAAAATTATATTTTTGCATGGCAGAGGAGTGGGTGGTAATGTGAAAATCGTGACTGTTGATTGAGCTTGGCTGTAAAAGCCAAATTGCCAAACCCACCAGAACTGTTTCAACTGGAAATCAGTCCTGGTGGTGTTATGGGGGCTAACTAAAGAAAATTTTGTTCCTGTATTCAACTTTTGGATGTCTGGTCATCTCAAAGAACTTAAGCTCATCTCTTCTGTTCCTACTGCTTCAGCTTCACTCAAAAGCAACTTTTCAGAGGTTAACCCTCAGTTACTCTTCTTTAGTACCCACTGCTTCTCAGTTGATCAATACGGGGACAGATCTGTTTCCAGCAACATATTGGGAGGAGGAACTTCAGATCCAGATATAGGCCATTTGGGAGGGCTGAGAGATATAAGACAGGGTCCTGAAAAATGGGCAGGAAAGAAAAATAACAAAGAAAGGAGAACTCAGAAGACGGCAACAAGAGGATACAGACGGAAGGAGCAAGAAATAAGGTAGGACCTGGAAACTGGGTGTGGGATTAAGGGAAAATGAAGCACCATGGAGGAAGGGAGGATATTATTAAAAATAAGGAGCTATGAAAGAAAAAAGTGGCAATGTGGCAGAGGGAAAGCTCTACACACTGAATAGGAAGGCCAGTAACTATTGAAGGCATGGGTGGGGGGATTTATGTCACATCCCATATTTAAACTGAAAATATTAGCCCTCCTTCTGTAATGTTTAATTCTACAAAAGATGAATGTTGTACTTTCCTTTCTAATAAAGTGTGATCATAGTGGGAGAAAGAAAAGTTGTCATACTATACTGTGGCATGATAGCTAGAAATAATAGTAATAAAAGAGGAATTCAATTAACTGGGAAGGATATGGGGAAATGCTAGTAGTGAATATCACTGGTAAAGCCCTAAATAGCATGATTTAAAAGAGTGTCCTATCAAGAAACTATTTTTCAGATTTACGGTACCAATTAGCTTCCATGTTTCCTTCCTCTCTTCTTTTAGTTCTTAAAATCAGTCTCTAATAAGAGAATTTAGTCATTTCAGCAGGAGTCGTTTCTCTTCACATATAGAAATGGCTCTTAAACACAAAATTAGTGATATGTTTTTAAAGATATTTCAGCTCGTTATTAAGGTCTTGGGGTTCTCTTCTTTTTTTCTACTTTTTTTTTCTACTTCCATTTTTTTTTCTTTGAGGGACTTACCTGATTTTTTGCATTCATATTTGTTGTTTCCCCTTAAAAATTTTTTAAATGGTTCCATTGAATACTTTATGAGCTATATTTGCAAATCTGTATCTCTGCTTTAAGTTTCATAGTCTTAAATGTGGCATTTATTAGATTTCCTGGTATACTTTCATAGAAGTGCTTTTTTAGTTGTCTTTATGGTCCATCACTCAGAAGTTTTAATGCAAAAAAACCCCTATGTTTCTGAAATTTATTGTTTTGGCTCTAATAATGCATTATAAAGGAAGTAATAAATAAGCAGGCCTTTCTTTCTGCTTCCCCCATTTCCATCTTTTCAACATGTGCAACCCAAGTAGCAAGTAGATAGATGTAGCTTTAGTCACGCCTTCATTCCAAGCTCACAGATTGATAAACTTTTGTTGTAAAGTAAAGGAGACCTTAGGATTAAAGGACACCCTTTAATATCCTTTTGGATATTTTGATAACTGAAGCTTGGTTCAAAGAAGCTTGGTGTTCTTCAAGTCCCAGAGAAGGTACTCACTGCTAACTGTTTAATTCTGTTCCATCTGTTTACAAGGTATTCCAACACTTCAGTGGAAACATCCCTATTGTATAATGTCTATCCATTCAGCTTTTATCCTCTGTACTGCACAGCTTTTACTTTCTAAAAGTTCACTTACACTTTATCATCCTGTCAGATTTCTGTTATGCTGGCTGAGCACATTGTCTCATTTACTGTCACTTCTAATTAGTCCTAAATTTCAACAAGCCTCATTTTCCTGCACGTCATTTTTCGTCCAAAATTTTCTAAATCTTCTGTTGCAGAACAGCTCTGGTCTTTGTATGCTGCAATATGGTAGATGGGCATGCAAGGCATTTTATCAGTGTCTTGCTGTAGTTACTGTCTCTCTGCTTTAATGCATCCTGACCCAAATGTTTTCTGAAATAGTTTCCAACATTGACTTAATGGAGGATTTATGTTAGCTGACATATTTGTTGTTTCTCCTTTGTATCGTTCAAATAATTCTCTGGTTAATTCTGCATATTTTCATATGTTTGCAGGTGTTGGTGTGTTAAACAATTTATTGTATGCAGTAGGTGGTCATGATGGTCCTTTGGTAAGAAAAAGTGTGGAAGTGTTTGACCCCATTGCCAGTACCTGGAAGCAGGTTGCAGACATGAACATGTGCAGAAGGAATGCAGGTATGTGCAACAATGACTAAAATAGTGCCAATGTCAATTATGGATGGCATGTACCTGGATTTCTGCTGCTTTCATAAAAAAACATGCTTTTGGGGGGGGGTGTGGAAGTCAATTACTAATTTTCATTCTGGTTTCCTGCCCTTTTTCAGGTGTTTGTGCTGTAAATGGTCTCTTATATGTGGTTGGAGGAGATGACGGTTCCTGTAATTTATCAACAGTGGAGTATTATAATCCAACAACTGATAAATGGACAGTTGTGTCATCTTGTATGAGTACAGGGAGGAGCTATGCAGGTAAGCCATATAGATATTGTTAATACACTTTTTAAAGTATAACATTTGACAAAGCATCCAAACAGAGTCTTGTCTAAGGTAGAATCTAAGATAATAAAATGGGTAGGAGGAATCTGATGGTATATTTTGAATGATGACTTCAAATAATTACTCACTACAAGGAAAAGAAAGGGATTAAAGCGTAATCAAGAATGATTTAGCACATACATGGTGAGTCAGAAAGATGATTCTGGTATGACCAGTTTTTTTAACAAGAAATATGTGTCTCAATCTAAGGCACATAATTGGGAATCCCAATTCCAAAGTTCTTTGGGATTTGATATTTAGAAAATGAGCTGTTTCAGGAATCTTTTGCTTCAAAAACTGCAGTTTTTCAAATGAGTTATTTAAGTGAATGTTAAGGATGTATTTCACTGATAGCAAAATTAAATTTGATTAGTCACAGAAACTTTCATAGCTTGGCACTGATTCAGACAGCTTTGTGTCAAAGAGAAATTAGGGAAAAATATGTGCATTGTTGCTGGTGCACAATTAAATGCTGTTTGCAATGTATCATATTAATTTTTTTCTTGATTTCAAAAACAATACTGCCTAAAGACTTATCCCTTTTTCTCTCCCTCCCCCTAGGTGTTACAGTTATTGACAAACCATTATGATCAGTAAAAGGATTTTCAACTTGATTATGCACTAGAAGCAGTCTTCAACAAGTGTATTTGAAGTGACTGAGTATCTAAGCACTTCTCTACTTGTAGCTGCACCTTGAGTCACAGTGGAAGATGTGACTGTCTACAATTACAGATGACAGACGATGAAGATTACTCTAGGTAGAAGCAATTTGTAGGATTATTCTGCAGTTGAGCAGAAGCTGATTGAACTTTTGAAGTCTGGTAGACCAATTTTTGTATTGCAAGGTCTTCAGAAAAGTCCCAACACTTTCCTAAGGACCGGCTTCTGTCAGTCATGACTGAGAAACGGATTGTGAGTGAAGAATGGTGTGTATTCTGGTGAAAGTAAATTTTTGTCTTATTTTTTCCAGAGACTAATAAATATATTTAAGGAAATGAACTGTCAGTCTTCATTGTAGGTACTGAATCCCACCTCAGTAATTCAAACTGGCATGGGGTACATTTGCTTCCTTTTATAAAACTTTTGTTACGTAACTATACTACGTGCATATGTTTGTGTGAGCATAAGTTGCTCTCTATTGAAACTCTTCAAAACCTGATTTTACTATTTATAATTTGGCACAGTACTTTGAATATGTCAGTACTATGTTGTAAAACAGAGATGTATTTTTTGATATGTAACAATGCTTAACACTAATTCCCGCTGAAGGAGATCAGAGACGGTTTGACACTTCTTGAGCAGGTGTAATTTCAGTATCTTTTTAATAAAAATGTTGTCTGTACTTACAAGGTTTTTTTTTCCTGTTCAATTTTGGTCACGTTTAGATGTTACTTCTTTTTTACCTTTTTATCCAAAAGGTGATTTGGCATGAAAATAACTGAAAATTTATAGTGAATGTATGCAATTGCGTTGAACTTGCATGGTACAAAGGCCTATTTATGCGTGTAATCTCAGCTTCTATTAGCCAATATCTGAATACACTGTATATGGCCATGCTTATACAGCAGCACATTTTTATTTGTTCTTGGATGGCCTCCTTTTAACATGACCAAAGCTACTGTCATATTTGAGACATTTTCTTCAAATAAAAGTTTGTACATTGTTTCCTAATGCCAACAGGTCGCTTAAAACTTGTGTTTCTCAATACAAGTCTCAAACCAAATAATCAGTGAAATAAACTGGGGGACTGGGGCAGGGGAGAAGGAGCGGGGAGAAGCTGGAGCTCCAAAGGTCTGAATGCCACCGAACTGGGAGTTATTGAGGTTTAGGAGCCAGTCATGTGAACATCGCTGTATGCCGCAGGTCAGTTTCTGGAAGCTGTAGTTGTCCATGAGTGCACGAATGGCCACCGCTGGCTTCCCTGACACGTCCGAGCTGTGACACTGCAGGTGCCAGGGCTGGGAGTCACGGAGTGCCCCAATTCCACACCGCTGGGGCGAGGCGGGGGCTGTGAACGGGCACCTTGTATCGGCATTGCACACGTTCACCCACGGCACCTTGTATCGGAATTGTACACTTTCACCCGCATGACACAACCCGGGAAAGCGGCGGGGGCCGCTGCTGCCATGACAACACCGCCGCCTGTGCACTTCCATCTTTTCATTACCGCGGAACGAGGAGCGGGCGCAGGCACCCGCAGGGGTGACACCGTGTCCGTCCGAAGCCGCGGTGCTCCTGCAGACGGGCGGCGGGTCCCGGTGCCGGTGCCGGTCCCAGTCATGGTCCCGGTCGCGGCACGGAGCCGCTCCCGCAGCCGCGCCCAGACGGGCCTCGCCCCATGGCGTCGTGCGCGTCACCTGCTGTCCTCCCTTCCCATTGGCCACGCGCCGGAGTCTCACTATCCTCACTCCACCCCTCCAGCCAATGGCCGCGCGGGAGCCGTCGCCGCGGCCCCGCCCCCCGCCCGCCTGACCCTGCGCCGCTGCCGCCCGCCGGCCAATGGGGTAGCGGGGGCGGGGCCGCAGCGGCGGCCAATAGGCGGCGCGCGGTGGCGCGGGCGGCCCGGCGGGTGTTGCGCACTCGGAGCCGCCGCTGCTGCCGCCGACAGGTGAGGGGTCGGGGCGGGCGGGGTCCGGTGTGGGGCTGCGGGTGCCGGGGTGCGGGCTCCCCGAGGGACCCCGTCTCTCCTCGGCGTTCCCCGCGCGTGGGTGGCGTGTGCCGGTACGTGTCCGGACGGTGGAGCCCGGGTGCAGCCCGGCCGCTGGCTCCTCGGCTTTCCGGCGGCGTGCTCGGGGGTGGCGGCCGTGGTTAAGTTGCTTTGCGCGTCCGTCCGCCCGGGAGCTCGGGCTGTGCGCTGCCTGCTGCGATGCTTTTGCTGTCAGTAAGAAGTGGCAGCATCGCGATGCTGTTGCTAAGGAAGGAAAACGATAACTGATGTTGTTGGATAGTGGCCTGGTGTGCTGGTTAGTACGTGCGAGTTAATGACACGCTGGAATGGGCTGCCCAGGGAGGTGATGGAGTCACCCTCCCCAGAGGTGCTAAAGGAAAGGCTGGATGTGGCACTTGGTGCCGTGCTCTGCTGGGTAGGGGGGCGGTGGGTCAGGGGTTACACGTGGGTCCTGGTTATGGGATCTCAGAGCTGTTTTTCAACCTGCAGCTATCTGATTTGTGTCGGATTGAGGAACGTGTTGAGGAACGATTGAGGAAGCTGGGGGTGTTTAGCCTGGAGAAAAGGAGACTCAGAGGCGACCTTATCGCTCTCCACAACTTCCTGAAGGGCAGTCCCAGTCAGGTGGGGCCGGTCTCTTTCTCCAGGCAGCAACTGACAGGATGAGAGGTCACAGTCTCAAGCTGCGTCAAGGGAAATAAAGGTTAGGTATTAAGAAAAAGTTTTTCATGGAAAGGGTGATAAAGTACTGGAGTGGTCTGCCTGGGGAGGTGGTGGAGTCACCATCCCTGGGTGTGTTTAAAAAAAGACTGGATGTGGCACTCGGTGCCATGGTTTAGTTGAGGTGTTGGGGAGCGGGTTGGACTCGATGATATTGAAGGTCTCTTCCAGCCTTGTGATTCTGTGGATTTAGCCTAAGCGTACCAGCTGGGGATGGAGCAGTGTCCTCTGGCCTGTGAGTTACCAACCTGTGTGAGAGTGGAGGATGGAGCATAAAGGGGTCCAGAGGAGGGCACTGGAAGCAGTCAGAGGACACACCATCAGTGGGGAGAGGCTGCAAGAGTTGGGGTTGTGCAGCCTGGAGAAGAGAAGGTTCAAGGGATACCATCCTGTGGTACATCAAGGGGGCTTTCTGCTAGGGCTTGCAATGACAAAGCACAGGGCAGTGTTGTTAAACTAAAAATGGCTAGGTTTAGATTTGGCATAAGAGTGATATTTTTTACAATGAGAGTGCTGAGACACTGGAACAGGTTGAGCAGAAAAGTTCTGTATGCCCTATCCCTGGAAGTGTTTGAAGGCCGGGTGGGATGGTGCTTTGAGCCATTTGATGTCTTGAAAAATGTCCCTGCCCATCCCAGGAGGGTTGGACTGTAAATGATGTTTAAAGGTCCCTTCCAAGCCAAACCAGCAAGGAGCCTACTCTGTGGAAATGGCATGAGTTCAGGGCACCTGCAGAAATGCAGCTTCTGTGGTTTTGGGAGCTGTGAGGAAAAGTCCATTACTGAGGGAAAGGTGGGTTGCCTCAAGCCAGCTGGAGTGTTGATGTAATTTGCAGGGATTTTGGTTCACAGCCATGAGAAAAACGGGACTAGATAATCAAGAGATCGCAGCTAATTAAAAATTAATACTAAATATTTTTTTAACCTTCCCGTTGCTCTTTTAGTACAGACTACAATTATCCTGCAAAAGCATTGAAATAAAAATTTGGCTAGTAATTAATATTTCCTTATCCTTTTGCTCCCTTGACATAATCTCAAAACCTAGGAGCTGATTGCCTTTCAAATTGGCTTGCCTCTCAAACCAATCTAAAGGTTTGTTCTTTCAGGCTGTTCTGTATGAAGAGAATCTGTCTTTCCTGTCCTTTCTCAGCTTTTACTTTAAGACTAGGTAATTACTATCTTGTAATGTTTTGTTTTTTTTTTTCTCTGAAGATTAACTTCTATTTATTGTATTTTTCTCAAAATTTGCAGGTTACTTACAGACAACTACAGAAGAGCTTAATTGTGATGTTTTAAGATTGAACCATGGCCATGAATGACAGCGTTAATATCTTGAACTCTGCTTATCTGGCAGTGGAATATATAGACTCCTTCTTACCTGACAATCCCCTGCAGCAACCATTTAAAAATGCCTGGAATTACATGCTGGATAACTACACAAAGTTCCAGATTGCAACCTGGGGATCACTTCTAGTTCATGAAGTTTCATACTTTTTGCTCTGTGTACCTGGATTTATCTTTCAGTTTATACCATACATGCAAAAGTACAAAATTCAACAGGTAAGAGAAAGTTGTGAGGCATACACTGACTTGTCTTTGAACCTGTCAGGCAGAGCATGCAGTCACACTGTATATCATCACAGTATCACCAATGTATATGGCTCCATTTCATCTGCCACTTGGACATCCTGAAAACAACAAAGTAAATTTACTCTGTGTATGAGGAGAGAAAGAGAAGTGGATTTTAGGGAAGAAAAGGAGTTGTTTTTTCTCCTGAGGAAGGGTTATGCTTTCCCCCATGATGTTATAGAGAGGAAAGGGTATGTCAGTCTTACTGTTACTAAAGTTTCATATACATAGTTCTTATATCAGAAAGAGAAGGTGAATAGAGTTCTGGCATGTGGTGTTAGAGGTGTGTCTTAGTAGCATGAAATAATTACATGATGTGCTTTTTTTAATGGCAGTGCTCTTCTTCAAAGTACCTCCATGCACATGCTCTTGACAGGATTTGGAAATATTTTGACAATGAAGAAAGCCTGGGATGGATTGCACACTCCTAATTGGAGACAAAGGCATATCCAGTATATAAACATAATTGGTTTCCCCATGTTCATTAGAATTTGAATTAGAAATTAATAACACCAGCTTCTGAAGTTATTGCAGTAATTGATAGAATGTCTCCCTGCAAAACCTGAATGTTTTCAAGACAATTATTTCTTCAAAAGCTTGTCTCTTCAGCCTCTCTTTGTATTATTTTAGCAATGAAAATGCATTCTGTGGTGTGAAGAAGGAAAGAAAACTTGGATTGTATTAAACTGTTGAGTATGAAATGTTCCTGCTAGCTATAAACACTGAAAAAACAAAAATAGTTTGGAGGTGTCTGACAAGACAGCTTATCTTAAAACACTAGCCTAGAAAAATGAGATTTTGATAAAACTGAATGCAATCCCATGTTATTTGTGTTGCCTGAGTTAATCTGTATTACTGGAAGGCATCTGTCTTCCAAGGTGAAATTAAACTGACTCCAAATGAATTTTCGGAGCACTTCACTTGTGTACAACAGGAACACGTAACACAATTAATTCTTTTTGCTTCATTTTAGGATAAACCAGAAACATGGGAAAAACAATGGAAGTGTTTCAAAACCCTCCTCTTCAATCACTTCTTCATTCAGCTGCCCCTGATTTGTGGTACCTATTACTTCACAGAGTATTTTAACATCCCGTATGGGTGGGAAGAGATGCCGAGATGGTATGTAGATTTTTCTGGTATGGTGATGCTGAGTTGCCTACAGCTGGAGGCAGAATATTTAACAATTAGTGTTGTCAACTCTAATAGGAAATAATTTTTTGGCAATGTAAATTGTGCTTGTTAATCATCCTTCATTTGCTGCTTAGCTGCTGTAAGAACTAATTAGAATTTTCTAATTTTTTTTTTAAATGGCCCCAAGCTGTTCTAATCTTTGGGAGAGAAGGGGGATTAGGAGTGAGTTTATGGAAGCAAAGCAAGATTCCTGGCAGGGTGGGTTAAATGTTAGACTGTCTGGGGGTTTTACTTATCTAAAATTTTTTTTATTCCTCCTAAGTATCTCTGCCTTCCACCCTGTTTTGTATCATAGCAGAAGAGTGTTCCTCAAAGGAGAATGTACCACCTTCACAGTGTTCATTTCTTGCACTGAGCTGATGGACTTCTGAACAGAACTGGATTAGCTATAAGTGCCCCCTTCTCCCCCACCCCAGCAACAGTAGTTTTTCATCACAGGAGGTCATCTTTCTTGGAGAGCTGTTTGCTCTCTGGTGTAGATGGCTGATGCAGCTCCAAGTTCTTTGTCAAGGCCTCGCACACTCTGTGGTTGTTCTCTGTAGAATGCATTTGTAATATTGAAATGACAGCTTGTTACACTAACTGTGAGTTAACACTTGCCAAAGTGAGTTACCGTGTGCTAACTCACTTCATATCAACGGATGAGCTGAGAAGCACCACAGCCTTTTTACCAAGTATTTAGTATTTTTTATGTTAAAAAAGTAGTGCACTGCTATACAGTCAGTAATAGGTATAAACATTCCTGACCATTATTAGCATATAAACCATATTCTCTTTCAGAAACAGATGTCTGCTAGTATTTTCTATAACTAATAGATCTTCTGCTTTTTAAAGGTATGTTCTGGTTGGCCAGTGTTTTGGATGTGCAGTGATTGAGGATGCCTGGCACTATTTTCTGCATAGATTGCTGCATCACAAGAGAATATACAAGTATATCCATAAGGTTCACCATGAGTTTGTTGTACGTATTACTTGATTTTTTTCTTTAAAAATAGCTGTTAGTATATGTTTCATAGAAGTTACTTAAGCATCTTATTTGAAAGACCTGAGAATTTTGCATTCCTTTGACAGTGTGGTTAGGTGCCTTTTCACGGGCACTTTGTCAAGAGCAGTCATCCATTTTGTTTCTGAAAACACCTCCTGTAATTTGATTTCATTTCAGAGAAATAAAAGATCACACTCTTGCTAAAGTTTGAAGGTGAAATGGACTTTTAAGAATGCACGTATAGATCTCATTGCTAGGGGAAGGGAAACAGTAGTTGTCTGGATGTGGTTGTTCATCAGTTCCCCACCACACGGGCTGTTGCCCAGAGCATATGAATGCCCAGAATGTGATCAGACAGGCAGCTCTTGCACAACCCCAGTGTGTGCATCGTGTACTTGGTTCAAGGAAAGGATTACAGCTCTGGACGAGGGCCTCTGGAATTAGCATAGCCCATTGTGCAATTCAAATACACAGATGTATCAAGGGCATGAATTTTGGGTGGTTCTGTATTTAGTGGTGTTGGAGCTGGCATTGAGTGCCAGGCAATGAACCACACTTGGCTGGAGCCAGGTGGGATGCAGCAGTGCTTGCACTCTGTAAATGGTGCTGCTGTGTTTAGGAGGCACTGCCTGTGGAGCCCAGGAGTCAGAGCTGTGTGTTTCTGTGCTGCTGTGTATAACCTAGGCTGTGCCAAAAGGAAACTGCAAGCTGCTGGGTCATGGGTGCTTTATGCATGCTGCCAGCAATAGAGGAGCCTGGTATGGATTGATGCATGCACATGTACAGACATCTGCAGCAGCAGCTGCTCTCTTCCTCTTGCACTTAGCAGCCCCTCAGGTCTCTAGCTGGAGCAGCTTTTGGCCATTGTTCTTGAGAGTGGTTAGCAGCTCTCACAGAAGTGATCTGTAGCCTAATGGCTGTTCCACTAAAAACTTTTCCTGACAGTAAAAAGAGATTTTTTTAAAGTATCCCTTAAGATAAAATGGACTTTTTTTTTTCTGATGATCTTATTTATAACTTTCTGCCTTAGGTTAAAATTTTTTAAACTGTTCTCTGTGTATGGTGTTCTGTGATTGAAAACTCTTTAGAATGTCTTTTTTTGCTAAACCAAATGTAGGAATGACTGGTGTATGTGTGTATATATATATGTTTTATATCAGTCTCAAAATCACTTTTGAGGGGTACAAATTTATTTTAAAAAGTGGTCAAAGATGAGGAATTTTTCATTTTTATTTTGATAATAAATTTCTGAGTGAGGCCTACTTCTGAGAATATTTTGGCTTTCTTCTTTCTTCTGCTTCCAAGCCTGGATGTATAGCAAAGGTGATAGGAGTTTGCCAAACATTTTTAATACTCCTGAAATAATGCTTTGACCTGGGGTGATGGTAAGCCTAAACAAAAGTTTTCAGTTTTTCAACTAGTAGTGTAGTGTTTGGAATCATTAATAGAGTGATAATCCTTATGACCTTGGGATACTGTTTTTCCAAAGAGGAGCTAAATATGTGTGTTATGGCCCTTGCTCAGTCATGCCATTCCCTTGGTCCACAGCATTGTTCCATTTGTCCTGCTGTAGTCTTGTGGGGTAATGGGAAAGGGAGAGCCTTGCAAAATGGTGCTTCTGATTTGGGAGTACATAAAACTGAAAATGGTGACTGTTCCCTGTCTGTTATCTCTTTCTAGTCTCCATTTGGAATGCAAGCAGAATATGCACATCCTTTGGAAACACTCATCCTTGGAGCTGGCTTTTTTATTGGAATTGTTGTTTTCTGTAACCATGTGGTTCTTCTGTGGGCGTGGGTGATCTGTCGCTTGATGGAAACCATTGATGTACACAGGTGAGATGCTCATTGCTTCTTAATTGTTTTTCTTCTTGTCCCTACATCAAACTCACCTGTCTCTGTCACTGAGATGTATGTTTTATTTTGCACTAAAATATGTTTCTGTGTCGTACAAAGAATGAGCCTACCTGGGGGGTTACCACTCATTTCTCTTCTGAGGCAGTGTTAGCAGCAGATCTTGCTGATTAGAGGAGTGTAGACTATCAGCTAGAGCATCTCAGAGGGTTGGAGAAGCTAGGCACCTGATTATGATGTCTGGCTACAGCTATTTGGTGTGCAAGTGATCTTATACATATTGGAATAGCAAAAATCAATTACCAGAGGTGATATTCCAGCCAAGAGTTCTTTCTGTTTAATATTTTGTCAGACTGTTTTCTTGCTCAAGAGAAACTTCATGCTCTGTAACCAGTGACTCTGTTTAAAACAAATGCATGCATTTCTTTTGTTTATTTGTTTGTTTATTTATTGTAAATAAAAAGAACAAGTCGTCTTGTCACTGTAGTAGAACTGACAAATTTGGCTCCAAAATCTTAGGGCAAATCCCAGTAGGCCTAGTTTAGTTCATCTACACATTAATGAGATTTTCTTTCCTGTGTTCAAGAGGCAGAGGACACTAATAGTTTATTTTTGAAATGATAAGTATTAACACTTGACCTTGTATTTGTAAATATATTATGAAGCACATAGTGTCTTATTGCAAGCTGAGTATCAGGTGTTTCAATGGAACATAAGCTGCCAGTAAATTCATGGTATAAAGCATTCCAGGTTTAGTCATGTTTTGCTTGTAGAGTTCCCGAAGTATATGTTGTGATATAACATAAACTAATTGAGAAAAAATATGAATTTCCTATTATAATTATCATTTTAGCTTGTTCTCCACATGAGGAGTTTATAATGAATTGCCTTGCACTCTCCCCACTAGGTGGTGGTAAGAGGCTTTCCAGCCCTACCAAGCAAAGGAGTTGGAATCCCTCTAGAGCACATTGTTCTGCTTTTAATTTTACTGTAATCATATATTTGGATTTTAAATATTTGAAGAACTTGCAGTAAGGTGAAAATAAGAGTAGGCATACAATGATTGTTGATTTGGGATGCTCTCAGATGAGCTGCTGTGCTGATGGCCACAGCTTGCACTTAATGTTACTCGTTGTTCCTCCTTCCTAAAGTCACTCTAAGTGAAAACTGCTAAGCCAGCAGGAGAGCAGCCACTGTGATTTTTTAAAGTTACCTGCTCAATTTTTTTTGTATTGCTTAGTAAACTGAGCTGAAAAGCAAGTGCCAAAGCCATTGTGGGATAATTTACAGTCATTTGGCTGGGAGTGGAGGGAACTCGTTTTCATGTTAAGCCAGTATCACAGTGATTACCTTAGGACCTAAGAATACTATAAAATACATTTCTTTCATAAAAACGACAAGTTAATGTCTGTATTTTGTAGTTTATGTCTCAGAAAAATCCTTACCCTTGTTGCTTTTCCTTTTTCCCTGCCCTGCAGTGGCTACGACGTGCCGCTGAACCCTCTCCATCTGGTGCCTTTCTACGCCGGGGCCCGGTTCCATGATTTCCACCACATGAACTTCATCGGCAACTACGCCTCGACCTTCACGTGGTGGGACAGACTCTTTGGCACAGACTCTCAGTTCATTGCCTATCAAGAAAAGGAGAAGAAGAAACAATGCTTAACAAAGAAGAAGGCTAACTAAATTTCCAGTGTAAAAGTCATCTTTTGCTTTTCTGTAAAGCAAAATAGTGATTGGGTGTTTAGCATAAATCTTGTTCCCTGGCTACTAAGAGGTAGGGGAAAACAGCTAATTGAACTGCAGTATCTTTCTAATGGGAATGTTTTCTATTTTGTACATAAGTACTGCATATATTTTAACTACAGATTTAAAGATGATGGAAAAAACCAGAGACAACTTGTGTCTATCTTTTTTTTTTTGACAAGAAAAAAATCAGTTTTATCTATAATGTTGCCCATTTTTGGATCTGGGTAGAATTATGTACGTACACTGAAGTTGGTCTTAGTTTTTTTAAATATATATTCTTGAATTTATAATATCAAATAGCAGAAGTTATTAACTAGCATCAGCACTGAATTATTTAAATATTGGGTAAAAATTGCTTAAAACCAAAATGTCTGTTACTAGGAAGCTTGGACAGGTCTTTTGCACACTGGATAATGTGAACTGCTAATAACAGAATACCTGGCTAAACATGAATTGTCAGAGACATTCCTGATCTAGATTTATTATGTTAATTTAGATTACAAAAGAGTAAGAAGAGTAGAAATTTTTATTTGAAGACACTGGTTTTTGCTGCTCTCTTGAGGTTGGTCTGTCAGTGTACTTAACATTTACATTACATTCTTCTATGTTGTAATTTGCTGATCTGACTTGTTGCTATATTTGCACTTGTGACTGATGAAATAAATGTGGTTTGGTTTGATGCATGTATTATACTTTTCATATGCTTTTAAACACAAGTTGAGATAAAAGCACGTAGGATACAGAGTCTTACTCTTCATCTCTTTAATGAAGAAGCATTATTTGTTAGGATGGTTTGCAGCAATGCCATCTGTTAAACTACTTACAGAAGCAGCAGTGAGAAATGGAAACAGAACATGTAAATTCTGCTGGCTTTTGTTTTGAAAGGCTTGGATACATATCTGATCAATGTAGCAGCATCTTTTGGGATGAGTGAATTCTCAGGCTGCAGCTTGATCACAAGCTAGAATCTCAAAATCTGCTGCTTGAGTTGCACTAATCACACAGGCAGTAGTCTAGGATTTTGGAATCTACTCTAAGTGTTTATCTGTTGCACAGGAAATAACAGTGAAGTATTTCAGAAGGGCTTAAACCCTTAAAAGATCTTGTAATTTGTACTGTCATGTCAGCTGCTCTTCAGACTTCTAATACCACTTCATCTACTCAACATGTTCCTTACACGACTTTTCAGTGTTTTGCTTACTCAAGAACACACCTGAATTTTAGTGCTGCTTCACATGCAATCTGGTATAACTCTCAAAACAGACAATCCAGTGGAAGTGCAGATGAGATCAGGCTTCTAGCAAAAAGTGGGGTGTTAATGACATGCAGAATGACTCAAATATTACTTGAGATGTGGAAGTAGTTCAGATTCCTTTTCTGTATGTATTTTTTAGGAGCTTTTACTTCTTTATGTGTATCCTTGTTGAAATTCAGTATTCTTTCTCTTCCCTCTAAAAAGAAGTAAAACAAATATATTTGACTATAGGAGGTGAACAGAATTGAAATCCCTGCACTGTTCAATTTTGAGCAGGGACTGGTACTTAGGCCTTGCTGAATCCATCTGCACTGCCTGCCTGAACTCTCCATGGTGGAAGCAGCCTCTTTAATCAGATTTCAAAGATGGCCATTATCCTCTGCTTTGTCAACTTCCACTCCCATCCTGCAGCTGCAGCTATACTTTGCTTTATTTGACTGAAGCATTAGCCTAAAAACAGAAGGAGCTTTCAGAGCTTTTCCCTGTGAACATCATTCTACTCATTTGTTCTCAGCCTGCTGGCTTATGCCTCCGCTCACACTGCCGCAAATTATGCACAGCTGGGAGCCACTTGATTAAATATTCCAGTAAAGGTATTTGTAAAAGCTTGGTGTCTCCTCAGCTATTGGAAAGCTGAAGCAAAGTGCTAAAAACATGATGGGATTGACTTACAAAGTTGTAATGTACATTCCATTCTTCAGGAGGTTTAAAAATAAAGAATGCAGTTTAAATGTGCATCTAGGGAAGCGTGCATGGGGCTTTTTTGGATCTTTTAAAATTAGTTGAATCTGTGTTTTTCTGACACTCACTGCTATTTTAGTTTTTTGGGTTATTTTATGTACATCCTTAGTGTACAGTGTGATCACATCATTGCTTCTGATCTTCTTTCTTTAACAAATCCCTAGAGAATTATGCAAGCTGTGCTTTATAAATTTATTTTTTGTGGAACAAAAATGTGCCTGCTGGACCTCTCAACACAGGAACTTGCATTTGAAAACCACAGGCTTGTTTTCTTCAGGACTCAGATGGACGAGCATTTTACCACCACCCCACTGCTTTTTCAAATGTAGGAGCCTGTATTTATTGCTCAATGTGATGCTTGTGAGTAAATGAGCGACCTCATTACTTTGTGTCTTTTATGCAAATGAAGAATTGTGTGAGGAAATTACATTTTTTAGATTTTAGGCCCTTATTAAATGAGACTTCACTGATTCCCCCCCCCCCATATTTTGTGAGAGAGTCTATAGAGTATGTGCAGATCTGAAAATAAAGAGGTTTTTGTGCAATAGTAAAAAATGATAAACATATGGATTAACAGTTTTGGGTCTTCACAATGCATAACAAAACCTTACACAATCAGTTGTCCTTTATTATCTTCAACAAGGAGATAGATTTAAATAAGGTAGGACAGGGGAATCGGTGGGGGAGGAACATTTTCCACTATATCTTTTCCTGAAAGTCTGGTTTAGTTTAATTAAAGCTCATCTGTGGGAAAATAACAGTTTGTGCTGTGCCTTAGGATATGACAATAATTAAGTTCTCTGTAAACCATGAATTAATTTCTTGGAGTTAATGTCAAAAAACCCCATGGAAACTGGAAAAGTATTATAAACTGTAATGATTAGGATTGCAAAATAATCAACTGCTTTTGGCAGCTGATGTGAAATACAAAATAAGGTGCTTTATTTTACACTACAGCAGAGTATGCCAGAAAATTTTAATATTGATTGTTATTATGATTATAAGATTACATTATTTCATTTATTTTCCTCACAGTGTTATATTGCGTGCTTTATGATAATTTTTTTAAACTGTGATATGTTTCTAGATTTTTAATGTTCATTTTTGTTGAAAAATTACCTTATTGAAACTTTCATTATGGCTACTGCTAGTTATTGTTAACCACAGTGCCTGGTTAATTGCCTCCAAATTTCTGCCCCAGTTATGGCTGCCTCTCTTGCTCTGGCAGCTGCACCCCTCTGGCACATCTTGTTCATTGAATCCTGTCACTGGCAGGTCCAGAGACAAGGAGCCATTAGTTCTTGCTATAATTTTCTGTCTGTGAAGGTAGTAAACACAGTAGTCAAGTCACTTTTCAATTTTTTTTCACCAGCTCACTAGATGGTATCATCCTCCAGGGTAAGGCATTCCCTCTGTTTCTCAAATCACTGCTGTGGCTTGTCTCTGAATTCTCAGTCTTGTTTCAGCTGTAGATATCAGAACTGTGTGTCCATGTTGTTCTCTCTGAGACCACCTTGTGATATAATCACTTACTCCCACTTAACCATTATCTTTCTGTCTAAGCATTGCCCTGGAACATACAGTCATCACCCAGCTTTAGTGATCTCTCAATGCTTCTGGCAATGCTGCTTGCCAGACTGTCATCTGTGTTTTTCATTTCTTGCTCTTAAGTGTAATTCACCATTTGCTGCTCTGAGATATTTAAATGTGCTTGACTTACCAACTAAATCACATTCCAGAGCCGCTATATTCTTACTATTCACGCTATATTCTTTGTCATCCACACATTTTAATCAGTTATGATTCACGTTTATGTAATCACTGAATAAATTAACCCTTGGACTTGAAATACCAGTCCCTGGGGAAGACCAGAAGAATGCTCCTCTAAGATTATGATTCACGCTTTTAAAAAGCCCTATCAGCCAGTTTTTCAAACTCTCACACTGATCCTGCATGGCAGTTTCTCTGTGTGAATACTTGGCGCCATAGCCAGGCTGTAGCATCTCTCAGAAGCAGCATTCCAGTCCAATCTCCAGGACCTACCATCATCCCAGGAGCAGTTACTACTCCTGCAAACTTGAACAAGAGGCAGCAATAAGTCACTGCTATTTGTACAGGTGCAAATGTCAAATACATTTTGTATGATATTGAAGTTGAAGCCTATAGAGTATTGATGCAGAATTGTTACATGTACAGGATGGTCACCACCCAGCAAGGGAGCAGTTCTAAATACCTGATAGGGCTGGGTTTCAGTAACATGTGTGAGTAATCTAACAGCTGGAGGCAATAAAAGATTTGGTCTTGCAGTAAAAAATTTGGAAGCTGAGTGGGTTTTTTCCCTCTCCTTTTCTGTAACCCCCTGCATAAGTGATTTTTCTGTATTTTTATTATTAAATTTTTGTTTGTGATGGTATTTCTTTTGCCCTGCCTTACATTAATCACCTTCTCAAGGTACTGGAAAAGCCTCAGCTTCCTATATCTCAACCCTGGTTTGCAAGTCTATCCAAGAAATAGAGCCACTGAGTTACGAAAGACATTTTGAAGGTTGGAAATAGAAGATTCTGTCTTGAAGACACAGCTTCAAGTGACCGCAGCTGTCACAGGTGTCATAGGTGTAGTATATGGGAATATAATCAGCACTCTGGTAAGTTTTGTAAAATCTTCTTACACTTACATTTATCTCTATTTCCTTGCCTGGTTTGTTAAGGCTGAGATCAACTGTTCTCTCTTTTAAATTGATGGAGTAATTTTATTCCTAGCAGTAAAACTTCTTTCCAAATACAAACCAGAGAAGTTTAGTGTTTCCGTGGTATGCATATTAGCAGTAGTTTATTATTAATAATGTAAATATCTGCTCTCAATCATAGAGCACTTTTAGGATTTTTGATGTTCTTCAGTTGTTTGTAATGGACATAGATTTAGGGTTATCTTTCTGAATAATAAAATAAAATAGTCACCTTAGCCTTTTTGTCTTGCCACACAAATAAAAAAAAATGTGCAAAGGCTTGTAAGTCTTGTCGGCAAAATTCTGTGAGTGAGTTTATTTTGGAAAATATATGCTTCCTGGTGAATAGTGATTTGCTGAAAAAGACAGATTCAGGCAAGTCAAAAGTATTGGAAAATCTGATTCAGCAAATTCTATTTGGCCAAAGGAACGAAGTAATCTGTAAATGGTTCTATGTATGTTTTGTGTTATATGTATGTGTGTTATATGTATGTTTTGTATACATGTAGATTTGTCTATAAATAAGTACTTTTGGAAATGCTTGTCAATTTCTTTTTGTAATTACCAAGTTATTTAGGCTGTGTCTGTTGGCACAATATAACTTATTCTTTGCTGCACTGTATTCAGATATAAGAGACAGGTAAAGCAGATTTTAAATCTGTTCATCAGTAGGTTTCCTGGAGTACTTGTGCTCTACTCACTGCTCTTGTTACTATCAGCTTACAAGGCCATGCCCAGGTGCCTGGTTATGCTTACAGGCTGGGAATGCCCTTGGGGTTGGAGCATTCCTCTGAGACTGAGGCAAGTGCCAAAGCTTTTTACATATTACAAAGAAATTTGGCCTTTGAAGATAATCATCCCTGAACTAAGGAAAATAGGAGGAAGGATTAGATACAAAGGAAGACATCGATTTATTCCTCCTACTCAGTTCTGCATATGTTCCTATGCTGTTTGAGAATTTAAACATTGCTTTTTAATCCCTTATTAAAAATAAATTAGTATGTGTGAGCTCAAATATTTGATAGTATATAAACCACCCTGCTTTACACAAGATACGCATGTGTTTTTATACATACACATTGTCTTAAGTTTTTTAAGAGTGGGGGTGAATAAGTATGAAAACAGAAGTAAATCCATTCAGATCTAGGTGTGAGACTACTTTTATGTAGTGGAATAATAATTCACTGCTTGAGGAGATGAAAATAAATAGATGATTTCCCAGCCTACTTGCATCTTTTAGAGATGTACTTTGGTCAATTAAACTAGAAGAGAAGCCAATGACAGTTGCTACAAAGAACAAAAGGGAGGCTTTTTGAATCAGAAAGTTCTCCCAGAAAATGATAATGTAACCAGCATCAGCAGATTTATTTGTATAAATAAATATTTGTATATTGAGAGCAAGGAAAAGTGATGAAGAAAACAAGGAATATTTAGCCAGTGATGAGTGTAGCTAATACTGCTAAAGAAGGTGAATCTTTTGAATGTTAGGTCAGTTACCATTACTTTCAGCTCCTGTTTGGAGCACAGAGAGGGCTGCACATGTTGTTGCACATTGTTCTAAAGCAGTGTGATGATATAAACAA
The DNA here is from genome assembly GCF_047830755.1 of Zonotrichia albicollis. Classification (NCBI taxonomy): domain Eukaryota; kingdom Metazoa; phylum Chordata; class Aves; order Passeriformes; family Passerellidae; genus Zonotrichia; species Zonotrichia albicollis. The sequence continues at coordinate 31,057,462 of NC_133823.1, forward strand.
ATTTTTTTTAATGTAGTCCAATTAATACTGTTAGGAAGGGGAGAATTCAGAGAGAGAGCCCTTTTGTCATCCTAAGTTCAGTGATCTTGGTCAGAGAAAACACGATATCAAGGAGTCTCTCTACGTCCAAGTCTTGCAAAAGAGTGCAAATTAGTGTTGTGATAACCTCAGAGCTAGTGGGACATGCTATGACAGGCATCTCCAAAAGTTTTCTAGCAGTAAGAATGAAGAGTTGAAGGCTACAAAGAGTGCTCTGAAGGTGCCTTTGCACATGGTTGCTTGGAATTAAACTGGGCAGGACAGCTTCTGAATCCAGTTGGCTTTGAAAGACGGTGAGAAGTGGAAGGTTCTTGCTATGAAGAACCACATCAAATAATTCAAGGCCGGCATTCAGGGCCATGGAAGGTAACAAGTATAGGTAATGAGTATAGGTAAATAGAGACAGATATTCAAGTATTTATGTGTAGTTGTACATTCAGGCCTGTGTTTCAGATGTGGGATCACTTTCTGAGCTGGTCCATCACCAGAGGTCAGTGCAAACATTCTCTTAGAAGAGATTGTGTCCATTATCACCTTATTTGGAGTAGACACCCACAATTTAGGAAAATATCCATAATATCACCAAAGATTATTAAAAAAAATCTTCCTGAAAATTGATTCAGTATTAATTGGTGATAGAATGAGATGTTATACAGGCTCACCGTTATAAATTAGGAGATCAGAATAAACATACGTTATATTATTGTGGACAAAATTCTGTTTGTAGAAGGATGAATTGGATGTGCACTTTTCAAAATTTTGAACCTCAAAATATTGCAGCAAGTCCTTGTGTCCTTAAAAAAAAAGAAAAATAATCAATCAAGAAAAAAAAAAAACCCAAAGCCCAAATCAACAACCCAATATGGACGTTACTCTTTAGTATTTAGCCTTTTGCTTTCAGAACTCGTCCTTTGCAGGCTGTTTCAACATAATCTAAACAGCTGTGCCTATGAAGACAAGTTGAAAAGAACAAGGCTTCAGAAGTCCTGTAGTATCTGTGGTCTAGAAGAAACGCATTTATTAATATATGGTGAATGGTTCTTCACATGAGCATTTGCTTTGAACAGACTGGAGCGTGCTCTCTAAGTACTGTCAGTGTCAGAAAATGTGTCTTGCTTTGTCCTCTCCTTTCTGTAATGCAGCAAAGACACCTTATAAATGGGGAGCAAAGCGACCCTGCGAATGGCCGTTTATAGTTTTCCCTGTCAATCAAATGCATTTGTGTTGCCCTGTGATAGCACTGAATCCTTCATGGAGCACTCTGTTACTTTACGTCTGTGGCAGCGCGCTAACCCGCTGGGACCGCACAGACTGATGAGGCGGTGGGGAAAACGCGCGCCCGGATTCTCGCAGCGTTTTTACCGCAGCAGCCCCATGACAGCAGCCCCATGACAGCAGCTTGAGCGCCTTTCGCCCGCGCCGCGCGGCCGCGGCGCCCGCCCGCCCTCCGCGGGAGCGCTCGGGGCGCGGATGGGGGCGGAGCGCCCGCTCCCGCCCCGCCCCGCTCACCGCCCCCCGGCTCCCTCCCGCTCCCTCCCGTTCCCCGCTTCCCTCCCTCGCTCGCTGGGTGCCGCCGGCGCTGGCGGAGCAGCAGGCGGGCGGGATGGCGGCGCGGGTGCTGCTGCTGCTGCTGGCGCTGTCCTGTGCGGTGCTCGCTGCCCGCGGGGCCGCGGCGGAGCCGGCGGCGGGGGCCGCCAGCCGGCGGCGGCGGCTGAGCGCCGAGGAGGGCATCTCCTTCGAGTACCACCGCTACGCCGAGCTGCGGGAGGCGCTGGTGGCCGTGTGGCTGCAGTGCCCCGCCATCAGCAGGATCTACACGGTGGGGCGCAGCGCCGAGGGCCGGGAGCTCCTGGTCATCGAGATCTCGGACCGCCCCGGCGAGCACGAGCCCGGTAAGGGGGGCGCGGCCGGTGCCGCCCGCACCTGTGCGCCCGTAACGGCGGCGGGCGCTGTCCCCGGAGCGCTCGCTGCGGCAGCGGCACCGCTGTGAGCCGCAGCCGGCGCGGAGCGGCTTTGTGCCGCTGCCTTTAGCGCCCGTTGCGGCGAGAAACGCCCGGATTCCCCCAAATGCCCGGCGGCCCTGGCCGCCCTTCCCCGCACGAACCGCAGCGCCCGCGGAGCGGCGGTGGCGGCCAGGCTGTCCCCGGGGATGTGTCACCCACCGCGGCACGCTGCGGGAGCCGGCACGCGTGCCTCGGCATTCGTGGGTGCGCGGACTTAGAGTTTGGGACGCCTCGATCAAAGGGAATGGGACAGATGCCCTGCGCTTGTGCTCCACCTACGACTGTGTCAATTTCATTGTTTCCGCATTTAGAATCGATAGTGTCCTAATGTCAGTCTGTGACAGGGCTTATCCGTGAGGGCTGCTCGCTACCTTTGGCCCAGCCATCAGCCCTCTGCAGTCATGTCCTCACATTTCCCTCTCTGGGTTACAGCACAGGTCTGGAAGTCCGTGACTTTTAGGCGGAGGTGTGGCTTCTGTGGCTCTCCAGGGATTTGGCCAATACAATTAGTGCTTAATATTCTGCTTTATGGCCTGAATATAACCTTGCTTTGTGTCCTCAAGAGACTTAATGTTAGAGCTATAGTTAGAGGTTATAGGATATTGGACATAAGCGGGTTGTAAGAGGAAGGCAGGGTAGTAAAGCATTGTCTTGGAATGAAAAATGTAGGGAATGCAGTGAAATTTGGAAAATTTCTTTGTGATGTGTTGCCATCTTGATAAGAGGGTGTGAGGATCCCGAAGCTAAGAATGAATCTATTGCTGCTGTGTAATTTGTACACTAGAGTGATAACAGTAATTCTGGGATTTTGCATTGCGGCCGGGGAACAGCGGCTATAGCTCATTTGTGTGGCTGTTGTGTCAAGCCAGCTGAAAGGGACAAAAAGAGCAGCACACCGTGCAGCTGAGATGGGGCTGTGCCTCTTCCTGGAGACACACTTCTCTTGGTGTCAGTGATATGAGAAAGGGCTTGTCATTGAGCCCAAGCTAAAGGGAGTCCAGCAGTATATGAACAACAAACTGCAAAAAAAGAAAAATTCCTATGGATTGCATCTACATACAAGCTGTAGACAGTGTCAAACATTTCCTGGAATGTGCTGGGCGCCTTACTAAGGGAGCCCTATAGACAAAAATGCCACATGTTGCAATGTCCAAATCACATGTCAGGGAATGTGATGAGGCCTGGCAGTCTTTAGTAGTGGATGCTGAAAATGCTGGTTTTGAATGGGATTATCTAGGGTTTGAACCACAGCAAATTCATTGTTTTATGTCAATCCTCACTTTCATTCTGTGAGGTTCTGAACATTTCTCAAAAAGTGGAGCACTACTCCTCTCTGCAATGGTGCTTGGGAGAATCTTGGGATCTTTTTGGGAAGGGCAGCAAGACAGACCTCATGCATAGTTACCCTTGCACTCCTTAGAAAGAATTGTAAAAGCATTGATACCACCCCTGCTTCTTTATTACAGAACCTAAGCACCTATATGTTGTGCCAATGGTTGCATTAGAGGTGTTTTCTTCTTAAAAATGTGCCCTTTCTTCTACTGTGCAGTAAAAGGCAGCACTGTTTATTTTTCTATGGGAGCTTTTTTAAGCTGTGCAGTAAAAGAAGTGGAGCCTTGTACCAGCCTTGGCAAGAAATGTGAGACTGATTCTGCTCATACCTGAAGGGGGGACCCTGCTTGCTCTCAGCATCCATGCTTGATTCCCAGGGCAACAACCAGAGTAAGGATATTTTGTGTGGCAAAGCTTGCAGGATCAGAATCTGATTTATCATCTATTATTATTAAAAAATGATGGAATGAAAGACATGCATATACATACCGATAGTTACTTTTCGTTTTTCCCAGACAGCCAAAAAGTTCTGAACATAATCTATTCCTGCAGGGCATCCTGAGTGTCACAGGGCTTATTTTTTAAATATAGGGAAGTATGAACAAAATATATGCTGTGGTTCATAGATTTTTAGTCTATAGAGAGCTCATGGTTCTAGAAGGCTGATGAGTTCACAGGGATGATACCTGAATCACCTAGTGAACAGCTGTGAAACAAAAAAAATGTTTGTGTTCACTTAGTGAGCAAGTTGATGACAAAATAGATGAGGAAAGTGTCAGCAGAGCATCAGTAAAGACTCTTTGTACTGAGTAAAGAGGCTTTGTACTGAGTAAATCAAATACTGCATATACATGCAACCATTGCATAATCACATGTATTGCATGGCTGTGTAGCCTTGTGTGACTGCATTAGATCATATGAAGTATATAAATCAACTTCCACTTTTGAGTATCAGCTATTTTTGAAAATTAATTTGTAATATATGTGCAATGTTTGAAAAAAAATGCTGGAGAGAAATAGGAAGACTCCAGAAATGTGCTTTAGACCTCCAAGGCAACTGGAAAAAATCCTCAGTGAATGAAGAAACTGGAACAAATCATAAAGGCCTCGTTTTTTCCTGGGGTAAATACTCATTAGGAGGGCTTTTTTTTTAAAGTCCTGATACTGCATTGGAAGTCAGAATGACTTCATGTGAGCCACTCTGGTTTCTTGCACAGTCATACCACTTGTCTTTGCAAATCTTGGGAACCTGAATTAGTCACTTGCAGACCGTGAGCTGAGCCTTCACTGAGCTCCTCCCAGGGACACGATAAATGCCAGGAGCGTGAGGCTGCCTGAAGGTTCTGATTCTGCATTAAACATGAGAGAATGTGCCGCCTTTCTGCAAACTTGAGCACCACACTACCTGTGCTTCCTGCCAAACAGTGTTTGGACTAATATTTGTAATTTTGTGCATTTTGTGGGGTTTTTTGTTGTTCGGTTTTTTTATAAAATGTTTGTTTGGGCGTTTATTGTGGCAAAAATTTCTTTAGTGTGAACCTGCATTTGTATGGGAGATTAGAGCCTGCAGTCACTGATGGAAAAGAAGCTCTTGAATAAGGAAAAGCACAACCCAGAGATGACGGTGTTTGAACTTGATCAAGTTTTATACCAAGACAGAAAACATCACTTTAAGTCACTGAGGACAAGGCATGAAGGCAGAGAAGACTTGAATGAGTCTGTGTCAATGGTTATGTGAAGAAGATGTTGCATGAACGTAGACTGGAAGGAATCAAAATATTTTGGAGTAGCTTTGATTGAATGAGAAAATACAGTTTCATCCCTGTGCCCACCAAAAATTGGCCAAGTTGACAGAAGCCTGTGGACAGCAAGGTCAGATAAAATGAGGAGAAAGAAATTGTGAGAAGTTGATGGTGGACCAGGGGAAAACAGAACATTTGATGGTAAAGCACAGATTTATTTTTGTTTTTTCTGGGACAATACTTCGCCTTAGTTCACATGCAGGAGAATACCGACTACTCCTGAGAGAGGAAATAGGCTCTTGCTGTGGATGTCTGATGTTCTGTTGAGCAGAATGTTAATGATTGTATTGTTCATCCTTTTCCCCACAAGCATCTTTAAAAATACTTCAAATGGAAGGAAACCACTACTAATTTTTAGTAGCGTGAGACAACTGGTTTTCTAGAAAATGACATAGTTTGCAGTTTCAAGCAAGGCATCATGAAGTGGTGAGGCAGGAGCACACGGTGTGTGAATTGAGCAGTGCAGCTGTGCCTTGGAACGTTCACAGGGCCCTTTGGGTGTGACTTCAGTCAATTTTATGAGGTGCAACTCAGCTACAATAATTCTTAGACCCATCACTTTATCAAAGACTCCACTTGGCAGGGTGAGGAAATGAGCTGGGTTGGTCACTGCTGGCACTGAGCCTAAATAAGCTTCTAGGCTTCCCAAATTGCAGCTCCTGTACTAGCCCCTCCAGAGCCCCCAGATGTGAGGCTCTCAGTTTTCTCACACCCAGGCCATGCAGTGCTAGAACCATTTCCTCCTGCAAAAAAATAATTAGAGGGTGACTAAGAGAGAAGTGAAAATCATGGCTCTATATTGATGAGTGGAGAAATCCAAGATCTGTCTGCTAATACAAACAGGTTTTCATTCTGCCACTGAAGTGCTCCTGTAGTCAGCTGTGGCACCAGCCATGCAAACTGGTGCTTTCAGTGGTAAGAAGTTACAAAAAGTAAAGCTGATGAATTGACATGGAGAAAAATTGTTTCTCATAATGTCTTTGTCACTGTTGCACAAAATCCATTTTAAAATATTTCTTGTTTATTGTAATCCGAGTGACTCTGCAGCTGTTTAAGAGAACCATGAGCAAGTCTGCTCTTTTTCAAAAGAGAGGAGGAAGAAGAAGGAGCACACGTGTAGGAGGCTGCTGAGGTTTCAGGCCAGCATGGGCAGGAATCAGCTGTGCCACTGTAGGTGGCAGCCAGAGTGTGGAGACCACTGGATGTCACCTGTGAGTACTATGGGCTGTCCTGCTTCAGAGGAGTGGGTGCAGTGCTGGGGTTGGTGGCAGGGTGTTGCATCCCTGGTGATGTCAGAAAGCACACGGCCTGTCTCTTGGTTATGGAGGTGTCATCAGACACAGCTCTCCTAACCTCATTAGCTACAGCTAATTGCACTTGATTTTCTAAAGGTCTTTCTTTTCCTTGCGCCCCAAATCTGCGCATAAAAGTCTTATGAGCTCTTTGATTGGACCTGTTGATATTTCCCATATTTGAAAAGCAATAATGCAAATTGCACATGGCAAGAGCTTGCTATTAAATCTCGATATAAGAGAGCAAGCCCAATTTGTGTGCTCGAGGTTTAAGCAAATACCAGTTTTTAGCAAGGGCCACTCATGTAGTGGTCCCTTTTTGAAGGGAGATGTTGCAGGGCTGGTTGCTGGTAAATATGTGTGCACTTTGCTGATACTCACCCGGCTGCACTGCAGAAGGGCAGGGGCTGTAAATAGGTCGGTGTCAGCAGAGCACTTTGTATCAGGAACACGGGAGATGCTGTGCTGACCGTGTTGTGCTTTCCCCCTTTGTGTCAGCTGTGGTTTAGCTGCTCTCCTGGCTTAGGTTTGCAATCCTCTTTAGAGGTGCGCTGCTGCCTGGGCACCTGCAGCCCCAAACGAGCGACAGCAGGGCAGCTGCTGGTGTCTGTAGGGATGGATAGAAAATGCCGAGTAAAACATGGTTGAACTCCTTCCTCGTGTAGCCTTCTGCATTTGGAATTTTTCTTTCCTTTGAGCCTCAGGGAACAGATTTCTTTCAGAGCTTGTGAGGATGTTCTGGCTTTCTCATCAAAAACTGTCAGGGATTTGCTACTGCCTCGCCTGCTGGGAGTGCAGATCTGGGGCGGGCTGTACTTCCTGCGTTCTACAGAAGGCTGGGAAGCTGTAATTACCTTTCCAGCAAAGTCCCTTACGGGTTTTTGTGCCAGTTAGGGTATCCCTCTGAAGTCACCCAGCCAGGGTGTGGCCTGGGGTAGTTTCTGGCGGGACGATTTTAGTGCTGCCTGCATTCAGAGCGGGATGCTCAGTGTCCTTCGCAGACTGTGCAGGTTGGGCAGGTCTCGGGAGGGCTGTGGAGCAGCACGAAGATGGCTGCATGTGCGTGCTGAGTGAATTGTTCAGACTTTTAGATTCTTCTTCCTTCATTTTATCTTTCTTAAATAATATTTCCTTAATAGTTCTGATTTCATCCTATCTCAGTCCTCGTGTTCACCCAAAAATAGAGGTGTAGAATACAAAGCGAGAAACGTCTCACAGAAATGGTGAGAATGATGGTGCAAATCAAGGCGAGGCAGACACATTTACAGATCTCATTCGCAGCTCGTTGTTAATGCCATTCACGTTCCCATTGAATCCATGGAAATTCCCAGGAAGTGTGGCTAGGCAGCTGTGCTAGGCAGCCTGCAGTGTTCCCGAGACATGCAATGCTCTCACTCCAAATCGCTTCACTGACAGGTATTTAAAGGCTTCCCTTTTTTTAGAACATTTAAGAAAGGGTTAATAGAGGCTGTGTGCTACCTGCGGAAACACAGTGCATCCCAGCTACTGCATCCCAGCAGTTATCTTGTATTTACTGGAATAACACAAATGGCAAACAAACCGGGGTAAAAAGGTCTGTAATCATTAAGAATAAACATGGCTCTACAGAAGGCAGTTGTTCTACTTTTCAGACTTGAAATGAGTCTGAGTATGCAGACTATTCAGGGTTTGTTGATCTGACCCCGACTGTTTTTGACAGACCCACTCCTTTTGAAAGAGTGGATTACTTTAATTTCTTTCAAAGAGAAGAGTTGTCATCACCTCCCACACCTTCAGACTGCCTTATCAGTTCCCAAAGAAAGCAGAAGGGGGGCCTGTTTTATTATTGTCTCGGCTTAAAATGATGTTTTATTAGGGTGGCAATAATGTAAACTCCAAGATTTTGTGACGTGTATTGTCAAAGCCAGTAAGTTGGAGTCATGTGATTTATCAAAAGTGATCTCGTTATTAAAATGTGTTAAAAGTTTTTTCAGGAAAAATTGTTTGTTATTCTGTAATTTAGTAATCAATATCTCACACCTTTAAATAACTTGGAGGGTGAAAAACAGAAGACAGATGTTCTGATTTCAGAATAAACACAAATTTTTGGTTGTAACAGTGGAGTTGCTGCTAGACACAGCTGATAATTTAGTATTCAAACTTCTTTGGAATTAGTTCTCTGCTCATTACATCTAATTTCCGTTTTCAAAGATGGCATGTGATTTAGAAGCCTACATCCTGGGCATGCATATTCAGGCTGTAATCTCCCTTTTCCTGGTCGGCAGGAACACCTCTTGGCCAGGCTGCAGCCCCTCTGAAAGCATCTGTTTTCTCTACTGACTGTCAGAGGAGCTAACATTGGATAGCATTCTGACTTAGGAATGTGTGCAAGAGCTTATGGTTAAGTTCTGGTGAATCCCAGCCTTCATGTATCATCATCTAATCTACCTTGTTGTGCTTCATGTGCTATTTTTGCAAAACATACAGTGTATGAACCCTGTCTGAGCTTTTTTCAGAAGATTAATTTATTTTTTTAAGTCCTCATATCTATTTTAATTCATGTTCCTCCTAAGAAAAAAAAAACCAAAACATCACGTCACATAATTTTTTGATCTACTCTTAGTCTTTAAACAAAAGTCTCATGCATGTATTACCATGGAGCCTTGCTGTTTTGTTTTCTTGGTTTTTTTTTTTTCCTCCAATTGGATAGGGAATTAAACTGTGAGGACTAGTAACTCAATTCTCTTAAAATTTTGTGGAACTAAAAAAAGTGAAAACCACAGCATGTACTTTAAGGCTTCTGGACTAGGTAATTGAAATGACTGCTAGGGTTACAAGGAACAGAGTAAAGGCTGTAAACATCATTTTGGAGTGAGATGCACATCAAAAGCCAGCATTCAGTGATTTCAGTGGGAATGAGGTGTTATATATTATTATTTTCTAGTATGCTGGGGCTAAATGAAGACATCAAGGGTCTATGTAGTAAAAAGGTTGGGAAAAAAATCCTTATCAGTAAAACGGAGTAGGTGGGTTTGATCTGCTGTGGGACAGAAAATGGAGCTCTTTTGTCTGCCATACATCAGCTTGTATCATCTCAGGATAAGGGTGAAAGCTGGTGGTGTTCTGGGAGCTCTGCAGAACAACAGTGCTGAAACCGAGCTAGTCCCATTTTCACGTGCTGGGCTTTTGGGTTTGGGAACAGAAGTTCTGCCACACTGTGAAGAAATGACTGTGTGTGCCAAGGTGCAGTAGCTGCCCCTGGCAGTGAAGTTGTTGGCTCTCTTGCTGCTTTCAGGGGCACTGCTGGGGGAAAGGACACTGGACTAAAAGTGAGGTGTTGGTCCATGGAGCCCTTCCCTTTGAAATGGAGGTTTCCTGCAGGGTGCCAGCTCTCTGCTAGCTGAATTGGCACTGGTCACATCTTCCTGTCACAGCAGCAGGTATTGTCAAAGAGCTGTGAGGTTTGGGTCAATATGAAGCCATATGTTAGAGATGTGTCTATGTACTCTGTACATAGGGCCAGGTAAGAGAGGATCTTGAGTCATAAACCTGTGGCTGGCAGTTCAAAGGCAGTAAACATTTATTTTTAATTAATGTCCAAAGAGACATTTATAACTGCATAAGCTGGTAGCTGCATCCTGGTAGTTGCTCATACTGAATTGTGAGGAGAACCTCACATCCTTGTTTGCTTGCAAGTGAAGTCCCATGGAGACAGGTGTTCTTTGCATGGAGCTGCACGTGGCCTTGGAGTGTGAGCTGCCTGATTTATGATCAAAGATACTGTTCTGGCTGCAGAGCCTGCCCAAAGCAAGAACAACCTGATATAAAATTTCGATAGCCAAACTGAATTTAATTTTTATATCTTTTATTTTAAAGCAAGCAAGCAGTGCTGGGTGGCTGGGGAATCACTGCTCCACTCACGGCACACACCACTACAAGTTCACCAGAGCATATTTACTGTTTCTAAGCCTACAAAGCATTTTCCAGTGTGCTTGTGTTAGTCCAAATCAGCAAATATCAACAAGCTGGGATCAGCAATTTCATAATCTTTCCAGGTGGCCGTTGGCTTCCTGTCCCTCTTGTGGTCATCTGGAGGGAGGCCTTTCACTGGTGTCTGCTGTATCTTGTACAAGTTCATCAAGGTTTTTATTACACATAAGCATTTTATTACGCATTAGTTGCTTTGTTGCAATATCCTTTAGCTTTACCTCAACTTCCTCTATTTTATTCTAAGCATCAGTTGGTTTTGCCATCTCATCTCTCTTACTTTACTATACTTCTATTTTTTTTTTATTCAAATCTTTATTTGGCGGTTTGGTCAAAAAGTTTCAGAACTGTTATTTGTAGTTATCCCAGGGAACATATCCACTTTCAACACAGCAGATGCAAGCATTTGCTGATGCCATTGCTGATTGACATGAATCACAAAAGCATTTTTCACACAACCTGAATGCCATTTTGAGTACTTATGCTTAGGGATGCACTTGCCTTAAAGCCAAATGAAAGGAGTTGTTTGATCAGGGGAGACTGTCAGCCTGGCCAAAGTTTATTGAGCTGTTCTCTTGGCATCCTTGCTAGGCTAATGATCTGCTAGGTGTCTAGAAAGTATGGCACAGACATTTGCCATATTAGCTCTCCAAACAAAAGAGAAGTCACACAGTACATTGCTATGAGAAATGCAGCTAAGAGTTCAAAGATACAAAGAAAATGGAAGGAGAATGAGACATGTCAAAGGTTAAAACTTTCTGCATAGTTGTGTTTCCTGTACCATCACATTAGAGATATGTGGATAATACACATATGTGTGAATTACCACATGCTCATCTCCTGACTTTTTTGGCTGCAAAACATTAATCTGAATTCAAAATGAAACATTTTTCCTGTGCTAAACCAAATACTTTGCTGTTTTGGCAGCATTTTGGCTGATTGCACAGAAACACAATTCTAGAACTATAAGCAAAATTGGGGTGCGTCTAAGGCATAAATAGACACTTTTTACCCACCTGAAAAATGGTGCTTCAAAGGAAGCCTTGTGACTATGGTAAGCTGACTCTCCATGTCAGATCTGCCCCTGGTAAGAATAGACCATACTTAAATTTTTCCTCCTACCCAGCTGCTGACCATCCATAAATCAAACTGAAGTCAGTGGGAGCTATTCATCTGAATTTAAGCAGGAGGCTTACAAATCCTGATAGCAGTGAATCCTAAATGTTTAAGCCAACTTGCATGTGTATTCTAAAAAAAGAAAGCTAAATGTGACTCTAATTCTGTAATAGGCTGCACTTACGGAATGAGGGATCCAAGTTTATGCTGCTCTTGATGAAATGTCTTCCTTCTCTTTGGTGACATCAGTACATAGAGGGATGGAGAGGAAAAAAAGCTGTGTGGTTGGGAGCTGGGCTTTCACATGCTTAAATTTTAAACATTGTAAGATGACGTTTCACAGAGAGGAAAATCTGTTTTGTGGTAAAGGATGGCTGGCTGCCTTCCTGGCTCTGCTGGGATTTTTTTGTGGTTTTGGGTAAGAGCACCCTCTCCCTGTGACTCAGGTTCTCCTCTCCATGCTGGGTTTACGTGTGGCTGTGCAGGGACCAGGTGTAGAGGTACTTGAGAGCTAGCATGTGGCTCAGCGTTTGATCTGCCTTGAACAGGCAGTTCCTACCTGCTTCCTGTCAGACTTTTCCTAGTAGCAAGTAGCCCCAATATTTGTGTTGTGTTAGCTGTGCTAATGGACATATGGTGAGGAGTCTCTCCAAGAGCTTCTCTCCCTGTTTTCCTGCTGCAGATATACAGTTTTTTGTTTGGTTTAAAAATATGCCTTCATAGCAGATAAATATAAAGAAGGAAACAAATCCTTTTCTTCTGGTGCTGATAGGGAGAGTCACAACAGAGACATCAATATTTGCAGGGTTTCCACGTGTTGCAGATATGGCAAAAAATCCATAGTCAAAAAAAATACTGCTAACCTTCAGTGGAAATCTTTCAGTACAAATCTTTAGTGGAAAAGCCTATAAATAAACAGAAACAGAGGAACATCTGTTCCTGATACTCCATGAAGCAGCTGATAAAAATAAAATCTGTATTATAACAGTAGCCAATACAAGATGAAAAAGTACCTGACAATGGCACACCTCCTGAATAGAGAAGTTTAGGAGCCAAGAAGCTCATCTGACTTGAAAATTGAAGAATTGTCTGAAATAGATGTTGCCATGGAGACAGATAGGATTAGCAGCCTGAGACTGATTTCATTGGTCTGCTGCTAGCACAAGTTGCTTGTTTGAGTAGCATTAATATGTTGTCTCATGCTGCTTTATATGCTGAGACCATCTGGCATTAGTGGTATTTAAAGGTGCAGTCCTGTTACGGAAGGAGTTGGCCAACATAGCTTGATTTATGTTTGTAAGACAAGCTAAAAGAGTTACAGGGACTTTGAAAAGCTGTCTTGTGCACAAAAATATTCTGAAAAATCACAGCTTGTGCAGAGATGAAGTGGGGCTTTGGGAAGCAGCACGAGGAATTTCAGAAGTCTGCTTTATACTCAGTCAGCACATATTTGAAATATTCTCTGCACGAATACACACTTCTGCATGTTTCTTCAGGTGTGAGTGTGAAGGCAACCACATGTTTTCAAAAATAAGCCTTTTCACTGCAAAGCTGCTCAGGAACTACAGCTCCACCACCTTGAACCAACACAAGATCATATTGTGTATTGAGGAAAAGTATGTTGTAATGTTGCAGTGTTAAATGAAGAAATTAAGGTCCAACCAAAGAAGAGTTCCTTTAGTTTACTTCAGAGTCCATGATTTCAAGAAAAGCATATCTTCTTTTAGTTTGACTGTATACCTTAAAAACGTATTTTTTAGCAAGGGATTTGGTAAGAAAGGCAGTTTGTAGAGACTAAGATAAACCTTCTCTTTGATCTATTTATATCAATGAGTCTTCATCTGCTTTCCTTAATACCACTCTGGAGTGGGAGTTATCTTCCAAAGGAGCTTATATGTCACTGCTGACATTCCTCAGATGCTTATAAATTTTCACTATTTTTTCTTTTATAATTATTATCTTGGTACTTAATTATTTTCAGGACTTTTCCCCCAGACAGAGATGAATGGTTAGAATGACCAAATAAGAGCCAGAAGATATTGCTGTCTGAGTTCAAGTTCCAGTGTGGAGGTTTTTCTGGAGGCTGGGCATGGTAAGGAAAGTGGCTAGAAGGAAATCTAGCTGGAGGCTTTATTCTCCTGGATTCAGACTTAAAACTGGATGGAATTTGAAGTCAAGTCTCAATAGTTATCCCTAAGCTTGATAGGCATTTTTATATTTACATTACATTTTTAGAGCTTACTGATGCTCTGAAAGTACTGATGGGGAAAGCATTTCTAGCAGTGCTCTGCAGCAGTGTAACATTTGTCCTCAGGTATTGACGTGATTGATATTTCTTGGATATTGGTGTGAAGTGTGTAGTACAGTAATAAAATGAAACAAGGACATGGGGTCTGTTCCACAAATCTTTAGGTTTTAAGCTTTTATTCTGGAGCTCTGACTTTGGTGCCAAAACAAATTCTTTATATAATTTTGCTTCAAGTGCAGGACCCAAGAAATACATAGCTGTGAATGTCCTCACTCCTTCAAATAGCTTTAGAATGATTATGTTTGGTGCTTAATGTTTTTACAGCTTAGTTCTGTTTTAACAAAAGGAATATAGGGCACAGGAAGAAAGCCAAATAACTTGTATTCCCAGCCTGCTCCCAACCCCCAATTCCTAGTTTGCAAATCAGTTTGCTCCCTGTTTTGTTTGCTTGTTTCTAATGCTGCCGTTCAGTTCTGTGTGAAACAAAGCTTGGGTGCAGTTTTGGGTGTCAGTGCCCCCCAAGACCCCCCTCATGGTGATACAGATGTTGCTGCCACAGAGCTGTTTGCTGCTGTTACCCCTGAGCAGCCTTCCAGCATTACCTTGTCATGTCTTGTAGCCTCCCATGCATCTTCCTGCTCTCACGACACATCGCACTTCCACGGTGTGCAAAAGAATTAAAATCACCCTGAGAGGCTGTGATGGTACCCCTGCATGGTTGTGGGCCCTTTGGTTTAGATAAATCCACAAGTATTTCCTAAAGGCCCTGTGGGGCCAGGAGTATCCTCCTCCATCTGTGGGGGAGGATCAGGAGGGATCCTGGCCTGAGGAGCTGGGGTGCAACCACCTACACTGCTTGGTCTTCTGGGTGTTTGTTGATTTTCAGTTTTATTATTGGTACTTAAACACTTAATTTCTGAAGCTGCTGGTTTTGGCCAGATGCTACTTCATTCCTTCACATTATTTCACTTGTTTCAGTTCTCCAGATACTGACATTTGACTTACCAGTATTTATAGTCTAGGAATGAACTTTTGGTTTTTCTCCATTCCATTCATTTCCAGGGATAGAATGCTGCGTCAATTCTTGCTGCATTTCCATAGCATTTAAATGAGCTGACTGCAGCTGATCAAGCTATTCACTGAATATTTCAGTGTGAGAAAAGGTGATAGAATTGAGAAACAATAGCATCTGAAATAGCACCAGTTGTGCTACATAACATTCTGCTGAGTTGCAAAGTCTGAAATTGAAATAGTTGCAGTCAGGCTTTCTTGTCGGGAGTGTCCAACACAATTCTTTAAGTTTACTATTAATGTGAAGTGGAATGAATACAGATTAATGTTTCCAAAGTCTGTGATATATTTTGCCAGTAGCCCTGAAAGTGAATGATATGGCAACGTGCTTTTGAAACAACCAGCCATAGATGGCTAATGACACATTGTTCCCAAAATACCACTGCAATAGCACTGTAGATACAGCAGATTTATTTTAACAATAGATTTTCTATGTTCAGTGGGTTACTAAAATATGATTCCATATGATGGGGGCAATTTCAGAAACTTGTAGTTAAAAGCAGCTGAATCATCAGAAGATAGAATGTGTCCTGTATGAAGAATCAACAAAAGGCTCCAAAAATGCTTTGTTTAAATATAAACAGAGCTGTTATTAGATTTATGCTTCTTAAGGTTTGTCCCAGGAAAATTGCTCCTTTGGATATCATTCCAGTGCTGCTCCTGCAATCCCAGTGAAATCACAATATGAGGTCAATCTGGAGTGCTCAGTTATTTGATGTGAAGGCCAGAAGAAGATTTGGTGCCCATGAATACCTCTGACTTCCCCTCAGAGCTGCAGAGTACTTTTGTGCCTGTGCTGCAGCTCACCCTCTGGGACCCTGGGGCAGCAGGGCTTGCACAGCTTGTGGCAGCCTGTGGTAGGGAATCATTTGGTGTCTGAGATGGCCAGGCACCACAGAAACTGGAGATACTGTCTGGTGCAGTCCAGTCCATTCTCCATTTTCTCTTCCCTAGGAGCTGAAAGGATTAGGATGATCTGAACAAGAAAAAAGGGTTCTTTAGTGTCCTCTCTAATGACTTAGTGGCATTTTCTGCTTAATACTCATCCACTCTGTACAGACTTGGTAGCACCTAATATAGTGTCTCTAGGAGTTCCTTATTCACTTGGTATCAAAATTTACTTTGTGTAGCTTTAAATATAAATTACAGATCTCATGTTGGTTTTATTATTTTTTTTCTCCAGCATAAAACTCATTGATGTGAGGCAGGACATTGAGCATCATGCTACTAACTAAAGTCAGGGAGAGTGCTGCATGTTGCAATGGAAAAATGATCATCCTCAGCTGAACAAATTTAAATTTACTTATTGTTAGTGCCTGTATCTAGGAGCACTTCCCAGATTATTGGTATTAAATATATGAACATTGAGCTAGATAGATTGTACCCCATTGCTGGTATAAAACATGTAGGTCAAAACCTCTGCAAGCTTCCAGTTGTGGTTCAGATTCATTGCACCCTAGAAAGTGGGGAATGGTATTATTTTTCTATACAAAGATTCATTTAAAACGTTTTTTCTTCCTTTCTTTTTGCTGCTATTTCTATCCTTTTTACCCAGCTTTTTTTTAGTCACTGCAGTTGCCTTTTAAAAACAGGCTCTCAAAATACAGCAAGGGTGAAATAGAGGTGAGGAAACAGAGAAGACTAAAAAAAATATGGCTTTGCTGCAGATTTTGTAGAGTTTCTGTTTTCTCCAGCCTTAAAGGCTTCATTATAGGGTGTATCAAGATTGTACTGTCTAGAAGGAAGCTGTAGTTGTAATGTACAATAAGAGCATGGCACATTAGTCAGCAATCTGTTTATAGCATTGTGGTTTTGAGCAGAAATCCTTTCTGTAGGAGATTCTCCAGCAGAATCTCAGGAAAATTGAAGCAGCTGCAGCTGTAAAAGGAAATGTACATTAAAAAGGCCAGGGAGAAACCACAGATAGAGATCCTTCTCTGTTATTTATAGCTGTTTCATTAAATGCCCCTTTCAAAGCTTTGAACAGACATAGAAATCACATTTACATTTAGATACGTAAAAGGAATACACAAATGATGACATCAGTGGCTCAGCAGATGGCGAGATGATTGCTGCAGTCCCTTATGAACTTTGATCTGTCATTGCAGTTGTTGCCAAATGCAAACCTCTGAGCAAAAGAGCATGGGGTTACAAGAGGTAGTAACTGTACAGGTTCTAACCTAGTGTCTAGGAAAAGAAGCAAGCAAAAAGAATATTGTAATAATTTCGCCATTCAAAAAACAGGACTGTAGATCAAACTCTTCCCTGTGATTGCTTTAGGCTAGAAAACAAGTCCAATTCATTTCAGACATCCTACTTTTCTCTTATTTTCCCTTTGGTTACCCTTATTACTCTTTGTTGTTTAAAAATACATTGAAATTAATGCAGAATTTCTCATTTTATTTACTTGGCAAATTGGGCAGTCCTTGCTTAATTTTTGAAGCAGTTTACAAGACATGCATAAGTGCATTTCAAGAAATGTATGTCAGGAGTTACTTCTTCCAGTTTTCCCATTAACTGCTTCACACTGTATCTTCCAGGAAAGCAGTCAAAATTATAAAGTGTGAAAATCTATATGGGATTCGGTTCTGCATGCAGTGAAGTCAGTTGAAGCTTTGCCAGTGACATTAAGGGATCCAGAGTTCGATATATTGCTTAAACTATTAAGTACTATAAAAGCAAGACTCAAGGGTGAGCTATATGTGTCTTCATAAGCCATTATTAATAATATGAAATAACATCCCATAAATTAGAATAATGTGATTGTGTGTACATATTCATGTCTATGTGCACACTTTGTATCAGAAATCTTCTGAAAGGTCCTCATAGAAAGGGAAGATCCAATCCCTCAGCTATTGGCTGTAGAGAATCTGGGTTTTGGGCTCCGTAACAGAAATTTATCAATCTGATCTTTAAAGATGCACCAATCTGATCTTTAAAGATGCACCAGCTGATCTTTAAAGCTCCTGGAATACTCAGTAAGAAAAAGTAAAATTTAAAGACTGGAAATACTTAACTCTAGTCCTTGTCTTAAATAGGAGGCTACATGAAAACAGATACCTGGTAAGCTTTCCAGCCCTTCATATTCATGCTGCAAATGCTTTTCATAAAGCAGTGATATGAAAATCTGAAAAGAAGCACAACACCAATGGCTGTGAGATTTTGTCAATTCTTCTGTTTGATAAGCAAATGAATCCCAGATCATCTGAATATTATATGGAGATACAAATTAGCACATCATTATACCTGATGTGTTGGAAGTTGCTTTGTATTAAGTGTGCACAGTGAAAGCTTTAATGGCAGATACAGTATGTGAAGCCCATGCTTTTCCGTTTCTAGTCATCCACAGGAAATTGTGACCATTGTCACATACACAATAAATTGGGACATTTTGCTTTTACTGGTGTTATTAGCAAAACTTCCATGATCTTCAGCATGTGTGAAATCGATCCTTTGGTTGTTTTTCTTTCCTATTTGCTTGGCTATCACTAGCAGCAATTAAAATTTCAGACTACTTCAAAGACCAGGCTTTTTTGCTAAGCTCTTGGGGAAATCAAAAAAACCCCAACAACTGAAAACCAAACACCAAAATCAAATGAGAAACTCTTTTGAAACTGCTTTTGATTTTTAATGCTTAGAAAAGCAGAAATATATTTTAAAAATTTATTTGGATATTGTTCTGTGTAAAATTACCAAAAGAGAAAAGAGAAAAAATATCCATCTGAAAAACATTGCAGTCTTGGTGGTTTAAAAAAAAAAAAAAAAAGACTTGAATTGTTGAAAATCAAAAGTCTGCTGCTTTGTGTTTGTATTCCTTGTTTTCCTCGTTCAGTCAAGATGCTGGGGAGTGGTCTTTCCTGCAATGGTCGGAATTCTCCAAGGGCAGTATTTCACTTGAACAAAGATTTTTTTTCCCTAATACAATTTGATTAAATAAGTTTTAATAAAAATGAATGAACTCATAAAATTACCCAATTATGAATCAGTTTGAAACATGAAGGTATAGTTGAAATTCAAGTTTCAGTTTGCCATTCTTTCATGGTGCATTGAAATTCATCAATTTTTTACCAAGTCTTTTTAGGTGATTTCTTGGCATAAATTGACCCATTTTTCAAAACATGAAGCATTATTACATGTTATAGAAAAAGATCTTTTGAAATTTTTATCAGCTGTAAGAAATTTACAGTGCACTCAGGGAAGGTTTCTCAGGCCAGCCTGTTTGCTTGACTTGTAAGAGTGAGGTCAGTATCTGTAACACTGTGGACACAGTGATCCCGTCTTACCAGAGGATCAAGGCAAACCAGAATACCTTTGGTAGGGGGCCAAATGAAAGATACCCCAGAAAACAGTGTTTCAAATGTTCACATTAGACTCAAAAGCTTCAAAGGTCTGCTTCGCTTAAACTGTGTTCAAGTCAAGAGCTTGCTTTGTCTGCAATTCAGTAATTTCAAAGGGGAAAAACATAAATAACTTTAAAAAGGAAGTGGTCTTAAAGAATGGGAACAAAAATACCAAAGGTAACTTTCTAAAACTTTCTCATGTATTGGAGGGGTTAGAGCAGATAGGTTAGAGGGATATGGTGCATCTTGAATAACTGTTTCATTTAGTTCTCTGCAAATGGAGAAAAGACATGAAAGAATCTAGCTAATGTTAAAGTCTGTGAAAGTTCTTTAGATAAAAAGAAACAGAATTCTCCCAAGAGTGCTGATGTGTTGCTATGTGAACAATTATAGTGTGGTAGCAGAAAATGTTTACTGAGTGCCCACTATTCTAAGAAGGATTTTCTGTAGGCTATATCAAAAGAGAAAGAAGTGTTTTGATGCCAGTTAAAAAGATCTGTCTGTTTTGAGATCTTTTCAGTTGTATTTACTCTGAAGAATCATGGCAAGCCTATTTACCAAGACTCAAACGGACTCTGAAATTGCACGAGAGTTAACAAGATGTTCAAGGAAAGTTTCGTTCTTTTAAGTTACTGTTATGTGGATAATTGTATCTGTGGAGGACAAAGTTATTCAGAAGAGAGAGGCACAAATCATCCCTTCATAGAATATCCACTAAATAACTAAAACTGCAGTTGTACCAGAAAGTAGAAATGAAAATATGTTACCAGAGGTCCTGCCTCTCTGTTAAAAGAGCCTGAGGGTGTTGTAGCTGGAATTTTTTGGTGTTTATTTGTAGTGCTAGCCTGTGCTTAAACCTGCATTTTCATCACTGTGTCACCCACTTAAATAGTTGTACCCACTTGTCCATGCTGCTTTCACACTTCCATCAACAAGATTTTCTTGTGTGGTGGGGCTCTTCAAATCAAAAGTTAAAGGAAGGTCCAGGATAAACAACCCACTCATTAAAGGAAACATCACAGAATTTTTAATGAAGATAGATACGAATTATATTTCCTAATAATCTGGAGCTTGGCACCCTCAGGAAGAAATGATTTTCAGCAGTGTGAGACATTAATTCCCACTGGGATTGGAGGTATTGTAATATCAGGTATTCTGTGAAAAGAGGTAAGGAAAGAAATTTATGTTAAAATGATTATGACATTATTATTATTAGGTTTTCCTTGATATTTTTGTGTGAAATAGTGTCTCTAGCTGATATCACAAAGATGAAGTTGATTGTTCTCATTCTTTTTGATACCACTGTGTTAATAAATTTCATAAAATGGATTCTTTTTCTTCACATTTCCATAGCAAAATAAATATAATTTTTTAAAAGTAGTGAAATTGAATAAAGCTATTACGATTTCTTTCAAAAAATTCTCTCTTTGAGGAACACTTTGGAAATTAGTTATAAAACTTAATTATGATTTTAAAATTCTTTCTCTGTTCTTTATTTCTTTACATTGTTTTTATGTTGTTTTTTTGTTTTGTTTTTTTTAATCACAACTCTGGAGGGAAATTCCTGACCTTTTTGATTTTTCCCATGGAAATGCTGGACTGTGTTTGACATGTCAACTCATAAAGTTGACATAACGTCATAATTATGGTTTCAGACCTGTGTCTCTGTGAAATTTCCTCAGGAACCATGAATCATAAGTAATGTTTGTAGAAAGACTCTGGAATTACATTTCACTGATAAGTGGAATGCAAACAATGAATTAAGACGCGTCCTTTGTTAATTATCAAGTGTCAACCATTTTTAGAATGATCAGAATAGAAAGAACTGGGCAAAACTCTTCATAATTCTAGTAAGAGTAAAATCACAGTATATATAATTTTTGTATTAATTGGACTTTTGAGAATAATCTGTAGTTAAAATGTAATTTTGGTCCGTATCATGGACCAAAACAACACTGTTAAGGATACTTCTTACTTAAATTAAAGTTTATTTCATTTACAAGAAAGATGAATGTTTTCTTCCCTAATAGCAAAGTCAGCACAGCAGTGGAAGCAACGAGCTGGCTTTTCTATGAGCAGTTACACAGTGCACTGCTTTTCACTGATCTAAGTGAGGGTAGAAATTGGTCGCAAGATGTTTTCCAGAGGTAAGAATACTGTGATGATGGATATAATGGAAAAAATTAAGAGAGGAAGGCTGAAAAATATCTCAGAGAGAGCACTGAGTTTTGAAGTACTGAGCCTGTAGAGGCAGCAGCTAAAATAATGTCACCTTTTGACACAAAAACTGGGACAGTGCATGTCCCAGCACTGTTCCAATGCATGTGGTGTTCCATCAGTTCCAGTCACTTGAATAAACAACCCCAGTGTTATGGTGGGGGCTCTAGGAGGCCAAGCACTGGCTTTACTTGAGTGCTTGTCAAGGCCATCAAGAATATAAAAGCAAATACATTAATCTGGCAGTAGCCCAGGACACATAGCTGCTGCTGCTTTGGGTGTCCAACAGGTCTCCAGTGAATTGATGCTGTTACTGTGCCAAATGGAATATTTTTCAGGATGGATGGACAGAAAGCAAAGGGTAAGGATTAAGCAGTGGTGAGGTCACATATGGAAACACTATTCAGTGTGGAATACTTGATCAGAGATGTTATAAATGAACAAATCGATAGCCACATTTATGAAAAATTTAACAACAATTTATTGGGTCAATTACAAAAAATAGAATTTTGAGCAACCACCACAGCCAAGACAGCGTCTGTCCCGGGAACAGGTGCTGGGTGAAACCAGAGGTTTGTCCAACAGAGTGATGACTTCCCCTCAAAGGTTCACCCTGAGTGTGTCCAGTGTCCAGCTTATAGACAGTTTTTTCTGCCTGAGGCAGAAGTGACTGCATAGTTCTTTTGTGTCCCTTTGCATGTAAAGCTGGATCCATACATGTGTAGAAACAGACAAAGAACTGTCCATAGCCTAGAGGAATGTCTGATTGCTCAGGAGGAGGAGTCTTTTCAAATGTAGTAGATGATACCATCTTCTGAATGTCCAAGACTTGATTAGTCCAGGTGCAGGATCTCATGAGCTGCATGGTGATGTCCCGGTGATCATCACTCAGGCAATTCCTGATACTATCTTCAGGGGCTGGTGCCAGGAGAAACCCTCTCTGATGGCTCCAGCCTGTCTTCTTCATATGGTAACAGGTCTTGGTATTGTCCCAGAGCTGGTCCGGGAATTGATTAACTCTATTCCCGTCAGACATCCTGGCTCAGGCTGCTCCATTGCTCCATTCACATGGAGAAAAGGTCTGGTTTTATCTCAACGCTGCCCGAAATTAGTTACAATTTGAATAGAACTCTGCTCCTGGCTGGGGAGGTTAAAACATAACTTCTACAATATTTTATACCTACACATATATCTACGTATACAGCATGAATTAACTCTTGCATATCACAAGAGAGAAAGTAATTAATTGTTTAAACTTAGTAGTGAGGAGATGGTTTAAAAGAAAAAGGCGAGTGAAGACATGAAGTAAGAAAACTGGCATATTAAAAAAAGAATAAAACCCACAGGAAAAAATCTAGTAGGATTGAAGTAAGAAAGTTAAATTAAGAAAAAAGTATGAGCAGATACCCAGAAGTGTTCATTCGCTGCTTGTTCTTAGTCCAGTGCTAGATGGTGTGGTCAGTGGCATGAGAAGTCAATGAACATGTCCCACCTCCTCCCATTGTTGTCCTTCTTATTGCCAGTGTGGCAGCTCTTTGCAATATTCGATGGTGTGAAAACAGCTGGATGCTGTGACTGATTGTTCTGGGCTCTTGGTCTCCCAGGAGGAATGATGATGAAAAGCTGCTTGTTACCTTTGGCAAGGCCATGGAAAGATGAAGGTGGTGTCCCAGTGCTGCCTGTCTCTGTGTGGGTGTGAGCCCAGCGCCTGGGCGAGCTGCTCCGTGCTCCATCTCCAGGAGCACACAGCACTGAGGCACTGCCTGGCTGGGGGCTGTGGGCTGGTGGCTCCACATCTGGCACCTCTGCTTCTCAGGCTTCAGGGAATAGCACTGTTTGAGCTCAGGCTGCCAGTTTGCACCTTTTTCCTGTTGCCCTCTTTCTTTCCGGTCCCTTGTAATGAAAATTTCTTCTCCCTCACCCTTTACTTTAGAGGACCTTCAATTTCTTCAAAGTATTTCTCTGCTGTTCTCAAAAACATTACCTTGAATCATGGACTAGCCTTCTGGGCAAGTGACTGAATTTCCAAGTGCTGTTTTCCAGTCACTGCAATGCTGTGAAGCTGCTGCCTTTGTTCACTTACAAGCCTTGCAGCAGAACTGAGCTTGTTCCTTTCAGAGCCTGACATGGTATGTTATTTCATATTTCATCTCATTGTCTGCTTAGAGTAGCTTACACTGGTCTTGTATTCTTCTCTATAATTGCCTTTATTGTTTGACCTCTTATGGCAGCTTAGCTCTTAACTCACCCTAAAATCCACAATGACTTTGGAAATATTTTGATTTGGTGGAAAAATTCAAGAGTAATTATCCTCTGTACTGAATTTTAACCTCAGGAAATCCTTACCTCCTGTTCCCCAGAATGAAAGATGTGTAAGAGCTACAGGAGCACAGCATCATTTGTATTTCCACAGTGATTTGCAGAGGAAATCTTAGCACATACTAAGTATTTTTTCCATTTTTTAAAAAAAAACCTTCTCTTTAAGTAGTTTTAATAAGCCTCTCTGTCTCCCCTTTTTAACATTCTGTAAATGGTAAGGTAAATTAAAAATGCACAAGTGTTTTGAAATGAAGATAAGTTCTAGGAAAAAAGACACTTTGTCTTAATGCTATATTTTGTGTATAGGATATAGGTTTATGAAGATAATTACAATTCTATAACCTTAAAATTTTTAAAGGAGATAAAGTGTAGTTTTTTATCCCCTCTTCAAGCCCGTATGAAGAGAAATGAAGCTTTTGTGCACTGTGATGTAAAGTAGGATTTATAGCTTTGCTATGTAGACATTGATTGGATGCTTTTGGCTTGCTTCATCACTTTTTTGGATGATTTTTGAAGTGTGCAGATCTAGTGGAGAGATTTGAACTTAGAAAGATGTGGGGTTTAACTTGGTCTGCTACCCAGGATTCTGCTTCCAGAATAATTCTTTGAAATTGCCTACATCAGAGTTTCTGTGAGAAAAAAGTAACACTAGGAATTTGTGCCAGCAAGATGTGTCAGGTTCAGTACCCAGTATCTCCAGGCAGAGAGTATCGATGCCAAAGTAAAATCTCAATTTCCTATATTTGGCAGAAAAAATACATCTAACAGAAAACGTGCTCTGGGGGGGAATCTGTCACGTCTTTTCAGACCTCTGAAATGCACAGTGTCACTGAAAGCAGTGCATCTTCAGAATGCATTATTCATGGAATGCACATGTGTTTTACCTGGTGCTCATTAGAGCAGGTAGTGGGGCTGCTTCTGGGGTTTGCTGCCACCCAAACTTGGCTGTGCCCATCTCTTTACATCTGTTATTCCTTTAGAACTAATCACAGTCAAATCTAGGAGAGAGAGAGCAGTCCCATTCCACAGAACTGAATGAAGAAACCCACCAAACTAAACTAAATAAGTCCAACACAGAATAGTTTTAAAGATCAAAACTCTTTTTCTGTATGAAACAATATATTTAGCTAGGATCATGTGTAATTGAAAATAAGAAACAATAAAAACCAGAAAATGTTACTTATCCAAATCTTAACACTTGTTTCTTTGAGATGTCCTTATGCTTTTGAAGTGTGGAGATTTTGCACTTTCAAACATCTGGGTTTTAACCTTTTATTAAAATGTGGGTACTGAAGTTAGAATAAATGGACAAATAAATAAATCATGTTATGAATGGGTATGGTGATCTTTATGCCAGCTCTTCAAACTTACTTCAGGCTACTTTTCTGCTCACCGGTGACTTGTTTAAGTGCAGTATTGTAGTCTGATCACTTCAGACATTAAAGCTTCTTCAACTGGTAGGCAATTTGGCACAGGATTTGGAGCAACGTGGTTTGACATTGTTTTGTCAAATCTCAGAAGTGCTACAATATTTCTGTATTCTGTAGAGCTTTGGATTTTTATGAATGAATATTTCCAGCCCTTCACAAAAGCCAGAAGTGCTTTTTGAGTTTGCATGCTCACAGAGGAACCATAACACTCTGAGCTCTGTATCAATAAAGGTGAGAATCTGAACTGTCACAATACGTTTGAATATCTTTACTCCCTTACTGATAAATTTAACAGCCAGATTCATTTTAAAAATAAAATTATTGTGTCATGGACCATTGCCTTGGACAGGTGCTTGGATGGTGGCTCTCCAGGATGCTTGCAGTCTCTTACATCATTCACTTGCGGGGAAAAAAAAATAAAAATTGTCTAGTTCTGCTTCAGAGCAAAATCTTCTGGCAGAAGGAGGAGACAAAATTTCCATGCAGACATTGTCAGCTTCTTTGTCTTTCTCAATTAACTGGTTAAAAATATAGCTGTCTTTCACTCTTGTAAATTGATTTAGAACATTCATGGGATTTAAATGGGCCTACACAGGAAGGGCACAATAAAAATGCTGCTTTAGTTTTGTGTAATTTACCTGAAAAATGTTACGTTCACCAGTTGTGACATCATTTTCACAAACCTTGTGTTCTTCTTTGTAGATGTATTTGTGTGACTGTAATCCCAATTCAGCAAGCCTAAAATAAAGCCATAAGATAGGACATTTCCTTCCTTCATGTAAATAGAAACATGTAGCTATAAAGCCAAATGATAAGCAAATAGCAGCTGAACATCACGTGTCATCCTGCTTTCCCTTGTGTGCATCGATGTGATACCAAAATTGCATCTGTTAGGATATTTCTGTAGCGAAAATCCATGAAGAAAAAGCTCTGCTGTACTGCTGCCTAGACTTTCAAAAATATCATAAGGCTCTTATTTTGTTTTTTTTTTTTTTAGTGGAACCATATTAACAATATACTCAAGAAAAATTTCAGTGTAATGAGAAGTGAGTGCTGTGTATTTTTTTCTCTGCCATTATTCACTTGCTTTTATACTAACTGTTCAGTGAAGTGATTTCATTTTGCTCACTCTTGCTTTTCTTACACCATCCTGTCTGCTTCTTCATTTTGAGCTGTTCCAATAAAAAAAAATTGCACTCATATTCAATTGTCTGTTTGAGCTAATATTGCTTCTTCTGCCTGTTTTGGGAGTTTCTCTGAGTCCAAAGGCTTGGAGTATAATTTAGGATTGGTACTTGATTTTGTTGCTCTTGAAACATTAACAAAGTATTAGTATATGTTAAAACCTCAGTGTAAGGTAATACAATTAGTAGATGTTAAAACCTCAGTGTTAAAATATTAATTTGTACTTCTCATCTGTTAATGATCACTTCTATTGTCCACTGAGCAAATTTTCAAACCACCTTTCTTGCACTCACTCTTGTGACAGGTAGCAAACAAATTCCCCATGCAGGGTCAGAGGCCATGCTTGATATTTGTCCTCAGATCTCTCCTTAGTGCTTACTTTTGTCACTGCAGTTCTTAAAGGTAAGGGAGGAAAAAGGGTTAATGAGGTCTGTGGTAAGATCACGGCCTGCCCTTTGCTGGCCATTTGCTTCTATTCTCTTTTATTTTTCTTTTTTTTTGCCTCCACAGGAGATGCTCCCAGAGCAGGAACATTCATTGTTCAGTGGTGGCACAGTGGTGCCTGTCCCTTCCTGGGAGTGATACAGGCTTTGTGACAATGTGTGACAATGGCATTAATGCTTGTTTGGCAGGTCTTGCTCTGCTGCAGTGGTAGCTTGGAGTAAGCCATGGTTAAAATCCCAGGATGGCTTTCTGCACTGTGACCACCCCTTATAATTATGCTTGTGTGCATGTTGGCAAGGAGGGACTATCAGCTCTTACTGATGTGTTGGGTGTTTTGGTGTGTGTTTTTGGGAAGCGTTTGGTTTTTTTTTAATGCCTATTGTTTAGTGATCAGCATAGTAAAGTGATTTTTTTTGTATTTCTTTATCAGACTCAAGCGACTTTCCATTAACAAGCAATCTTAAATAGGAACCTTTCTTTTTCTGGGGAAAAACATAATTTTTGCCTATTTGAAAAAGCTGTAAGCTAAAGCATGAGATTCCCATAGAAGATGTGTGCAATGCATAGGTCAGAAACCCTGATAAAGTCTGGCTTCCTATGTTGCAGTGTTATCTTTTAGCTTGGTAGTTTGTAAGTTGTGAAGCTGTGAAAAAACAACATTTCCTAGTCAGGAAACTCACAGTTCCTGAAATTATCTCTTGGACTCTTTTTTTTTTTTTTTTCCCTTAGGTTTGCCCTCATATCCTGCTTCCTTTGACATGTTGAGTTGATTATTTAGATCTAATGGGGCCTTCTGAGTAGTGTAAGATGTGAAAACAGCATTGTTCCCATTGTGAAATCTTTTATGAGCAGACCTTGGTTTTGAGTTTGTCATTTTCATGGGGTTGCAGTACTGGCCTTCCAGGTCCAATGGGGAACAAAAAGCTTATCCTGGGATCCTGGGATGTGTTTGGTCCCAGCATAGCCTGCTATGTGCTGCTTTGGTTTCCCTCTGTGAAAAAAGGGTAATTCTCTAACAGGGGAGAGTTTGAAGTAGTTGTCTTAGCATAGCAATAGTGGAACATGGATTTTACCTTCTGTCTTCCTTTTTAAGCAAAATCAGGCAGTTAGACATTGACACCCCACCACACGTGTCTGCCCTTCTGTGCACTTTTTCTAGTAGCTTTTCAAATAGTGTCAAGATTCTAAATCTCATCTTCAACATGGTGTTGTCAAGCTTTGTATAATCTTTTGGTTTCATACCTGCTTTCAAGAGAAGGTTTCAGTGAAAACAGGCCACCTGGAGAATTCTAGTGTAAAAAATTAATTTTTCTAGATACATACCTGGAAGGAAAACATCTTTGAAAATAAAGGAGTTGTTGAATTGGGCCTATATTTTTCTACCCTTTGAGGACTTATAAATAGGTGAAAAGCTTTTGCTTAAAAAAATTGTTAAATGTGGATAGAAAAATTGCATCTGGAGAGGGACTTTTCAGAAATAAAAACTTGATTGAGAATTTACAGGAGTCAGTGGAAAATCTTTTCTCAAAGTTGCTTTTGCTTGAGTCTAATACCTTGTTCTGTCAAACTCCTGAGTATATGCTTGACTTGACATTCCAGATGAACTCATCCAGTGCTAATATGCTGAATGTACGTGTATGCTTAATGGTTCAAGTCCTACATAAAGGGAAAAAAGACAAAACTGAG
Source organism: Zonotrichia albicollis (assembly GCF_047830755.1). Lineage (NCBI taxonomy): Eukaryota > Metazoa > Chordata > Aves > Passeriformes > Passerellidae > Zonotrichia > Zonotrichia albicollis. The sequence goes on from NC_133823.1 coordinate 31,085,952, forward strand.
CTCTCAGTGCAATTTCAGTGGTAGTTTTGGCTACAGGTAAAAGGGAAAATGTCCTTGTTGTATACATAGAAGAAGAATGGTTCTATGGTTACAATCAGGTCAAATATCACTTTGTTGTTTGGGGAGAAAAGCATAGTTCCTTCATGTAGGGTTAGTAGTTGTCTTGTAAGTTATGGGTTGGCTGCTCTTTGCCAAATTTGTTGCCTTTTATTAGGTTCAGCTTTTAGTGTTCAGTGTGGTAACCTTCAGTCCCTTTGCCTTCCTGTGTTCCTAAAACCTGAACACATTTTTTTAGATTACTTACATTTTGTAACTATTTCTTTTTTCTTTATGGTTTAGTAGACTGCTGGAAAAAAATATCCCGAAGCTTGCTTTTGGCAGTCATCACAGTGTGATCATTAAAGTTAAGACCAGGTTGAAAGAAAAAGTGACATACATATTAAAAAAAAGTAGAAAATGTGTCAAATACTGGAAAGCTAATATTTTATGAAACAATCCAAACAACTTTGTCTTTTAGCACAAAAATATAATCATTGCATTAAAAATATTTTCTTTCAGATCTTTTAGTTAAATAAGAATGATCTACTGAATCATAAGGTGTAACAGGGTTAATAAAAACATGGAATACTAGGTCACTTCCCAAAAGGTTTTTTCTCTGTCTTGTAATCATGTGGTTTTGATTTTGTTTGTGAGCTGTGCCAAATCTGTCTTTTCATATGATTTTGAGTACCTGCAAATGCAATTTCTTTAGTTAAAATTAGAAATGTGCTTTAGATCAAAGACGATGTTAGCAAAAAGAAACACAAAAATAATTTTCATGACCTGGGAATGACCTCCTTGTTGCTGGAGTCTCTCAGTGAGGGATGTTCCTGCTTTTTTGTGAGATGCATGTGTCCACAGACAAACACAAAGGTAGAGAAGTGCTTGTATAGCTAGAAAAGATTTTGCAGCCACACTACTCAGTACTGTTCCTCTGTTTGTTGTATCACTGTTCTTGAATTAAGAGCTTGAGAGATGTGTTTTGGATCAGGCATCACATCATCTTCCTATTTGATTGGCATTATTATTTCCTAGGTTCCCTTTTTTCTTCATTTAGAGAAGTCTTCCTTCTCAAAGTGCCCCAAATGCCTCAAGTGGGAATATTGCTCTAGGGCTTCTCAGGAGATGCTTTTTGGCTGTGTTATGCTCTCTTCCGTAGGCTGGCTAACCATATTTCAAATATTATTCATGGCTAACTTGATGCCATGAATAATGGCAGTATGTGTGAGAAAAGCAGTTTCACAAATCTCAGAATATTCTGAATAAATGTACAAAATGTATGAATCCAGCTTTTAAACACGCCAGATTTAATTATGCCTCTTTGCTGTACTTTACCAGCTTTCTACACCTGCATAAAATGGAAATAAAATGCAATAAATCTGAAAGGTAGGTCGTTGTTTTCCTCTTGGTTTCAGTGCTTTAATATTGTTCTGAATTTCAGAAGCGTGGCAAAGTCTCAGCTCCCAGTATTTTATTGCACTTACTAAAAAATGTAAGTGACAACACAGGAATTGTGGTGAAAATGCTCAGACTGACGTCAGATACCACTGACAGAAGTGAAAAAAGCCCTTGGACTTTTACTAGTGAACAAAATTGTCCTTGGATAGGATGTGCTTTTTCACTAACATGATGTTTCCTCTGCATTGTCAAAAAGGAGTTTGTCTGATCTACTGCTAGTAACATGAAAGAGAAAGGAAGTTTCAAGTGAGATGAAAGGGACCACAAAAGATGGATTTTCTGTAGCTGCTTTGTATTGCTCAGAGGAAGCAGTAATTGGACAGTGCTAGGAATTACTCCTTGGTCACTGACCTGCTGGCCATTGCCCTTTAATGCTCTTGGCATATTGGGCATAATGGTAGAACATGGCTATTCTTTGCCCTTTTGAGAGGAACGTGCCTTGTTACTTGGAAGTAGCCTTTCTATGTGTAATTAGAATAAACCCTAGCTAGGTTCATTGTGTACCAAATCTCTCAGAGCTCCATTGCCATACATAGAGTTCATTATGAAGTAGGTGGGTGCTCAGCTGCTGAGTGACTTCCTGCACTTACAGATTGCTCTTCAAGGTGAGGATTGCAATTTCTGTTGTTCTTGACTGAGATCATGTGCACAGTGCATATTGTAAATGTAAATGCAGAAATATCTTACTGCTCTTTGGAGGGAAAACCCAGTGGAAGCTCTGACGAAAACTGAGAAAATAGAAAGCATTACGTTTGTTCCCTATATGAGGAAAAACACCAGCTTTTAGGACACTGCAGTGTGTGCTCTGAGCAGACCTAAAAGCCATTACAGATTTTTTTTGTTAACCATTTCTATCTTATGAAGACTCTTCTGTGTCTCAGTTATACAGCTGTACTGTGCTTTGCAGTGTCAGGGTCAATGTCCATATGTGATTTTTTTTGTCTGGAGCTCCCTTATTTAAAGGCAAAACATCTCCTGAAAGCCTTCTGGATCCACTCACATCTGCTGTGGGGACATAGGTCTCAGTTATACAGCTGTACTGTGCTTTGCAGTGTCAGGGTCAATGTCCATATGTGATTTTTTTTGTCTGGAGCTCCCTTATTTAAAGGCAAAACATCTCCTGAAAGCCTTCTGGATCCACTCACATCTGCTGTGGGGACATAGGATTTGTCTGGTTCAGTTATCTCCATCATTACTATTGAGTCATGAATCTGTTGTATGATTCACTTCTTCCTCTTACGCAGGAAGGTTGATTTTATTAGCCTCTGCACCAGTTTAGCTTCCTCTCCTTAAACTATTATACTGTCCTGCTAGGAGTAATGATAGCTTGTTTGCTTTGCTTTCATTGTGTAAGATGATGTGAGGGGCGTTTTTTAAAGAGTATGCATATTTCAAACATATGTGAGTGTGAACAGACAGACCTTCTCCAAGCATACAGGTCTGCATTTCTACTGACTGACTATTAATAAATTATTAAAGTACTATACCAACTTTTCTTTAAAATTTTCACATAACATTGAAAATTCCTGGAGCCAATATTGCAATGTTTGGATATGTAGTGTTGCTCTACCAGTGTTGATCACTCTCTACCCATTTAACCTTCATTTTCTTCTGCTTTATACTAACATGATTTAACCACTCCTGTCTGAAGCACAAGTACAATTGTGATTTACTGCTGGTTATCATATAGGCTTCTTACCTTAAATGCAGAAACTTGAGAGAGCATTAGCTGCTAAAATCAGGCACTTTCCTATCAGGGTTTCACAGAGTTTGCCAGGTTTTTAAGGCTACAATGCAGATGTATTTTTTCTGGAATCCACTCACCCCCTCTCCCTTTCCAGCATTTGAAATGACAGAATTCTGTTAGAAATTATTTATATCGAAAATATGATAATAAAATAATTTTTAAGACTAAAAGAAGCTACCTGGGTATCTATTGGTTTCTGAGAATATTGATATAAATCAGGTTGGCTGTGTTCTGGTGTAAATGGTGTCCCTATTAGTCAAAGACTTCTCACAAGTCAATTTTTCATTTTTTTTCCCCACAAAGGAGCAAATTAACAGCATAATTAACTTCTGCGCTTTGCCTCTGTCCTTCTGTCATTTTTATAAAAGGTCACTTTATAACACTTTCTGTAACTTCCATGGCCAATAATCAAAGAAGATAAGATCAGTAAATATTCAGGCTCATCTGAACAAGGGAAGCTGAATAAATATGCCAGTGCAAAAGGAACTGTTATTTTGTAACGTGGTGTCTACACAAGAAACTTGTTGGAGGGGTACATTTTTGGGGAAATTTTATCCCTTTCCCTCTGTTAGCAATGACCAATGCACTTCAGCATCATCAGCCTGAATCACAGCTCTGCAGCCCACAGGTTTTTTCACACAGTGTCAGATTGTGACAAAATAGCAGTGAAATAAAAGAATGTTCCAGTTACCAATCAAGAAGGAACGTCCAGTACCAGGAGCCTTGGTGGAGTAACAAGTGCCACTGTGATGCCTCAGGAAGGCTCCTGGAAATCCAGGAAACAAGGCTGGAGGCTTGCCACTAGTTATTTCTTACTCCTCTCAAGCCGAGAAAATATATTTCCCAAGGACTCAGAACATCCTTGTGACAGAAACTGTGGTACTTTTCAGTCAGAAATAGCTCTCCTCTATGGAGAGAGCAATGCAGGGAGTTTTGCTGGGTGAGGATGGGCTCTGTGCTTCCCTCTCACATGCTGGTGCAGCGTAGGGCCCAGGGCAGTGCAGCCCTGAATGCTGCCCAAGCTTGCTTTCCTCCTGGAAAATGGCCTTGCAGTGAGTTCTAGGGAATGATGCTGCAGAGGAGGAGCCCTGGCCTGACTTTACTCCCTCAGCTCTTTTCAGATTTGCTATATGCTCTGGGCACTGCTGGGAAAATCACAATATTCATCATTTCCAGCTTGGAAGTTGCTGCTGCACAAGCTCCTGGCTGCACTTCTGTGTTTTTGGCCACCTCTGTGGCAGGGGAATCACAGGATGGTTTGGGTTTCAAGGAGCCTTAAAGATCATCTAGTTCCAGCTCCCCTGATGTGGGCATGGATCCTTACACTGGACAGGTTGCTCACAGCTCCATCCAACCTGGCCTTGAGCACTTACAGGGATAGGGCATCCACAACTTCCATGGGCAACCTGTGCCAGTGCCTCACTACCCTCACAGAAAATAATTTCTTCTAATCTAAACCTACATAGCAATGTTTAATTTGGCCTATATCATTTACTGAAGAAGAATTATTTACATGTTTACATTGACTTTTCCCGTGTTTGTTTCCAGTAATAAGGAAGACCTTACTTTAATTTTTTCAATTATTTGTCCAGCATTCTTGCCTAGTTCTTTGACTTTAGAGCCTGGAATCTACATATAAAGACTGTGAGTTTTTTCTGATTTTTGTTTCTTGTCTTCATGAAATGAGGATGAGGAAAAGCAGAGCCCAAATGTGTCTCCTGCTGGCAGCAGACGTTTGAACTAGTTTAGCTTTGAAATTCCCCACATAGTTGTTACATGCAAAAGGAATGAGATAGTTGAGCTTGGTCCTTTTGAAGTGCTGTGATAACTTGCAAGCACCTTTGTAGCTGAAGTGAAAAAGCTGATTTTAGTGAAAAATGCTGAAGAGTGAGAGCTTGTTAAAGTGAACTTGATGAGGAACTGTCATGAATACATGTCTAAATTATGTGTCAACTTGCTCATAATTGGGTTTATTTCAATGATAAAATGATAGACTGAAAATAAAAAAAATTTTGCTCTGTCTGCCAACTAAAACTTGCAGGATATAATGAGTGCTTTTGAAATGAAAATTCACTTGTTATAAATGGAAAATCCTCCTCTCCTACTGAGCACAATGGAAGAGATGAATCTGTTACATCCCAGAGGCAGCACCACTGCGGACAGTTACTCATGGCATCTTTGTAGTGCCAGTGTCCTTTACAAAGAATGCCAGGGTCTGTGTTGGTCTGTGTTTTTTCCTGGCAGTGAGAGAGAATCTGGTAGGCAAAAACCCCTGTTTTGTGCTCTGCCACAGACTGGTAAGGGTGGTTCTGTGGCTCTACCACAGATTGGTAGGGGTGAAAACCAATTTCATGTTTGGTTTCTTAGGAACTTCAGTGCTGAGCTAACAATACTTGCTGCTGTAACACTAAGGAATTCTGTAAATGCAAACTCCTATTTAGTTTTCTTAGGGCAGAAGAAATGCAATCTGTTATAAAAAGAACTTGGTTAATCCAGATGTAGAAGGTTATTTATTGCTTCTAAAGTTCTGATGATTTTTAAAATCTGCTTTGAACTTGAGAGGCCTTTTTAACACATTTACACAAAATGAGGGGGTTTTGTATATCACATTTCAGTGCTTCTTACTAAGTTAAAAGTGTTTGATTAAATAAATAAACTTGTTTTCCTTTACAAGCAGTTTGTTATGATTTAAAGAATCATCGCCACCTGTATTGGATGGAACCATCAGTTTGTGAGCAGTAACACCAACCTAGTTGGCAAAAATTGTTGTATTCTGTGGTAAAGCAGGTGGGCTTTTCCCACAAGGCTGGATGCAATGCTGCATTGTGCAACACTTGAGTGCAAGTGCAGCATATTGTGGAAAGATCACAGGGATGTGCCAGCAAAGAGCTGTAGGTGGGGACTGCAGGAGCTGAGCAGATGCTTTGCCCACTTTTTGTGGGAGGCTGTGCCAAGTCCTGTAGCTGCCGGGGTGAGAGTGGGATGTTGGAAACCTGGGGAAAGCACTGAGTCATCCAGAACTTTTGTGGTGGAAATAGCTGTCTTGGGCATGAGGTAATCTGTCTGGAGAATTTAATTTCCAATGCAAGGACACGTAAAATCCTAGTTTGAAGCCCAGCTCACAAGCTTTGTACTCAGTAGAATGGAGATTGCGTCTTAATTTTTATGTCAAGGCCAGCAGAAACAGCTGCTGCTTGTGAGCTTTCACTCCAAGTTTAATCTGTTGTACAGAATTTATTGTTAACTTTGATTTTAAGCAGTAGTGTTCAAGTAATTATGAAAATTTCCAGAAAGAGCTTGAAACTGATTTTAAATCATAGCTGTTAAAAGTACATGTGGTTTTTTTAAAACAAGAGGTTGCCAAGAGATCCTTCTTTTCATCTTGTTTTCTTCCAGTGTGTTTTCCAGCAGCTAGTGGCAAGAAAGGGAAATACTATTTTTTTCAAAAATCTTTGGTGTTGACTATTGACCTGTTTCTGCTTCCGTGTAAGCCACCCATGAAACTTCCAGTAGTTTCTTGTTTAGCAAGGTTAGGCTGATGCTCCATCTTAGTAAATGTTGTCCTAAATTTACGTAAGGCCGATCCAGTGATTTAGAAACTAATACTGCATTGTGGCTCTGTCTTTCAATGCCATTTTCTCCACAAACTGGGGAGATCAGCATTTACATTGAAATGCTGTTATGAGGCAGATTCAAGACATTTATTTTACAGGGTATTCGAAATATAAATTTTCTAATTTGTTCACTTTTCTATCTTGCATCTTCATTTATTTTACTCGCTTTTTTCATATTTGAAGGAGAAACTAATTTTATAATCTTTGGTTTTCCATGTAGTTGATCTCCAGATAATTTCTTTCTCTTTGAAATGCTAATAAAAATTTAGAGTGTAAAAGAGTCTTCAATAACATTTAATGAATACATTTCTTGCCAATGAGGTTCTGAGATTTCTTCTGCCAGTTATCTACAAGAGAAGTTTGCTGGTTGCCATATTAAAAATGACAAGCAACTGTAAGTAATCAGAAACACTAAATTTGTTATTTCAGGAATGTTGTTTGCTTTTCTGTAATAAATACAGGACAGCAGAAGGACTCAAATTTTTAAGGATATTTGAGGCTGGTTTGCAAAATAGTTCGTAAGCACTTAAACTTCCTGGGACTTAATTGTTTTTCTCCCATATGGCTTTCAGTTCCACAAGTGAAATACTGTACATTTTCAGGCTAACTGCTTGACATTAGACTATGGCTGGCAGCATGACGTTGCCTTGACTCGTAGGGTATATAATTAGAAGGTGGTAAACTTTTTGTCCCTATGTTTTAGAAAATTACTGTCTTTACTGTACAAATACAGCCTGACCTGAAAATGGCAGTGGTTAGTCACTGTTAATTGTATGACCTGTCTAGCATTAACGATGTACAAGCTGTTCCTAGGAAACTGTGGAAGACCTTTGCTGACAGTCACTGCAGAAGGGAATGGTGACATTCCCAATGTTTGCCAGGCACCAGAAAAGCACGACATTTTAAAATACTTTTATCCTCAATTGTCCATCAGGTTGTAATGAGTATACCACATATAGTCTAAGAAGGATGTAAAAGCCTTCTAAGAGCCATAATGGTGTGATGGCTAAGGCTTCACCAGAATTACTAAGATATTTACAAACCTTATTGCTGCATTTCATTTCTTATGTTAGAATTCACTCATTATCACAAATCTCTGTATCTGAAATTAGCTCTGAGCTGAAATTAGGTGTAAGCATTTATAAATGCCATACATTGTTTGCAAGACATACTTTTTCTGCTGGGAATGACAGGCTATCATTTGTCAAGATATATCACCAGAAAATTAATAAAATTCATTAAAGAAGAATTTTAAATATTCAGACAATGTAAATGTTCCTTTGTGTTTATTTTATCTTAGACCCTGGGAATCCATGAAAACAATCTCTTTTCTGTGGGGGTCAAAGAAATGAGAAAAGGCAGCTATTATTTCTTCAAGCTTCTTCTTTTTCTTCTTTAAAGCCACTTCCACTTCTGCAGTGGCCAAGTTTTTCTACTGGTTGAAGACACCGTTTAAAATTTCTTTGTCAAATTGACACTTACAGAATCTTTTAATTTAAAAAAAGTCTTTGAGGCAATTGCAGTTATGGAACCTTACAAAGGGTGATTAAGGTCTGCATTAAATGGCTCATGAAGGATTAATGGCAAGAGCAGCTCTTCCTCTGGCTAAGCAGCGTGCTGGCAACACGTGACCCAGAGGCTGTTTTCTCCATGGGCTGAGCTGTTTTCCAGAGAAGGCTGAACCTTGTGGAAATGGTGTGGCAGGACATATTCTGTGACTGGACCAGGGAAACCATGAAGTGCTAAGGTTGAATGAGCTGATTGCTGGCACCCTTGGCTTTTGAGGTGTCTGTTAGCACATGCAGTGGAGGAGCAGCAGCAGCAGCAGCTGGTTCTTTCTGGTGCAGCAGTGGGTGTGGAATGCTGGCGGCACTGCACTGGTGAAACAAATGAGTTTTCCTAAGGTTTTTGGATACAGTATAACATTTAGTACTTATATTGAGCAGAAACACAGTGTTTATTTTGTTCCTGTGCCTAGAATTAAGAAAGTGCTTGGGCTGGGAGCTGAAGGAGGTGTGAACAGGTATGGACCAGGCATCCTTGTCTTCTGCAGCCAGAGGATGGATGGGAGGTGGGTTTCTTGGCTTCAGAGACAGGGATAAGAAAATGCCCAAGGGAGATAAAATATAAATACAGAATTTCCATTTTGAAGCAGGGTTTCAAATGTTATTCAGTTTTCTGTTATCTTTTCCTTTTCATTCTTTTTACATTTGCTTTTTGATACTTTAATCTTTAGCTCTTGATTTGCTAGCAGAACTAATGAATTGTGCTGACACCTCATTGCTAAGAGGATTCTTTGAATACTGGTTTCACATTTTGTGTTATGAGTTGTGTAATTTTTCTTTATCACCCCAGAAGCTGTCATTGCTTCCTTTCACTGAAAATCAGTCCCCTGTTTGTGGTGTTGGGAAGTACTGTTCTCCTGACCGAGCCCTCTGTGATGTGATGATTGGTATGTTTGACCTAAGGAAAATGGAGCTGATCTCTTCAATCGCTTTTCATAGGAAACATTTTCTATATTTCCAGTGACTCAGTAGCTCTTCCTGGCTTATTTGGGATGGGTCATTACTACTGAAGATCCAAAGCTGTACTCTTGGCTCACTGTGGACCCCGTGTGACTGTGTCCATGAGCCCTTACAAACACTGTTAATGATTGCTTTGGGGTAAGGCCAAGTAATACCCTATGGGAAACATATGTTTCTCTTTACTCATTTGAACCAGGCCTGTAAAATTCAAGTGGGTGACAAAGTGGGAGATAAATGCACAGGTCTGGCAATCAGAAGAAAAAGTTTCTCCTTCAGGCTTCCTTAGGTATGTCCTAGGGAAAAGCACAGGTGCAAAATGCAGCTGTGGTGGTATTTAGGGGAGTAACAATTTTGCCTGTTAGCTTGTGAAGCATTTTCCCCATAAGTAACAAGCCAGTGTACATGTGTGCGAGTATTCTGAGTTCATGTGATGTGCAGTGCTGCATATTTCATTATACAGATCCATCTGTTTTATGGGATCAGGTTGATTGCGTGGTCTGATTACTGTTGTTGATTAAAGCTCTTGCATTCCCTAGTATTAGCAGATAGAAAGAAACAGTAAATAGGATCTCAATGCCAAAAGAGGAAATGGAGGGGTTTAGTCACAGTAATGGCGTTCTGTCTGTCAGATAAAGTGAAACTGTTTCACACAAATTAGGGAAACTTTTAAACCTGTCTAGCAAAACATTTCAGAGATGAATCCATATTTATAATACAAATTTAGCTGGAAGGAAAGCCATGGTATTAATAGCACTGTATGTGCTAGCATCTTATCACTGGATTAAGGTTAATGAACACAGACTGAAGGGTTGTAAGTAGATATGGCTGCATGCTTGATTAGCAATTACTTAGGTGTTGTTTGTGTAACATTTTTCCTGCCTTGAATTTGTCCCTTTAATAGTGCTAAAGGCTATCACAAAGTGTGGTTGAAGACTATCCAGAGCCTACAATTAACTGAATGTTTGATTAAAGCAGTTACAACAGGACTACATTTCCAAATGAAAAGCATAAGGGAAAAGGAGCTTCAGTCTAGAAGATAGCATATTCCCCATTTTAGTTCCTCTTGATCTTGTTTAGCTTTTTATATGTACACTAAAACCTCTCTGGAATGAGAGCCCAAAATGTAGTCTTTTAATAGGCAAATTCTTCACTGCTCCAAAAGACGTACATTGTGTGGTTTTCATGTCCATGGTCATAAGAATGATAATATTTAGCAATTGGGAATATTGGATGGTTTTTTTATACAGAGAATATCTATTTGTTACACATTCTATATGTTCTACAACATATATATATTACACATTTAATATGTGTATTGCATGGTTATGTAATATGTACAAAATTTACATTAAATATACAATAAGCATTAAATATAGACTATATGTATGGAATATTTAAGCATTGTATTTAATTCTCTTTATTAGAATGTTAAATGGAAATTGTTGATTTTATGAGTTAGGTTTTGCACTTGGCCCACAAAGTCTGAGTGAATATCCAAAACACCTGCTAAGATTTTTAAATCACTGTGATCAACAGCTGGTTGTGGCCTTGCTTTCATGAAAGAATTGCAGTGTAGTAGAATGAACTTTACCTAATCTTGGAGAGAACAGTTAAGATAAGAAGCCCTGCTAGTGTCAGTTTATATATTTTAAAACTAACTAATCAAGACACGTTTTTGTAGTATTGATGCATCAACCGCATTAGATCTCCACAGTAGTAATATTAATGTTGGTGCTTAGCATTTATTTTGGCACACTGTGTTGTCCTCTGTTGCTCTCACTCTGCCTTTAGCAAACAGCTGAATATTAATTAGCATTTGTTAAGCCATGGTTTACAAGGAGTTTTGAAGCTTCCTGGGGATGTCATGCCCAGCTGTAGTAAGAGTCATACCCACATCTCAGGGGTGCTGCGTGATCTGGTCCATGGGTGATTTTTATATGTTGTTCTAAGACGTGTTCTTCTTTTTCTTGCAGGAGAGCCAGAATTTAAATATGTTGGGAATATGCATGGGAATGAGGCTGTTGGAAGGGAGTTGCTCATCTTCTTGGCACAGTACCTGTGTAATGAATACCAGAAAGGAAATGATACTATTATCAACTTGATCCATAGCACACGTATCCATATCATGCCATCTTTGAACCCAGATGGCTTTGAGAAGGCAGCATCCCAGGTTTGTAAGGCTCTGTGTGTAAGAATACCTATCAGCTTTATCATAATGGCTCTTGGACTAAGAGTTTTACAGATACATGGACTCCTGGTGGCAGCTGTTGGATGGAACAACAAAACCAAAGTATTTCCGAATAGTACTGTAGGCTTGTTATGTTTAACAAGGAGCTTTTGTGCTTGACTTTTCAACAAGTAGCCTTCTCTCCTGTGATTTAAAAATATAATTATGCTTATGTTTAATGCATGTTCTGTCACTGAGTTCACTGATTGAACTGCTTCTTAAAGACTTAACTTCCTAAATAATAAAGAAATTATTCCTAGTAATAAATGATGTTTCAAAAGTTCTAGAAAAGTGAAAGTTTGTTTTCTTTTAGGATACTCCCATGCAAATACACCTAAAAAAATTATTCATGTTCACCAGAGCTTAGTCCCCAAACAACAAGCATTATGAGCCATCTTATTAACATTAATTACTTTTGATTCTTAATTTCATGCATGAAATACTTTAATTAAGGTATTAGTCAAGAAAATGTAGTATGCATTTTAGGGCGATGACTCAGTCAAGAAACATATAATGTATTAATGTATAATTAGCAAATGAAAGTCAAATACTAACCCTGTTATACAGATTCTGGTCAAAATACAGATTTTGTATTTTGTTATAAACAAAAATAAGAATTTCCTTGCTTACAAGGTATATTTATTTTTTAAATTAATATTGAAATGTTGAAAGTTCTCAAGTTTTCTGTTTATGATTAAGTAAGTCAAACCTTATTAAGATCTTTATTAAACTGATTGTCATGAAGTCTTTAAAAATACGCACAGACTCTTTATATTTGGTCATACATCTCCCCCTCGTGGCAGTGAAGCAGAAGCTGTCCTCAGATTGGTGAGGCATTTTACTACTTTGAAATATCTCTCTCTCTAGAGGTTCACAATATCTCCTTAGCCAAAGTACACCTGCTTTTATATGGTTGTCTAAGATTTAAATATGCTAAGACTTGATTTAGAACTGCTGTTCTAATTTAGAATATCTTGATCCTGTACACAGAGTGTTACAGTATATTCACTATACCCCAAATTAAAATCAGTAACCAAACTTAACCTACCTTAAAGAGTACTGACAGCTTACAGAGCGAAGCTAGGGAAAGCTATGCATTCTGAAGGCATTTCCTTAATGAAATCCAAAACTTGTTGTAGAGAATCAGTTTAAAGAAATAATTTTGCAAAAATTCTAATGGCTACCATTTCAGTGAACAAGGCTGTCAGACACAATAAAAGATTCAAGTAAAGCTTGAGGTCCTTCTTTACCCTGGAAGTTATTTAGAGGAGCTTGAAACAATGCAAACATTCCTTTGGCTTCCAGATAAGCCTACAGGTGTTGTGACTCTCACTACAATGAGATCAGTAATTCACAGTCAGGGCATGTGGCAATGGGGAAAAGCCAAATCTTGGGGGGAGACACCCCTGGCACTGAAAAATCTGATACTGCTGGTAATTTTACTCATCCTTAGTCCAAGTGTGCCATTCTCCTGAATCTACTCATCTCCCTTCTCTCTGTGTTCCCTTTCCTCATTTAGCCTGGTGAGCTGAAAGACTGGTTTGTTGGTCGAAGCAATGCCCAGGGGATAGATCTGAACCGAAATTTCCCTGACCTTGATAGAATAGTTTACATTAATGAGAAAGAAGGTGGCCCAAACAACCATCTTCTGAAGAACATGAAAAAAGCTGTGGACCAGAATCCCAAGGTAAGTAGGGGCTGAATGTTGGGTCACTGACATGCCCATCTCTTCCTTTTATGTAAGCAAAAAGTAGTGACCCCTAAGAGCTCTGTGTATGGTCTTTATTGTTCATGTTGTTCTGAGTATTTTGTTCATTTAGTTAAATTTTTCCATCTGATGCTTCTTGATTTGTTTCCTCAAAATGGATTGCTGTAGTGTACTTTTTTGTTCCGTCTTAATCCTTAGACAGTTCCTCAGTCAAAAGGTATCTTATAATTTTTTTGTATTGCCTTCTCTCTTGATTTTAAGCTGATTTTCCAAATATTCTGCATTTTTACTATTGCTAGAAATTCACTTGTGTATTGTGCTTAATTATATTGCTAGCCAGATAGCTATTCCCACATATAACACATGCATTTTTGTTAAGTTTAGGCCTTGAATATGCAGCTGTATATCTGGAGGGATTTTTATCTTCTTGTGTTTACCCCCAGAGGAAGTTCTAGAAAACTGACTGTTGTGACTGCAGTCCCATAGGACTGTGGCCTTAATAGCTGTGTTCTGGCTTAAAATTCAAAATATTAATAAAGTAATTTTGCTTTCTATGCAGAGAAAAAACTGCACCAACATTTAAAAAAAATATTTTTTATTCCTTTATTTAAAATTGAGTAGGCTTTTTTATCCATAATGAGAAGAAGTAAAAGATTGAGATTGCTTTTTTTGTAGTCTCATTCTGAGATAGCTGACACCAGTTTTGGACTTATATTAATCCAATTAATGTAATTATAAATCTAATGTAAGGACTGACTTAATTTTCTCTGGAGCCAGAATAAAATTGCTGTTCACTTAACTGTCTTGCAGAGTTTATGTGGTAATAATTAAGCCCACTGTATTTAATTGAATGTTTCTACATTGGATTATCGATTTGTAACTGCTGGTAATGCTATTCTATTGTAGCTTGCTCCTGAAACAAAGGGTGTCATTCACTGGATTATGGATATTCCCTTTGTGCTCTCTGCCAATCTTCATGGAGGAGACCTTGTTGCAAACTATCCTTATGATGAGACTCGGAGTGGTATGTAAATACAGGTTAACATGAAATAGTAGGAGATAGAAATTTCATTCTATACTTATTTCACTGGTAGCTAAGATCCACTTTATAAACTGTGCAAGCGAATCCATAAAACGCTGCAAAACCATATAAAAATTGAAAAAAATTATAAATGTTATTTATAGCCATTGTTTTGTAATGACTTATTTTATCATGCTAATCATGTGATTAAAGCTAGTCACTGTATGACGTATTTTCTAGTTTTGAAGATAATAGTTTGTTTCAGTACAGAAATTATGTAATGCCTGAGGGAATCATAGTTCCTCAGATATATTAATCAAGGCAACTTAGCTCTTAAATTACCTGGGGCTGTTTGCACCATGTTTAAATGAAGTGAGAAAGATGTATCTGGGTTAAGGTTTCTTGCACCTGTAAAAAATGAATTTCTGAAAGCAGTAGTGTGCTGACAGAAACAATTATTACTGTTGCTGTTTTCAGTATTGGTCTCTTATAAAAAGGATCACGTGGCATAGATGTAATCATAAAGTACACAGCAATATTAGTTTGGTTTTTTATGCTACTGTGGGATGAACGCCTGACTGAAGTTTCATGAAATTATATTATTTGTGATTCTCTTCTTTCAGTTGACTGTATCGCGTTTTAATTGCAAATCCTTCTAATATCCAACTATAGAACTCTTTAGGGAAATCTGTGTTTCTGAACTATGTGTTCTTCTAAAAAAATATCTAAAGCCTAGAGTAGCTTAGGTTTTGTGGTCCATTTTTAAAGTAATATTTTCATAAATATTGAGACTCTTGTGATGAGCCATTTTAAAGATAGGGCAACAATTGCTGAAGTAATGGGGAAATGTTAACATTATAAAGATAATGCACTATTAACTTGTGATGCTGTAGGACGCTTCCCTGTGTACATAGTGTTTTCAGGCACAATTCTGCTGTGCAGTGCTGATGATCTAAATTGTGAGCCTAGTCACTATGACTGCCCTTTAAATAATTCTTGTTCCTGGGATTTTTCTCCTCCTTAGGCAGCGCTCATGAGTACAGCTCCTGCCCTGATGATGCTATTTTTCAAAGCCTGGCTCGCAGTTATTCTTCCTTTAACCCTGCCATGTCTGACCCGAACAGACCACCGTGCCGTAAAAATGATGATGACAGCAGCTTTGTGGATGGAACAACTAATGGTGGCGCGTGGTACAGCGTCCCAGGAGGTGAGCCCACCTACAGCAGTCCGTGTCACTGCTTATTCTGGCCTTGAGTTATGTTCTCCACAACTTTTAGTCTGGTTGAGGCTAAATCAAAGGCTGATCACTCACCACAACTATAAATTCTGATAAAGCCCACAGTGATAACTATTAAAATACTCCTTTTTATGGTTTTTTGTACAGCGTTTCTTCAGGCTCCAGGTCATTGCAAATTTAATAGTTCTACAGTGGGCAAGTGATGGCTCTGCTATCATGAAATATTAGGAGAGTTTTTTTGGGGAGGGAGGGGTTAAGAAAAGAGTGAAAAATCCCCTGACAAACCCTCAACAGAGCAGGCTCATTTGAACCTCAATAATGAAAGCATCCAAGCTGAAGGAAGCAGGGGAGCCTGGTTGCCTGATTTTGGAATGTCATAGAAAATGGGAGTTTGGCCTTGGATTTTAATGGCAACAAAACCAGCCATGAAGATGCTTGCATTTGCATCTCCATTCTTTGTGGGTTGATTAGTGTCTGATTCTGCCCAGTTGCTGTTTTCCAAGGCTTTGGTAGAGACTTCTGTGCTCAGAGGAGCAGCAGAGCTACTGCAGGCATGTCCAGACTAATTTTCCAGAAGTCCAGAAGAGGAGCATGAAATGAGACATTTTATTCCTTTCTATTAAGAATTTTGATATCTTTGTAAACTGAGCCAAACAGGTCTTGGGATATCTAAATCTTGGAGTGTTCTGCCTCTGCTCAACTTGGAATGAAAACTGAGCTGAAGATTTCTGAGCCAGCTTGTGTTGGAGTGATTTGCCTGTTATTTGGCTTTGTTGATTTATGCTGGATAACTTTGAACACACATAACTGTTTAATTCTTTGCTTTTCTCTTGATATTCAATCACAGTCTCTGGATGAATTTTAAATTTTTACGTGAAGTGAATAGGAATCTCTCAAAGCATTAGACAGCCTAAGTGGTAGCCTAACTCTGCTTGTCTTACAGTAAAGGTGGTACTAAAAGAAGAAAATATTTAAGCTCCTGTGAAGAAATTAGAAACAGAACAACTGCTAGTGCTCACACAGCCAGTGATCACCAGGGGCTGAGTATGAAGTAAAATATTGACATTTCTGAATGTAACTAAAACCTCAAAATATCTCTTTGTATGAGGCTTTTCAGACTTTGAATTGGAACCATTAAAATTCTTGAAAAAGTTCTTGGAACCATTAAAACTTGAAAACTGAAGTTTGCAAAAGCTGAAAAATATTAATATAAACAGTTAAAATATAAAATTAGTTAAAGTTTGTTTAAATTTAGCTTAATGAAATATTAAATATTATATATAAAAATGTAGATATATTTAACTTATTTTTCCTTAAGAAAATGCTATGAAAAGCAGTTTTTCCATTGTTTTGATGAAATACTTTGATTCTGATTAAATGGCATATGGCAAAGACACATTTTTCCATTGGAAAAAGTCTTTGGAAATTTCATTTCCTCTTTTTGGAACTTATTTTAAGCTAGATTGCTAATTTCCCAAGTGAGGCCTTTCTTTTTCTCATATTTGCTAATAGGCAGGAATGCTAGTTCTAAGCAGGATCTCTCATCCTAATATGGTGCAACTAATAAAAAATAGAGAGACAACAATATACTTTGGACCATACAGATTGAATCTGTTATTGGGGTTTTTTTTCAAGTGCAGAAATCAGCTGGCAAGCTGTGACTTTTGAACAAAACCTCTGTGGTGGTGTTTGCTGACTTAAAAAACAAATGTAATTCAGTGAGAACAGTTCTGCTCTTTCTATGTCTAGTGCTAAGGAAAATGACTAAACACTGCTCAGTTCACGTGAAAATTTTCTGGGAAGTTTTAATATTAAAAGTTCCATCTAAAACACAAAATGTGGCAATTCAGTTGTTGATGGTATCCGTGATCTTTTGCTGTCCGTATGGCAATGAACTCCAAGTAAGCAGCAGCATAAACTGTTGAAAAGCCATTTATGTTGTTTTAGGGCAAGTATTCCACTGTACATCCTTACCAGAGTTAGAAATATAAGAAATGAAACTCTGAAGGCCTTGTCTCATTGCATCTGCTCCTGTTGGAGCTAAGCTGGTACTTCTCTACCTTTGCACCCTTGGGTTCCTTTGGGCTTTTGTACTCCGCTTTCCCCTTTTCCCTTCCTTTCTCACTCTTCTACTGAAGATTCCTTTCTGCACCAAACACAGCTCCAGTATCCACTCCTGCCCATTTTCTGTCTCTATCCCT
The DNA here is from genome assembly GCF_047830755.1 of Zonotrichia albicollis. Lineage (NCBI taxonomy): Eukaryota > Metazoa > Chordata > Aves > Passeriformes > Passerellidae > Zonotrichia > Zonotrichia albicollis. The sequence goes on from NC_133823.1 coordinate 31,103,729, forward strand.
GGCCATCTCCTAGGTTCTGCCTTTGACAGTAGGAAAAGATGATTTTTCATTTGAATTAATTACTATAGATGCTGTTGCCCTACAGAGCTCATTATGATGCCCCAGTTGTGGAACATCAATTCTTTGCCATATAATTGATCCTCAGGGCCTTGTACCTTTTATAAAAGACAGGTGGGCCAGCAGCCATCTCCACTGGTTCTTCAGTCTGCAGGGGTGGCGGATGGCTCTCATGTGACTGTGGCTTGCTTTTCATGGCTTTCTGCATTGAATACCTGGATTCTTTCAGTAGGAAGGCTGAACATCTGTGGCAGAGACATCTGGTGATAGTCCTTTGCTCTAACTGGAAGTAAGGAGGAGCCCTCCATTGCATTCATGCTCTGCCCTTCCCTTTTGTCTGACCTCAGGATTTCCTCACCAACCTCATGCAAGGTGGCAATTCCCCTTTCTGGCTTTTTGGGTGGAGAGGGTGGATGATGTAGAGGAATATTTGACTTTTTCTTCTCTCTCTTAATTACACTTTTTGTTAGGTTTTTCTCAACATTACTGTTTGGCAGTTACTTCCGTCTGCAGAGCAGGGGTACAGAGAAAATTTTCCCCCAAGAGCACCTTTGTGCCAGGTCTGAGGCCATGATGCTATTACACTTGTAGTAGTTGTTATCTGTAATGAGCTGATCCCTGTAGGTTTTTCAGAGGCAGCAAGCCAAGGCAAAAAGGTCATTCTTCTGTGCTCAGGAATGGCTCTTTTAGCCATCAGACTCTGGGGAGAAAGAAGTTTATACACAAAAACCACTATGTTTTTAATGGAGGCCTTCTCTGTATCAGCATGTAATTAATGATTTCACTCATGCGCAGGAAAGCCAAACTAAATTTGCAGAAACAGCTTTAATTTTTGGCATTTCCTTAGCTGCTGACTGTATAACTTTTCAACATCCTTAATGACTTTTTAACGTATCCTTTGTGTAGACTACCTATCTGGAAGCAAAAATGAGAAGAACAAATAGTAATCAATTACTACCTAGCCACATGCCTGCTCTGCTTTTTCTGTCATTACAGAGTCACCTGAGTCTAATCAGATTTGTGTCATTACAAAAATAACTTTTCAAAGCAGCTTACTTTGCTGTACCATTAGGCTATTGTTTAAGTGTCTTTTTTTAATTTTCAGATACTCTCAAGTCACCCTTGGCACTCAGCTAATTATTGGATTACCAGTTTTGCCAGCAGTGTTAGGGTTTTTTAGGATTTTGCTAAACACTAATGTAGGAAGCATTCATGTTCTCCCCATTCAAGTACATCCTGTCCTCCTAAAGGTCTTTTCTATGTGAAGAAGCTGATCTAACTTAGTGCTGTAGCTTGCAGCTCAAAGTCTTAAGTAATTTTGATGCCTGGATGCCAGGGGCACACTCTGCATTCCACTTTATTCACAAAGCTTGATGTTCCTTTATTAAAACCTGAAGAAATAGTTTTTTCCCCATATTCTAAGCTTACTTTTGTAAGCAGTAACATAAAGATGCTATAGTCTCTCAGCCACTGGAGCAGTGCAACAGAGAACTTTTTGTGTTCTCAGTTTCAAATTCCTACTGGTGGTCAGCAATAAAGGGCATTCATTGTTGAATCTCAGTTATATCTGATGTATCTAAGCCTCTCTGATCTTCAGAGGGCTGTTCCTGTTAAAGTGTGAGAAAGTCAGGGCTACACTTGGTCACAGTGCGAGACTTTGGGAGTGTGATGATGTACATGCATGTGATTCATGCCATGGATAGGGCACTTCAGGGACTTGACCAGGGACAGTGAAGTTGCTGCAATATTTGATAAAATCATTAGAAATGTTTTGGTTTCTTGGATATTGCACCCAATCACCATTGTGAACAAGGAGGTAAAGAGTGCACAGCCCAATGCACTCCAGATTGCACATGTGGGAGGCTGTAGTTTAGTTCTTGGCCAGCTTCATCCCATTCATCCCATTGTCCCAGAGATACAAAAGATTAATTTTTTTCAGGAGCCACACATAAACCTTGGACAAGGCCAGGCCCTGGGAAATAAACTCTAGGATATGGACATTGTGCACAAAACTGGAAAATATATTGCTTTTTTGTGATTCTGAGAAACTAGGGCATCCTCCCTGAGTAATACTTTGGGAAGAAAGAGAAATTTTCTGAGAATTGGAACAGTAATGGTCTAGAATTACTGTCACTACAGTAAAATTACATTGTGCCCTTTGGCTCCCTGTTCTCCTCTTCATGCATTCTTTCTGTCTTTTAGAAGAAGTACAAAAATCAGAAAAAGCAGCATTATCCAGTGTCCAGAACAGATGTATGATAGTCAGCCCTGCTGTCAGGATTTTACTTATGACTCCACTGCTCTCTTGCTGTGTATTGCTGAATGGACCATCTAAGAATTCTGCCTGCTGGAACATCAGAGCCATGCCTCCCAGGAGCCTTTGCCTTCTGTGTCCTCATTCTTCTAAAAAAAAAAAAAAAATAGAAAAAGTGTTAGAAAGAAAAAGATTCTTTTAGCAGTCAGAAAAATCCCTGTGCCTGTCAGTAGTTGGGAGTCTTGTTGCCTGGTTGGCAGAAAAGAGTCTCTTCACCTTAGTGAGCTGGCTAAATCCCACCTGACTCAGTGTGTTTGCCATCCTTGGGTTCTCTTTGGGATGTGACACCAGCACTCTGGGCAGTTGTGGACCCATGAGCAGCTCTGGTGCTCAGTGAAGTGCCTCAGGTCTCATGTGCAGCTTGCATGGGGGAACGCAGAGCTGCATGGACAAGCTGTGCTAGGAACACTTCTGAATCCCTCAGTGACCTCCATGGGGCTGCTCAAAAGGCATGATGGCTGCTTCCTTTTCAGGCCTTCATTTGAGAATCCACTGACTCTGCTAGCTAGACAGACTGGGGAGGGATGGTCCTTCATCAGCCTCTGCAAAACATCTATTTATAACCCTCCTGGGGGTGGCCACTATCCTCTCTTGGTTGATCCAGCTACAAAAACCTGGAAACCTCCTCCTATTTTGGTTGACCAATTTAAGCAAATAGCCAATATACCCACGTAGTAAGATGGGTGGCTCAGAAATGTAAAAGAATTAATATTTTCCATCAAGTTTTTATTCTTAGTGATGATGCCACTATACTACTTATGCTTTAAAATTTCAATTATTAAAGTTGCATTTATAGTGATGCTTCTCCTCTCTTTCAAAAGCTAGCTAATATTGATTTTACAGAGTTGGAGAAACCCTATCCATAGAAAAATTTTAGTATAAATACATTTTATAGGAAGTTTTATTTTGTATTTTTTTGGTGGAGAATATTTGAAATCTTTGCAGATGATTGAATCTATGCAGCAAATCTTGACAAGGAAATGTTTTCCATGTAAAATGTTATAATTTCAGAAAAAACTCAACATATTTTTGACCCATCTTTATAAATCTTTTTTTCAATGTCATTTTATTATGTTTAGTTTGCTTTATAATTAATTGTCATTCTTCTTGACTTACAAGGTGAGCATCTTTTTTGGTTGTTTTTTTTAATATGAAAATATTTTAGCCATAGTCTAAAATAATTTTCTTTCCCAAAGAGAAGAAATGTCATTTATATGTCAGCTATCCAAAAATGTGTGAGTTAAAAGTATACTGGTCACGTGCAGCATCAAATAGAAGTATACAGCCTATTTATCAAGGCCTTTTTAAACTTTCCCTGGCAAGAAAATGTATTCTGGAATTATTTGTCCTATTGGTTTCTCTGATTTAAAGTTTCTGAATTCAAAATTAAACAGATGGATTGGAGCTGCATCAATTGTATTAATAACTGTTCTTTTCTTAGTAGTCCCAGCATTTCATGTGTCCCCCCTTGCTTACTTCAGAGTAACACAAAATGCATCACTGCCTCTCTTTTCTGGCATTGCAGGAATGCAGGATTTCAATTACCTCAGCAGCAACTGCTTTGAAATCACAGTGGAGCTGAGCTGTGAAAAATTCCCACCTGAAGAAACTCTGAAGGGCTACTGGGAGGACAACAAGAACTCTCTTATAAATTACATTGAACAGGTAACAGAGAAGAGGATGCCAAAACCAGCTATTGTGCATAAAGCTTCTAAACTTTGTGCTTTGTGAATATCTAATTCAAAATACCGTATTAATCCAGATGTTGCTTTAATTCGTATTTGTCTCTGTGGTAGTAAATCCTGTGTGATATTTCTAAATAAGTGGAAGAAGAGTGGAAAAGAGGGATGCATTTACAGTATGGAATCCTTCTCACCCTACTTAAACTGTTGCAGACATTTGATTTAAATTATTTGTGTTGGGTTCCTCAATGGAAAAAAATACAAATCTCCACAGTCTATGACTGACTGCCCCCGTGCTGGTGTGTGTGCTCAGAGAGATGGATTGCCCTCTGCAGATATTCCAGTGTGCTTGCAGATGTGGGAAGGATCATTCTGTGGATGTTCAGGAACCTGGGCATCTGGATTAGACCATAGAGAATTTCTGAAATCTGAAAATTGTAGTTAAAAATTACAAATAAATCTGATATCATTAGTGGTTGCACACCTGAGATTGTGAAATGAGGAACACACTTTATTAGCACAGCCCATCAATTAATACATTCATTACTTTAAGGACTTAATTATGCAGAAATGCTTCAGTTAGCCGGAAACCTGAAATATTTGAATATTTGAAGTGTTATACTTTTCTGTTAAAACATTATCTGTAGGCTAAGGGAAAAACTGTACTTGTCCTGCGGGTTTTTACTCATTCTTTATGGAATCCATCTCAAATTGTTCAGCTCCCCTTCCTAGGGGTTAATTTTCCCTGACTCATGGAAAGCTATGTTGTCACTGCATTTTCAAAATTGCTCATGTATAAGATACTATTTTGCCAACTTCCTTTGCTCCTGCAGAGCTACCAGCTTTATCCTTGAAGTTCAGATGGTCTGTTTGGCATTGGTTTTTATCTTCTTGCAGGATAAGATGACCGGGTCTATGCTCCAGCTCCCCTGGGAGTGCTGGGGACAGTGCAAATATGTAATTTCTGCTTTTCTGAGGCTTCTCCCAGCCAGAGTGTATGTTACAGGAATCTGAGCTGAGTCTGTCAGCTGAATTATGGTGCTGCTGAATGTACCATATAGGTTCATAAAGAGGAACATCAGTATCTCAAAATAAAACTTGGAATCCACAAGCCTTTTCAAAGGACGTGGAATCAGAGAGAAGCCTGAACTTCACAGCACTTTGCTGCTTTGTTTCCAGGCTCACAGTGAGGTGCATCTCCAGAGATTCCCAACATCCCCTCATCCCCAGCACCAAGAGTTCCCTATTTCTGCAGAAGAAAAGGCAGTTGATCCTCAGTCTCTTGCTTCTGAGGAGTTTGCTTTCAGGCGGTGCTTAAGATGCACTGGTCCCTCTGCACACTGAGGTCATATTTTAATTTCATATATAGTGGGAGCAGACGGATTAGCTGCTGCTGGGGCTGTTACCTGGAGCACGAAGGAGAAGGACATGACCCACCAGTGCCCTTCTCCCACAGCCCAGGAGGGAATGTTTGACTCTCTGTGGTCCCAGCTCACAGAACTGCATGTTTGGGGTGTGCAATAGAAAGCTCAAGCACCTCACAGAGGGATTGCCCACTGAAGTCCAAGTGACTTCAAGGTGTATTTACTTTGCTAATGCTTCACCTTTAAGAAATAATGTCATTAGCTCTGCATTCTTACAGTTTATGAAACTTTAAAAAAAATATTTCTGTAGGCTGTTCTTTCAAAGCTTTTCTGTTCATTCATTAATCCCTAAGATGACACAGATTTGCAAGTAAATGTTTACATGTATTATTACTTGCTGTGTATTTCTGAGAATTACTTGCATTGAATAGATATAATTATTATAATTACTTGCTGAATTATTTTTCTTTTCATTCCCTGTTCCATTATGATATTTAGTATTTATCACTGATAGTGGTCAGCCTGTAAACTGTGGGATTCATAACATGCTTTGTTAGATATATCAATAGATATTCCATTGCCAAATAACACCAACTTTTCTTAAGAATTTTTTATTTACTATTTGTGGATGACCTTATTTATTTTAGATTCATCGAGGAGTGAAGGGGTTTGTTAAAGATCTTCAGGGCAATCCAATAGCAAATGCTACAATTTCTGTGGAGGGGATAAGCCATGATGTTACATCAGGTGAGTGTGGTACCTCAGCAGTGCTTCTCTTTGGCTTAGCAACCTGGAGCCAGTTCACATCTTTTTAACTGCAGCTTTAAAGAGCAAAAGCTTGAAACCAGGACGGTACATTGTGCCTCAAGAAGTTTGTTGCCCAAGGATTTTACGAATCTTTCACTTGTATTTTGCTCTCAGAGTAGCTGAGACTTTTTTTTTTACTTCATGGGTCTCTAGTGTAAATTGGTTTGGGTGGCTCTTGGTTATTAATGCTCTAATCTGTCTTCTAATTTGTGAAGCAAATAGTGTTTCACAGCCCTGATGGGATTTAAAGCTCTGTCAACAGTGCTGCCTTCAGTTTGAAGGCTAAATTTTAGTCCAAAAGTGTTATATTTTTCACAATGCAGTCATACCTTTTGGTATGTAAATTCTTGACAGATTTCCAATTTACATAACGTCCTTCAGCAAAGATAAATTCTCTCTGCTGTTTACAATTACGTGATGTGCTTTCAGAAGGATGATTCTAAAAGATGAAAGCATTGTGTTGGTTGGTGTTGACAGAAAATGATGTGTCAGCTCTTCAGTGATGATGTGCTTTGTTCTAGGAGTGAGTTCAGAAATAGCTTGCACAGTGTGCCAACTTTCAGCCTTCCCTTTGCACCTGTGCTCTAGTATCCTAAGATTTGCAAAAGATACCAATTAGAGAAACAATAAGCAAATGTCACTGCTTTATGCATGAGCTTATTTTATGTTCATTTTCTCAATGATATGTCTCACTATACTGTCACAGAAATGCAAAATATTATGGAGCAGGATTGGTAGAATATTTAGTCACCTCTGATTTGTGTTGGTACATCACCTGCAAAGAGACCAGCAGCACTTCTGCCCAGCAGGAGAACAGTCTGTGAAAACATGAGTTACCTTCTGTCACTGTAAACAAGGAGGCAAAATGTATAGAGACTGGAAATAAATTGTCAGGCATAATAAAAAGGGAATAAACTGTGCAAAGAGGTATTTGAGAGAGAGGAACTCATGCTTCTATGACACAAAAATTGCATCTAATTATAAATCTTTTCACATTATTGCGTGTGTATAAGACTTAAAGTCATGTATTGTCAAAACAGGGATGAAAACAAGTACTTGAATATTAGCACAGTCAAAATGAGGGAGAAATATTCTTTGGCTTTTCTCCTGCTCTTTATTCATGAGTTGAAATTCTGCTTTGTTCCAGTGACAGAAATTATAATAGATCATTGCTGTAGTTCTACAGCAATTTTTTTTCCCCATTCTGTTTTATGAAGAGAAAAATCTGGGAACAACTGCACTGCCTACTGACGTTTTTTTTGACCATGCAAATAGCAGATATTTAAGTAATTTTTCCCTTTGTACACTGTGTAGCTGCAGATGTGGTGAAAAAGCATTTAAGGGGCTAGTACAAAGAGCATGGCCAAATCTTCTAAATGGCACTGCTAGCTGAATATTAGAATAGCTCTGCAATCTTTTCTGGAGGTCAAGAAATTCAAACTATTAGCCTGTGACAAATTAGATAATTGCCTACTGCTGGTGCAGGGAAGATCTGAGTCTTTGTGAAAATGCAATAGGGTCATTTCTAGGGAAGATGATGATGAGTTTTGATTCTGTGGCTGAAAAACATAAACTGTAGTAACAGTGTGGGAGGAGCCTTTCTTTGACCTGAGTGGATCAAGCTTCCATTTCTTTGTTTCTCTGAACCAAAGAAAAAACCCTTGACAATGCCTGGACACTGAAACATGTAGATAGTGATGCTTCGAGGGTGATACACATGTAATATTCTAGGAAATTATGATTTTTAGCTTTTTCTGAAAGATGAGAATGGTAGTCCCACTTATTTAAATGTGATGGGAATGAAATTTATTTACGCTTGGATTATCAGAATACTGAGGAACACTAAAAATCCGTATCACATTGCAAACAGAATCTCAGACATTTAGCAGGGACTTTACATTGTCTGGGGGGTGCTTCTAAAGTGGAGTAATGTCCCATAATGTCCTTTTCTTCAGTGTGATGGAGAGCCTTCAGCCTCAGCGGGCATAATATTTCATGGGGTCTCCAGCACAACTTCAAAATCTAAATTTTTTTTGATAACTTGAAAGAAAGCAAATATGATACATATGTATACACACACACACACACATATATATATGTGTGTGTGTGTGTCTGTGTGTGTGTGTACAGCTTTTACTGAAGGAAGAAAGAAGGAACTGCCTTTCAGGCAGTCAAAAAGAAAGCACTGACAGGAATATAAAAGATTGACTTATGAGCCTTGCTTCTTAGCTGTGTAATTAGTCTTATACATATTTATTTGGGTTCTTTTCTTCTTCTTTACAGCCAAGGATGGTGATTACTGGAGATTGCTTGTGCCTGGAAATTACAAAGTTACAGCCTCGGCACCAGGCTATCTAGCAATAACTAAAAAAGTGGCTGTGCCCTTCAGCCCTGCTGTTGTGGTAAGTGTTCACATGTGTTCATTTGTCCTCTATTATACATTTAAAAGGTTCCTTTTTCCTTCGTGGTATGCATCTAAGGAGGAGGTGATTTTTCAGAATATTCTAGAACATGTGAATTTAGAAAGTCTGGAAATTACTCTTCTAGCACTTGATGCACCAGCTCTCAGTGGCTGGTGAGATGTTGAGCTTTTGATGTAGACATTTTTTAAATTAAATTTTGTCAAATGAGTACCTGCTTAGGTTAAAACCAGTGGCCAGCTCCGTGCAGAAAGGTAGCAATGAGCCACTGCTTTCCATGGATATCCAGTATGTGAGGATTATAAGATCTAGACTGCTTCTAGGGTTTCAGAAGCATTTTGAATTCACTCTCTGAACAGATGTGGAGGTATTTAAAATAAGTGCTATTTCAATAGTGTGAATCACATATTAAGATATACTAAAGGAAGAAGTTTTTTATGGAGAGAGTGATAAAGTTCTGGAATGGTCTGCCCAGGGAGCTGGTGGAGTCACCATCCCTGGATGTGTTTAAGAAAAGACTGGATGTGGCACTCGGTGCCATGGTTTAGTTGAGGTGTTAGGGCTGGGTTGGATTTGATGATCTTTAAGGTCTCTTCCAACCTAGCCATTCTGTGAATTCTGTGAAACTAGTATTGGTACCTACGTTAATGAGCCATGTGTTAGGAAAAGCTCCCTGGATTTTTTTGATGGCATAAAATTGAATACGTGTTTTGAAATGCTGGGGGTCTGCAGTGCTCGGCGTTAGCTGAGATTAGTTCAGACAATGGAGCTCATAAGAGTTGGACTTGATGATCCTTGTGGGTCCCTTCCAACTCACAATATTCTGTGATCTGTGTTGGCAATGTGCTGATGATACCTTTTATAATATGCCACACGATTTATGTGGCTGGCTTTTATTCAGTTTTAATTTCATTGGCCCATACTTTCTGAAATTTTTAGTCAAGTCAAATACAAGTGGACAGATATCTGGTTCTTTAGGAAATCTTGCTCACCTGTGTGTATTTTTGGATAAGTTACTGTACTGATATACTAGTATTGCATGTATTTTCATCAGCTTTGAGACACTTTGGAATAAACCCAGTCTGAACCAGAAGGTACCTCTCTAAGCCCTATGTTTGTGTTAAGCACCTTCTTTCAATAAATGACTCTTAAAAGCCTAACTATTCTCTATCTGTAAGTCTTACTGATATTTCTGATTGTTTCTCTTAATCAGGTTGATTTTGAGCTGGAGTCATTGTCTGAAAGAAAAGAAGAGGAAAAAGAAGAGTTGATGGAGTGGTGGAAGATGATGTCAGAAACACTAAATTTTTAAATGATTACTTTGGCTTTACAGCTTTTAATCTATTATATGTTGACTTAGTATAATGTACTGTGGAAAATCCCTATATTCTAGATTTTGTGCACTTCACAATAATTAACTTTGAATTTTTCAGTCATCTTTTGATTAATATGATTACAAATAACTACTAGCGTCCTAGATAGATAAATAAGTTATTAATTTTCTTTCATATTGTTATAGAAAATTTACTCTTCTATAAAAATCAGAAAAAATGAATGAATATGCAGCCTATATGACAGTAAAATCTGTTGTGTATTATTTGCAAGTTCAGAATATGTAGGTTAACACTTGATTTTAAACAATAAATATGCTGTAGTTGATTACTGATACTACCAGAAATATTTGACAGTGCATAGTAGTAGACAGTGCTCTTTACTGAGTTCTATAATGGATGCTATTGAAAAGATTTATAATAACAGTGTGTGGTGAAATAATGTTTTGCAAGGATTAAAATTCAGTATAACACTTTGTATGTCTCTGGTGTTGGAGCTATTTAAATATGTAAGAAACACAAGCGGACTTCATTTTAGTAAGAAGAAAGAATCTGTATAAACTCTTTAATAAAAGATGGCATAGAATGAATTCAGGAAAAAGCAGAGCTTTATTCCTTAAACAGTTGATAATATTTGGAGATCAGGTTTTAATTACTCTCATTTCTTGTTAAACAAATTAGAAATTCTGAGTGGAAGAACAAGATCTAGTGCATCTCATTTATAGGCTGCTTGTGTTTGTTCAACGGCAAGAAAAAATAATTTCAGGTGTAGTCTGTTTTAATTAAATAATTACCTTTTCAACAATCTTTACTTGTATCCATGATGTCTAGATAATCAGCTAAGAGTTCATCTTTTCAGTCAAGGCTATAAAAATATTACAGTTTAGACAATTAACTGGAAATCTACTGAGATTGTAATTTTAGTGTTGCAAGTCAATAATGGATTTCTTTCAAGCTCTGTTTCTTCTGCTGGCTAGTCTTATCTAAAACTAGAAACAAGACAGATAAGTGAAATTTTTTTCAGTGTGGTGAAATTTTCAGAAAAATGTTGAAGGTGATACAAAAGCAACTTTGATTTAAAGCAATTCTTTTTGTTCCCTTTTTGATTTTTTTAAAACTTTAATTAACATGCTATAGTATTTTGGCCAAGATGAGTGAAATTTGCAGAGCCAGAGAATACACATGGACCACAGCAGGTGCAAGTTTGGTGTAATTCTTCGGAAGTGACTCCTGGTATGCTACTTGAGATAAGCTAAGCATCTTGTCTGTTTGAAAGCTTACATAGGTTGCTAGTCTATTTTAATTCATGATCAGATATTTGATAGAGATTTCCTTCCTCTGTTTCTTTAATACCACTCTCTGTGTTTTGATTAGCATATTATTTTAGCTGGTGCTCGTTTAGAACCAATCAAGAGTGGACTATCACACTCCTGCTGTAAGTGAAAAATCACATATTCAGGTGCAGGATCCAAATTTACCTCCTTTGGGTATTAAAAAATTCACTGCAAGTACTGTTTTCTGAGAATTTTAAATTCTTTAATAAAAATAGCACTTGATCATTTTAAGGAACAGGCTTAAGGTTTGACACGCAATGGTAAACTGAACAGCAATAAAAAAGCATAAACTTTCTCTCTCTGATGAAGAGTTTGTGATGCAACCTGCAGCTCATTGGGGTTGTAGATGTTTAACTCCAAATTTCAGAGGAAAGTTACTTACTCTAAGTCATTATATAGTGATGAGCTTTGATTCTCCATTGCAATGAAAAACCCCAGTGGCAAATAAAGAATCTTATCTGAATGTGTCTTAATAACACCTTGTAGCTAGCTGTGCACAAGAGCATGCATAAAGGATGCCTGGTTACACCAACCTGGATGTCTATGACAATTTGAAAGGCCAAGATGTGGCACAGAACACATTCTATGTCTGTAAGTAATGACCTTGTTTTTAATTGAACCAGGTAAAATTGAAGGAAATGGTATGAAAATGAATTATAACAAGATGTTGCTGTCACATGGGCAAATGGCTACAGGAGTGTAAACTAATGTAATAAGGCAAGTGTATATTTGTACAGAACATCCTGGTCTGCCTCTTCCAAACCTAAGAATTTCAATCCAAATGACACTTCATGGTACGATGCATCCAGTCTTCCTGTGGCATAGTTAGTGCAGACGTTACATCAAAGTGATCTCGTAACAGGTTTCTAATCCACACCTGTGTGATGTGTGTGAGATCCCCCGGTCTACTGTTTCATACATTTGCAATTAAATGTGCTGTCCCTTAAGTGATCTGTTTGTTGTTCTCTAGATGACTGCTTGCTATTACTGTGTTGAGAAAAGGTAAAAGTGATTAAATGTTTCAGCACCAGAACCACTGCCACTGTTCTTGCTCTAGGTAAACATCCTTAAGAACAGCGTAGCCAGGACTCTCAATAAATTAATTCATTTTGTAGCTTGCTGAGCTGAGATGTGTTGTAGGACTGTGTATGTTTAATGGAAGATTAAAGTGGTATGTGATGCTAAGCTTTTGGTTAAAAAGGCACATGCTGTACTATTGTACAATAAATCTACAGTTTTATTTAAAATGTAAAATGTGTGAGTAATTTGCAGGTTCAAAATGTGACCTCTTTGGCTGTGCATGTCTGCAGAGTATGCCATAAACATCCTCAGTGTGTGCCAGTTAATTTGCTGCTTGAACAGAGAAAGGAGACCAGGATTTGTGCTGATATCTCACTGAGAGCCATCCACAGCCCCTTAACTTTGTGCCAGAACATCCTCCTTTTGGAGTACATGTCTTTCTGAGCACTTCTCCCATGGAGGCTTTCAAGTCAAGTAATGAATGAGATGCTCTGCCTCCATGCAGGCTTGGTGGGGACAGGGCATGCACTTGTGTGTGTCTGCCTTGCAGTGTTTCCACATTGATCCTTAGGGTTAGAAAGCACATTGTGCAGTGTGTTTGCAAATCTGTGGTGCTACACATTCCTTATAACTGCAGGGGTCAGGATTACAGAAAAACAGAAGTCAGTCAAATTAAATCTCTGCATCTGAATTGTGTTTGCCGGTTAGGTTGTGGTGTTCACATCCATATATGTGAATTCACATACAGCCTTGGCTAGTCCTGAGCTGCTAATGACATAATTAAAGTGTAAACTAAAACTGAGATGGTAGATTAGAAAGAATTGCTGCCAGATTTTTCTGAGTTTCTTTTTTCTAACAGCTATAACAGGTGTCTTAGGAACACTTAATAACTAGGCCATGAAACGAAGAGCTTTCAGAGAAGATAGGTTTAAAAGAGCAGGAATTCAAAATTCAAAGATGCTGTTCCAATGAGCTGATTTTCTCCCATGTGTTTAGTTTGACTCATGTCTGTGGAGGCTGTAGAGTAGCAGCAGTTTAATGATGGCCTCTGAGTTAGAGCAGCTCTCTAGAGCTGCTTCCCAGTAAACCTGCTCCACTGGAGGAGTGCCTTGTTTCCTGCTTGTGGTTTGCTCTGGAAACGCAGGACTGAGAAATGCTATTGCAATGCTTACTTTCTACCTTCCTGAATCTTGCAAAATACTTGTTCTGATCATCTCCTTGCAAGCATTTTATTCCCTGTGTATGTTTCTGTTTGTGTAGAGCTATGTCTGTTATGAATAATTTACTGCTTGTTAAGCTAGCTCATAGGTTTGGCCATTGACACAGCCTCTCTTCCATTATTTCTGACTTAGATAATTAAACCCAGAAAACAAAAACACTCAGGAGATTTTCTGAAATCCATGACATTAAAAACCCCAAAACAGTGAGTTTTTTTGCCTCTTAGCTTGGAGGGTTCCAAGTGAATTTGCTTCAAGTTTTTGATCCTAAAGCCTGCTTTAGGGAGAGAAGCGGATGACAACAGAGAAGTTGATGTAATCCTACATATCCAGAGACCAAAGTTTTCAGCAGTATAGCAAGTACTGGAATCAGCAGTACAAAAATGAGATATTTAGAAACAACTGCTGTTTGCTTTTATTAACTGTGATAATGGGAGTGTATTAATTGAGTTAAATGGCCTCACAATGCTGATCTTTCTTCATCCCTCCTTATTTTACCTCTCTGCTGCAGGGACTCTGTTTCAGCAATGACTTAAACACATCCATGGTTAGGCGTTATTTATCACACTGCTACATTTTCCCTGAATTAATAGTTAATAATCCATGTTATTTCATCCTCGTTCTCCTTTCATTTTCAGTTAGGCCACTACACATTTTTGTAATCACACATCCCTGCGCACAGTGGAAATTGTCGTCAAAGAGAGAAGCTGAAGAATTTGGCTCCTGCGTTGGGAATATAGAGGGAGTTCGACATCTGGAAATGCATTGGAAGCAGTCTGGTGTTGAGAAATGAGTGGATTTTACTGACCTTTTTTCTAATTATTCTTTAGTAAAGGCTGGATAGGGTTATGTGGCTGTGGGATTCTAGGATTGGAGTATGTCCATGCCTTCAGTGTTAAGGTAAAGCTACTCTGGAAAGGTTCCTGCTATTACAAGACCTTTAAGCCTGGAATCTGAGTAGTCAGAACTATCTGCTGTCACAGCTGCTCATTCTGCATAAGCAGCATCTTTTCTGCAAGAAAAATGCAAAATAATAAACAAGAAATGAAATCTACTTTCACAATGTGCAGAATTGGTTATGGAACTTAAGTTTCATTGCAAGACATAAAGTAGAAATCATGGAGGTGAGCTGGAGCAGTTGCAACCCACAGCTCACTTAAGCCTTTGAACTGCTTCTCAGTGAAAGGTAAGGTAAATCTGGGTGCCATTTTTGTTACATTCACCCAATGAGAATGTGATCAGGGCCCTAATTTAGAGACAAAATACAGAGCTAGATGAACATCTCACCTGCCAGTAGCATGGCAGCAAAAGAGGGGTGCACAGTGCTGCAGGACCGTGCTGCAATGGGAGATTGCAGTTCATGAGCTTAGCAGAGCACCAGCTCTGCAGTGTGCTGTGGTGCACGTGCTGGTGTCCAGGGGTGTAGAAACATCCTTCCCCCGTACTGCAGCACCCCTTGCACAAAAGGTGAATTTAACACATTTCAGAAACTATGGACAACATTCAAGAGAGGACTTGGCTGCCAAGAACAGTCCAAAATTACAGTCTGACTTCCCTCCCTTCAGCTCACTAAATATCCGCTCATGTGGCTTTTCTTGGCTGCTTCCAGTTCTCTTGCAGGGTGTGTCAAGAGCTAGCCCAGCCTGGGAAGCTCAAGGATCACTTGTTCCAAGATCCATCAGGAGTGGATTACAGGGCTTTTTTTGGGGTCTACAAAGAGTCCAAGTTTGCACTTAGAATTAGAGAATCACAGAATGGTTTGTGTTGGAAGGACCTCAAAGATCCTGTAATTCCAACCCCTCTGCAATGGGCAGGGAACCTTCCACTAGACCAGATTGCTCCAAGCCACATCCAGCCTGGCTTTGAACACTTCCAGGGTTGAGGCTGTCAGAGCTCACCATAATTGGCACAACTGTAAATTTGTTGGTGTTCTGCAGTGTCCTGTTCAGTCAGGTGCCCTGGCATGGCCTGAATGAAACATGAATCTTCTGGTCTCCAGAGCAGGGGCCCAGCAGGAGCTTGCTTTTGGCCTGGGTGCTTGGGTTTCCTTCAGCAGAACACAGCTGCTACAATTTCCTGATGGTATAGAAGGGATGAGCTGGCCTGTGCCTGTGACTCCACACCAGAGTGTGGGAGGCACACATTAGGACTTGGAAGCTGGGAGTTGTTTCTGGATTCCATAGGTTAGACATGATCGAGACATGGTTTCTGAGAAGTGACTGAAGAAACTCAAATCTGTAAAGGAATATCAGCAAATGTGATATCACCTACTTTCCCCTCCAGATTCAGGTAATATATTTGAAGGTTTATCCTGTTACTCATATTTATCCCTGTATATGCATATATCAGCATATCTGCTTTGTTTCCTGTATGGGAGGGAATACTTTTCAGTTTAAAGAAGTTTTGGATGAAATACAGAAGCAGCTTTGGGAGCAGGAGTACGCTGAAAAACATCTGACTGGCTTGTGCTGCTCAGCATTTATTATTAATGTGTGGGAAAGGAGGGCATTCACTCCAGTCCTAGTGCTACTAGGTTTCAATAGACATAAATAAAAATTTTGGAGGCCAATTTTTGCACACATTTAATGCAGAAAAACTTAGGACCCAGAAAGGTCTTACTGCAAATAAAAGCAGTACTGCAACGTTTATCTTTTGGATTCACTGTGTGCATACATACATAAGCATGTGTGGAAGCAAGGGAGCAGGGCAAGAACGTACGTCATCTTCCCTAGGCTATTTTAGTCATTTAACTGCCCAGAAATCCTTAAAGGCACCTACTCTGTTTGCCATAAAGAAATGCAGGCTTCTTGTTTTATGAATGGTGTCTAAATTAGACTCCTATGGCAGGCAAGTGAACCCCAGGCTGACCCTTGTGTTAGGGACTGGTTGGAAAGAAGGTGCCCCTGACTGGGGAGAGCCAGGCAGGCACCTCCAGAAGGGGCTGTGCAAGCCTGGGATCCGGCTAGTGCTTACAGGAATGTTCTAAAATGCATATGATACAGCTCTGCTGTAGCTGTGACCGTGTCAAACTGTGTGGCTGCCCCACATTGCCTCTCAGGCACCAGGTGCTCATCAAGCACTGTGCTGAACCCTTTGTAGATGTAGAGCTGAATCTTTTACTGCGTTTTGACCTAAAAATCTTACCAGATGTTTTAGCAGGGCTCTTTGCAAAAGAAAACTCTAAAGGGACTACTTTCTTATGCCTTCTTCTGGAAACTGAAAGACTAAATGAAAAGAAACTTCTTGTTATACCAGGACATGATAAATGCCCTTCCAAATAAATAGAGATTCTGTCTTCAGCTTTCTATTTCCACGTATGTCTGACAGGACTCAACATCAGATACTTGTTAACATATGTGGTAACATGTAAGATGTTAAACATCTGCAAAATCTTCTGATCATTTTTGTAATGTCTGAAAAGTTAGACATAGCTTGCAGGGAATTTCCACTGAAAAGCAACAAAATTTGGAGGACATCCCAAGTTAAGTCATTCAATATTTGTTTGCCAATGCGTTGGATGGTATTATAAGATGCCAAGATAAATTCAAATTAACATGAAAAATATGCAGTCATATTGGTTGTGGGTTTACATAAGTTGCTGGCACATTATGTCAAGAATTCTCAGATAAATAGTTGCCAGGAAAACAAAGTTCACATGAAAAAAAATAATAATTATATATAATAGATTTGAACAAGTGGCACAGAAGAATGAAATTTTTATTCAGTGAGATTTTTCTTCAACAAAGCACTTAAATATGGAGATGTATTCACAGACTGTTTCCAAATCAATTTATCTCAAACCCCTTATTTAAAATTTAAGGAAATTGGAGTCACAATAAAAATAGAAAACCCTAGGAATTTCAAAACAAAACCACTGATTTTTAAAAAGTAGAAAAATATTGCTATGAATATTTCTGTACCAAAATAATTCATTTATGATAAAGCTTCCTAGATGCCTTAGATGCCTTTGGAAACTGTGGGTTGAAAACTAATTTTTAAAAATGGCTATTTAAAGGTAAAGAGTAAAATTTTGAAAAACAAACTATTTTGCTTCAACTTGATTCTTTCATCCATAAAAATGAAAATTCAGATTTTTGATATTTTATAGTATAATGTTTACACTTTAAAGCATTTTTACTAGTTTTGTAGCTTTTATTAATGAAGCCACATAATTGAAACCACAGTCTAGCAAAGAAAGACTGAACTAGATCAAATAGTTGGCAGCTGGAACTAGGCAAACTTAGAAGCAGAACTAATGTTCAGTATTTTCTCAGTGAGGCTAATTTACCTTTGAGATAGTTCATGTAGCTGTGCAGTAGATTTTTCATCACAATAATTTTTTTGAAGTAAGACTATTGTCCTTTTTAAAAGCTGTTTAAATGCCTTTGTGTTCCTTGGCCGAGCTACTTTATTCTTCATGGGGTACGCCCTTTCAGTTGATTGTCCCACCTGGTTTAATTGTTTCCTGAGATTTTAGATAATCACACATCCCTTTGAGCTTCTGCTTCATTAATCTAAGAGCATTTTTGGATTCACTAATTACAGGGTTCTGAAAATTCAGGCTTGGATTCCATGGGCAGTATTTGTATGCTGTTAAAAATATCTGGGTATTGATTTTCCGTGCTTGCTTTGGAGTTACTTCCCTTACTGTCTGTGATCTGAATGAAGCTGAGTGAGATTTTTCTTTAGCTTTGGTTCTGAGCTGAATTTTCCAACACAACAGAACCTGCTGAAGTGTTACAGAAATGCATTTGATATTCAGATCAATTAAAATGCTCTGAAGGGCTTTCTCTCCTCCTTCAGTCTTACATGTTTCTTGGTTTTCTTGGAATTGTACTATTCCTAGAATTTACTAATTAAAGACAGGCTTGCTTACATGATATTTTTAATGTTAGCAGCTTCACTTCTATAATATCTAAGAAAATCTTTTGTATTGCAAGTCTGCATTCCTCAGAAATACATCTACTTCCATGGGGAGAGATGAGATGTCAAAGCCATATATTTTTTCTTCCCCACTTCAGTATTTTCTAATTTTTCTTTCTCCATACCCTCATTTTTTCACTCTAAGACCTCCTGAGATGGATGCTAAAATACTGATAAGACCTGTGCACTGCAACAGGTGCTGGTTTCCAAGTCAGTAAATGTGAAAGAGGTGGCAATATGATGATATCTATCACCTAAAAGGTGAAACTAAGCTGCTGGTAGCAATAGAAAGTCACAAAGTCACAGAGCATGCACAGCTTTATCATTTCTGTTGAACAACATCATTATTCTGGGCTTTTAGATAGAAATTGTTGAAGGCAATGAGTTTGTGTTCTATCAGATTTTCAGTCAGGAATTATCCTTCTTGAAGATGGGGCTAGAAAGGTGTCATCATAGAATGTAGTTCAGTTCCTCATATGGTTAAGTCTCTTATATTAGACCAAACTATTCCATGACAACTTACAATTTCTTTTAAACAAAATGATGCTTAGGTGGATACTGTGGAAAACATGAAAAAGCACTCACTAAAGGAAAACAAAGACTTCTAAAAGGGTGAAAGGCCCAGCACTTTTCTTGGCATATTATAGTCAATTTTAGTTGATTCTCATGGTTTTATTCAATTTCTCATTTTGCCTTGCAAGGCATATTTTTCCTCCAAGAGAGGATGACCCATGAAATGGTTTTGCTTGACCTACCCTAATCCCCACCACAACAATTTCAATACTTAATAAAGTTACTCCTCTAAATAGTTGGAACTACTGCTTTATTGTTTTATAGTCTTGGATTACAACCTGGATAGTCTTAATCTTAGAATCAAAACCATGCTTGGTAATGAGAGGAAATATCAGGATAAGCTTAATTAACTGTAGGCAAGCAGCTAAGAACACAAACATCCAGGAGCACGTCCAGTGAAAAAACTCTTTCTTGCCTACAGCTGGAGCTGAGAACTGGAAGGCTGTGTGTTTTTGGAGACACTGTATGTACAGTGAAAGAAAATAACAAAGTCACACCACACTTTATATTTCAAGCCACAAAATTTTGTGTCCCTTCTCTGGGCACAACTGTACTATGGATTTTCACACCTGACTAGTTAATCGGTGGGAAGGAGGGGAAGCTTAAAAAGGGGATTCTGTTTGATTTACTCTTCATTACACTTCTCTGTCATCAAGTAAGTAACTACAACTCTTTAGTAATATTTCCTCTAATATCACAGTCACAACTTATGTTACTTAGATTCTGCCAATCTCAAGCATATATTTTCATTTTAAGTTTTCCAGATATTTCTTCTAGAAATGATGTTGAAACCTTAAAACTTGATTATGCATTGAAACTTTGGGATACTGAGATTAGGCTGAAGGTCCAACATGGCCACCAGTGGCACTGCTGTGGGGATGGTAGCAGAGATGTTCCAATATGTACCAGATGTGAATCTGTGTTCTGTGCAGCCAGGCAGAAACTTGCTGGAATATTTTAAAGCAATACTTCAATTCATTTTGCTTATACCAATAGTATAATTTCTGCCTCTATGGAACGTATAAGGATTTGTTTACAATGAGGGGACAAAGAGGCAACATGAAGAGACACAATGGGAAATAATAGCTGTGTGGAGATGACAGGCCCTATCCATACAAACTTTCAGCTCTCATCTGTGTTCAAGTTCAAGGAATGTATCTCAATTATTTTCACATCATACTTTTCCAAAGAATGTTTTCCCTTTAGAAAGCTGCTGATCAAAATAGCCAAAAGATAAAAATCAAGTTGTGCAATCATTTCCAGTTACAGCTTCTTTTGTTCCCTCAAAGTCTTTAATGTTTGAAACCTCGCTTTAAAAAACTGAAAAGCAAATGAACAAAAGCTACAAAACCGCTTGGAACTTGGATTATATATATATGTGGAATATCTAATCATAAAATCAAGAATTGTGCAAATCCCTAAATATCTTTTAATTATTACTAGATGAACAAAATTAAAGAGGATCTGGATATCTATGCCATTTTGTTTCTACCTTGAAATTCTGTGAAGGGAGAAATATGTTATGTCTCAAACCAGTCTTCCTGCTGGGCAGGATCCTGTGCTAGAGAGATAAAAATATGACTGGATGAGATGATTACCCCCTGTATCACCCTAATCTAATGTTTTACAAGTCATCAAATCCAGGTATTTAAGCACCTGTTTGGCCCTTATCCGAGGTCTCCTTAGAGAGGAGGAGAGACTAAATATGTGCTGAACTGGCTGCCTACCTCCCATTGTGATTAAAAAGACCTAACTGCCAGAGTCCATTTTCCACTCTGGTTTTAAAACCCATGAATTCAGTGGAATCACTCTGGATTATAAATGTCATCCTTGGGAGTAGAAAATGACCTTGTGTCCCTTTTCTTTCCACCACAAAGATCCTCTTTCCAGCTTTCCCATGTTGAGCAAGGACAGATTGGCACGTGCTACCACTGCACATTTCCCTCCCAATTACCCATTTCCTCTCCTCTGTGCATTTTTGGAACAATATGTCATGTTCTGAAACCTCACATACCTGAAACATTTGGAAACACTGAGTTCTGGACACATCTGGTTATTAAATTTGAGATGGCTGCCTCTTCTGTAAGTAAAACCCTCACAACTGCCATCGGAAATTCCATTAAATTTTCCCCTCTGTGTTAAAATTTTGCCTCAAATATTTTACTGCTTTATTTATTAATAAATAAGTTTTATAGTAGCAATGAAAAACACTACAGAAACTTATATGAAAAAATGTTATTTTTAGGACAAGGATGTAAAATCGTCTTCCAGGTGAGAACGTATCCCCCCACAGCTAAATTCAGTGGTAGAGTTTGCCATCCACTGTGGTGAATGCTCAGTGGCAGGTTATGGCCTTTGGAAAACAGAACTGTAGATGGATAGAAATAATGTTTTTCTGAATACTTTTACTGTGAAAATTTGTGTGTGGCCATATGATCAGCATACAGTTTCTTGTAAATTTGCAGTGTGAACAGCTTGATAAACCTGTTGGTTGACTTCAGCCTACTGATGTTTGACATCAAACTGACATACAGAAAGGCTCTCAGTACAAGCTTCATCCTCTGTTCTTAGGAATTAGTAGAAGACTGTCTTTAGAAATGTCTTGACTCTCCTCTACTTGCTTGGAATAACATTTTTCCTGTGCCAGCAGAGTGTAAATGAGAGGCTGGCTGCTAACTTAAATGCTGAGTAGCCTTGCTAGAGCTAGCAAAAAAAAATAAAAAATGAGGCTCATCAATTGTATGCCATTGAATTCCTTGTGTCTTCTATCAAGAGGTGTTCTTTCTCCTCTGAATTTTAAGCATCATGCTATTTCCACTTTGGATAAAAAGCCCCACGCAACCCATTAAAAGTTATTAGAAAATTATCAAGCATCCTTTTGTATATAATCTCTTCCATTTATGATGTTTTTCCTTCAGTTAACAAAAATTTATTTCTCTTTTTGAAAAATAAGGCAGATATTACAGCTTGGCATAAATAGAATTACCTTCTTTTTACATCTTGCTCTCTGAAGAAAATTTCTGTTTATTTTATTAATTCATTAGGTAGTAAGCTGGGGATCAGGTAAGTGATAAGTAAGGTAATAATTTGTAAATAAGTGCTTTTATTTCTGGTAAATGGGTGGGGAATTGATCTCCAGTTACAACAATGGCAGTTTTTACTAACTACAAGCTAAAAGGCTAAGGATATGTCTGAACTAACTTGGGTGGTGCTGTGCCTGCCTGTGACAAGTTGTGAATTTAGGGCTGCAATAAGTTTAAGGATGGTGGCAGAATGAAGAAAACAGTCTACAGGAGGGGATGGAAGAGATGTACTAGACTCTTTCACTACTTCTGTAGCTATAGATTATTACAAATTTAAATATTAAAGACAGCTGAGTTGCTGTTCTATTGAAGAGAATGGAAATATTTACACAGTTAGTGATTGTACTGTATCAGTATCTTGCTGAATTAGTGTTCAACATATTTAGAAAAAAAAAAAAGGAATTATTATCACCCTGGAAGTCTATTTACACTTGCTACCTTTTCTCATGGCCTAATGCCCAACAGCTGCACTAACAAGAGACATTATCAGCCCTAATTGTCCTTCAGCTCCCTCCCTGCTGGAAGGGACCAGGCTGCTGACAGAGCCAGTGTAGTGTTTCATTTTAAAGGGCATTGGGTAGCTTAAACAGTGGGGTTTTGCTAACTTGACTCTTTTAGACTGAAATTAATTAGGGTGCTTGCCAACCTTCACCCCTTAGGCCAGCTGCTTATGGGCTGCATGTGTGTTCACATCCTGAAGCACAGTGTAAGTAATACCCACAGGTCAATAGCAAACAAAAACTGAATTTGATAAAGGAAATATTTTGAATATTAATTATAGTAATAACAAATATAAGAGGTAACACAGTGACAAAATAACAGGCTACAGTCTATTAAATGCATTTTTGTTGCTACACATGGTGCAAAGTATCATGATAAGACCAGTAAAGTGAACAAATGTGTTAACAAGGAGATCCAGTAATTTAAGCCCAAACAGCTAGCAAAAAAGAAGCTAAAATCTAGTTTATTCATGCATAAATTATCACACATTAAAAGATCTTTATTTATGCATAAAATTAGGCCCTTGCTATATTGTTAAAATAGCAAGACTCAGGAAAAAAAACCAGCTGCAGCCAGTTCTTGTACAACTTGGTATTTGTAACTGTTATTAGGGCTTAAAGGAGCTTCCTCAGTTCCATAATGTGGCAGCTGGATTTTGAAAGCAGAGGACACTTCCTTTTCCGGTAATAGTAAGGATTTTTTCCCTGTTCTTTCTTTCCAGTGAAGAGCCTATTTCTCTCTCATGTGCTGTGGCAGATGGGGTAAGTGTGAAAACATTTATTTTTTTCTTTTGCACTCAGCATTCAATGCAGCATATGGGAGCCAAGAGAGGAATGAGTGGAAGGCGAGAGTGCTCAGTGACAGAGTGGCCTCCTGGAGAACCTGGTGGCCAGGGCCTCTCAGGCACTGTGCCAGAGCAACGTGCTCCTTTGTGGCTTTCTCTGTCTTATAAGTCAACCTTTGCATTCTGGACCCGGGTCAGTTTGTGTCTTGAAAGAACTCTTCCAGAAAAGATAAATCTTACCATAAATACTGAGGAAATGTGCTTCAGAGGTCTAGGCCTGAGTGTAAAAGCTCAGATTCTTAAACTGGAGTGAGGCTGGAGTGTTCAAAGTGGTGGGGGATTGCTCAGCACTCAGTTGTTGCAAGACTTGGAGATGGCCAAGCTCCACTTATAGAAGCACCTAAATGTGTCCCGTTCTTAATTTGGGTGTGCTGTGCCTCCAGCAGTGGTCACAGCTGGGGAATTCAGCAACCATTACCAAGTAACGCAGAAGGATAGTGCTCAAAGTGGGGATATGTAGCTGCTAGCAGCTCACACAGAATGGTGAGCTGTGGGAAACACCAGTGTCCCAAACTTTCTCTCTTAGAACAGGATTGGGAATGCCCCATGTGCCTGCCTGGGACAGTGACTCATGGCTCGGGATGCATGGTAGGAACACCCTGCAACCGTGGCGTGGAGCAGTCCTTTGCCTGCACAAAGTGGACTCTGCCTCCCTGCCACCCCAGGGCTTGGCAGGGCAGTTTAGCTGCTCTCCTTGTCTCCAAAACAGTTTAATTAGTTACTGAAAGTGGCATCAGAAAGACTGGGATTGCTCTTCTCTCCTCCAGCCAGTGTTGCTCCAGAGTGGGGGAGTTGTGTTGCTGTCAGGGATGAGAGTTCACATCCCCTTCGGGGGAGGACCATTGAATCCCAATCACCTGTTGCTGCATGAGAACAGTTCCAAATCCTAAAACTTTCAGCAGATGTACCTGCCCAAGACACTGAGAGTCAGCAAGTGGCTTCTTCTGGAATAGTGCTTTTTTAATGGTGCTGAATCTCTCATTGGCACCAGTGGCAGGTTTCTTGGGATTGAGTAGCCTGCAGGAAATATGTTCTGCTTCAAGAAAAAAATGCATTGAGGAAAGCCAACTAAAGGGAAAATTCAGGTTCTTTAGATGGTTTAAACCCCGGGAAACAGAATTACAGTATATACTGCATACACTAGATGGCAATGTAATACCTGCATAAAGAGATTACCCCCACATTCAATAAAAAGTGTTGCCAGGTAGGTATTACGAGCTCCTTCAAAGTAATAACTTTACCTTAACCCTTTTACTGTGAGCAAATATTCTAACAAGGGGTGAAACACAGGATCAGTTTGGATCAGTAAAGGACCACTGAATTAGTGTCGTGCTTGTTCTCATTTGTTTAATAATTTTCTGAAAAGTGTATTTATTTGTCACAGAGCTTAATAATAATTTCAGAATGTAAACTCTGTTGGTATGTAGTTTGACCTTTGTTAGGTTTTGCATCTCCTATCCCAGTCTGACCCTAGCTCAAAGAGCTTTGAAACGTCCTTCCCGTATATTCCCTTTAGAATACTTCAGACACTGCAGATGTTCCCTTTTCATTTCCTCTTTTTTTGTCTGATGAGCAAAAGCCTGGGTAATAGTTTGGTAATGTTTCTGGGACATAAGGAAGTTTTGTTGCTTGTATATATCAGACTCACCTCCACCTCAGACTTTGCTGTGCCTCTCTGGATTTAGCCCAGCTGTGAATAATCCTGTGATAGTATTTGATTTAACATATACTGTACTGTATTTTAGCTTTTCATATATTTAGGTGATTGCCTCATTCATCTAGAACCATGAATATTCAGTATGGCTTTGTACTATAATGAGAAGCTTTTTCTCAACTGTTTTGTGTTTTTTTTGTTTGGGGTAATTTTGGTTTTTTTTTTTTTTTTCAGTTGTTACTATTTATTTGTATCGTATACCATTTAAATAAAATTCAAGGGACACCTGCTCTCCTGAGCTCATAGCAGAAATTCTAATTGATACTTTTGTAGCACTGCTATCACAAATAATCAAACAGGGAAATTGTGTTGCAGCTTTTGAATGCTAACAGAAAAAGTTAATATTGCAATTTGAACATGTTGACCTTTTAATCTAAATTTAGATTTAATTCATCCCCTTCGCAGCTAGTTTTGTTGTGCAATCATAACTAAATGCTTCTTAGTGAAGCTCTTGATGTTGTTTTCAGTCAATGAAAGATTAGTGGGACACTCCAGGTGGTTTTCTTCAGTATTTGTGGTGTCTGTGTGTGAAGAGCTGCAGTAACAGAAGGCAACCATCAGTAATCCCACATGACCCTCAAGAATCCACAATGTCAAATATCAATCTATATTCCCAATAGCTGCTCAACTTTCTTTTTTGGGTTTTAATTTTCTATCTCCCAATTAATTCTTCTAGTATTGCCCCCCCTAAATCAGTCCCCTCTCTCTCTGCTTATTACTTCCATTTTATCCACCCATCTGCTTTTTTAAATTACCTTTTCCTTCCTCCTTTTTCACTGTATAGAACATACATGGAACAGGAATTTATATATTGGCTTAAAGGGACTTAACAAAAATATTTAGATTTCTTTTTCCATCCTGGGATGGCTTTGTTTGATATTACTATTTCTTTATATGCTTTGGCCCTGTCACATGTTCAATTGACCATTTGTTTTCTCAATAGAGCAGATGAATGTAAACATACACATGAAAATACAGAAATGTGCAGCACTGCATTTCATGCAGGACTAATTGCTGTCTTGTACTTATCCTGACTGTAAAGGGCTTGGGTTGAAAAGGGCCTTAAAGATCATCTTGTTCCAATCCCCCTGCCATGGGCAGGGACACTTCCACTGGACCAGGCTGCTTAAAGGCACATACAACCTGACCTTGAATGCTTTCAGGGATGGGGCATCTTCCTTCTTGTGGTCTAATGGGATAAAAGCTCTCCTGCCATGCTTCCTTAGCCACTTTTCCAGCAAGGACCTGCTCTTGCAGTCAGAGTTGACAGTGGACCAATCCTTGAACAGGGACATCTATTCTAAACCAGCATGAGTTTGTGTTGTGCTGCAGTATTTCTTGCCTCAGGACTTTCTTTTAAGGTGAAGCAGAAAGTGAAATCTGAATTAATTCATTAATTTATGGAAAATGTCTTCCCTAACTTGGTAGTATGCCCTTAGATAAAAGTCGGCTGAAAATTCTCTGTGAAATCCTTTTGGTGTTTTTGATTGCTGAAGGGACCACAGAATAATTTCCTCCTTTCCTAATGTTGTACATACCACTGGGAATCTTTCATTGGAGACATTTTATTACTGTCATATTTTAGCAAGTTAAAAATACAATTTTTTAAAGCCTATTATGTATATATTAAAAATATCTCTTCTTTGACCACAGCTGGTTAGAGAATGTATTTTAGCAATCTGTTATTTGATTTACCTTTTGATTTGACTCTTTGACAGAAAGTTGTTTGTCCTTTTGGTTTCTCAGTGAGAGATTATGTTAACAGCCTTGGGTAAAAGATGTCTTGATATCTGCATACAGAGCAGAAGATGACTACGTTAAAGGGATTAATTTTACACAATTAAGTTTTTCACACAACTGAACACCAGTCTTTGCCTGAGTGTAGAAAAACAAGGCAACCTATGAGAACTGATTGTTTCACACTGTAAT
Organism: Zonotrichia albicollis; assembly: GCF_047830755.1. NCBI lineage: Eukaryota > Metazoa > Chordata > Aves > Passeriformes > Passerellidae > Zonotrichia > Zonotrichia albicollis. Next base: position 31,130,842 of record NC_133823.1, read on the forward strand.
TTTGGACTATAATCTTATATCATCAGAATATTCTATATCAGACCAATTTCCTTGCTTTATAAACTACTGCACAGTTCCAGGTGTTGGAAAAGAGCAGAAGCCATTCCATATGTTATTATATTTCAAGATAAAAAGAATGTGTATTAGGTAAGGAGGGAAAGGTCAGTGTAATTGGTTTAGCCTCCAGACATAAGTCTTCTATATAACTAATTTTCACAGTTCTTACTTGAAAATTCTGCAAAGTGGTTTTCTTAAGGAAGAGGGGGAAAAATTGCTTCACTGGTAAACTGATTTGATTCCAGAATTACTGACTTATTGAGATAAAAATGAAAACTTGTGTGTGTCCCTCTTTGATCAAAAATTCCCAAGATAAATCAAAAGTAAGAACCATCTAATAAGCCATGGATTAATGAAATGCTAAAATAACTTTTGCAGTGGAATGTCAGCCCATCTCTGCGGCACTTAGAGAATCTCAGCCCATTTAGTGCTTTACAATTTCCAGCTGAAATTTCGTTTTCATTCTGTTGTTATTTACGATTCTTTATGTGAAACATAACAAATCTGATGTAAATTGTCTCTTTCTTTGTTGTAAGTTAGGCAGCCAGACTGTGTTGATGATTGCAGTAGCATGTATTTGTTTTCTGTTCAGGCAGGTTTTACACCAGCTCATCAAGGGTTAGGGTTGGTTGTATTTTCCTTTCTTTAAATTCAAATTCTTCCCCATGAAGGTTTTTATTTAATTATGAGGTTCTATTTTCTAAGATGAAAATAGTTGTAGAGATAGTTCCCACTGCAAATCTTCTGCATTTTTTGTCTAGTTACCGTGGTCAGACTGGACAGCTTTCCTAGCTGACTTTCTGTTCTCTAGATTAAAATGCATTAACTGTGAAGTGAGTTAAAAAACGAATCTTGGCCAATTTAGCAAGAAATGCCCATAGTCCTTACTGTGCTTTGCAGAGTTCTTAAGCTGAGTGGATGCAGCAGCTGACTGAAATTCCTGGAGAGAAAAGCCATATGACCATTACCTCAAAAGCAAGTCATGTCCAAAAAATCTAAGTGGCAATAATTTTCGTGTTCACATTTCCAATTATTTGACCTGTGTGTTTTGGAAAAAACTCTTGCAACCCTTTGTTAAGCAATTGTTTCTTTAAGAATTTGTGTTTGCCTTGATGTCCTGGCTTATTGGGGGAGCCTGCTTTGTGAATGAGCTCATCAAAAGCCATGGTATCTGGAAGCCAGACTTCCATTAAATGTGCCTGAGGACCGCACCTGGGCTGTGCAGAAGTATGGGATGTTGTGAACCTTTCTCCAAAACGATTCTAAAAAAAACCCACCTTGTTGAGTTGCTGCTGGTAATGGTTATGCTCTCAAAGTGAAGGAGGCATTCAGGATTATCTTAAAAATCTCATTGACAATCTTTGATCTTTATGCCTTAAACACAAGGGAGAAAAGGATGAAACAAAACAAACAAAAAAACCCCTCCTGCCCACCAACACAGAGAAAATATTTCTTTTCCTTTGGCATACAAATATGTAGCTCTTTTCTAAAGTATACAAATTCTTTAATTTTTTGTCTATGTAGTACACTGATATATAGAAACTAAAGTTTATTGAAAGTACGTCATGTCTATGATGCATGCTGAATTCCCTCTCCCTTATCCTAAGCAGTGGTTGTGTTTATGCGGCACAGAAAGCTAAACTGGCACAGTCAGCATACTTGCTAATTCTGTCAGTGGAAGGAAATCAAAATGCAAAGAAAAAGAATTAGAGGTGGTAAAAGTAAACAATAAAATATTGAATTTTGCTCAAGTTGTGATGTAATATGGATGGATTAGGTGAAAAGAGCAATTTTTTTTCTTCCTTGCAATTTTTTCCTCTCTAAGAAACCACATTTTGTGTCTGCTGGTAGCTGAAACGTCTGTAGGATTATGAAAAATTTGAGAAGAAGAGATAACTTGAGTATTTGTAAAGCTCTAGGTAATTAAACTACTTTGAGTCAGGTGAAGAAAGAGTAGTGAGTAAACAAACATTTCCCATTGCATTTCAGAACTATCTTCTGGTATCTTGTGCAGATTCATTGCAATAATTAGATGAGAAAGAAGCAGTTGCTATTGCAGCCAGCTACTGTTGAGAAAAGAAACAAAAATCTTGGGAAGATGAAATAATGGAGGGCACCTGGGAAGGAAGCTTGGGGTTTAAGAAGAAGTTTCTGGTGAGTGATAAGGCAGCGATATTGCAAACTCAAGAAGGAAAAAAAAAAAAAAAAAAAAAAAAAAGAAGTGGGTTTAAATTGGCCATAGATTATTATATGAGAAGGATAAAGGTTAGGAGATATTTGAGAAGGGAAGAGCAGAGGTAGTGAGTTTAGGGGTGGAGGAGGTACTAGCTAAGGAGGGAAAATGGAGAGCAGCTTTTCAAGGCAGAGAGAGAACTTGGGAAGTTAGACCAACAACAAATTCAAGATGAGAGGCATCAGTGTAAGCACTGCTCTGACAAGATGATAAAGGGAAGAAGGGCAGCCTGTGCTCATTCTGGCATGTGCTGAGCTCTTCTGGCAGAACTGCCGTGCTTGTTTGTGAAACAAAGCATGGTACAGCATCGAGGGTTTGGGGATGGGAGGTGTCAGCTCCTGGTACCCTGATCCCCAAAGAATGCAGACACAATTTTAGCAAACAACTTCTGTGAAGGACTGTGGAGCAAACAAACCTGGGAGGAAGCCAGCGTAGGAAGGCCTCAGGTAGCAGAGTGCAGAGCTGCCCAACTCAAGCAAACACCTCTTCAGACAGATCTTGTTTGCACTTCAACTGGTTTCTGATGTTGCTCGAGGCTGTATCCTACTGAACTTGAATGGTGTAAGGCAAAGAAAAAAAAAGTGGAAAATCTCCAATTCAGAGTGCTGAGAGAGCGTTTACAGGAAGTGGTTAATGTGAGTGCAAGGTCTGGTGATTAAAAAGCTTGCTGCAGCCTCCTGTCTTTGATCTTACCACGGTGCTTGTCCCATCGATCATTCCAATTTATTGCCCTATCTATGCACATTTGCTCTTTGTGAGACTATTTACACAGTCCATCCTCATCAGATTATCAGGTGATTTACGCCCTGTCTACACAAAACCAACTCACAATGGGTGATCCCATTGATGTGCAAGTGGGTTTTATCCAATTCAGTTGACATTGAAGTAAATTGCACTGCCATAAACTCACAGGTTTATAGTGTGTGTGTGCACAAATGTGGATTAAGGGGTTGGCAGAATATCAATTAGACTGATGTGGATTAATGTACAGAACAAACTTTCAAAATAGAAAGAAACTTAGATAAGAAATATTCCAAGAACTTTTTTTGCAGCCTGGTGATCTGGATTAAAACCCACCCGGAAGCAGATCATGTCATGGTTTAAAAAACATCTAAATCTGAATATTTTTGAATTGTTAAAAAAAGGGGGAAAAAACCTAAGAAAGTTGTTTAACATTTGGGGTACTGACTTCCCCCAACTCCCCCACTTATAAATAGAGGGGAAATACTTGAAAATATTTTTCAATAAAGGAATAATTTAGATGAAACACTACAGTAAAAACATGGTTCCTACTCACTGCACCCATAAAATAACTTGAATACTACTAAGATACTTTTAAATTCCCCAAGAGCCTAAACTACTACTCAATTTTAAGCATATTGGTTAGTGAAAAGAGTCAAGCCTAAGAGAGAACTCAAAAGAAGAATTACTGATAGATGTAAGATAAGGAAATTAAAAAAAAAAAAAGCCCACAGAATAACACATGTTGTCACATCAGGGCATCTGCAGTATCTTATCTGGATATTGGGGGATGAAGAGCAGCTCTGCAAGACAGTGAGTGGCGATGGGAAGTGTGGAAGCAATACTATCTCCTTTCTGTCTCTGGTGTGCTTGTGCTGCTCAAGTGAAAATTTTCTTTTCTGCGTTTGAGGGAAGTATTTTTAATTTTTACATCTACCTGAAAATTGAAAATACTCTCCCTACCTGGTTTTCTGTTTGCATGGGTACTACTATTTAAACCTTGGGCTCTGGTTTAAGTGTTTTAAAGCTACTTTGATTCTTTTAATAATGAGTCTTATCTTCAAAAGAAGGAGCAATAATGATTAAAAATTAAGTATGGTATGCTGAAAGCAACGAGGTTGAAGTGTGATTTCTTTGACATCACATCAGTTCACGTTACTTTACCAGACACCCCAGCAAACTGGTGCTGATATTGGATTGGATTAAGCTGATTGATTCTCTATTTGGGAATTAATGATAAAGATGTAAACATCAGCTTCAATGGTACTAAATATTCTATGTCATTGTCACCCTTAGGCAGGGTTCTAACTTATAAAAGCAGGGAGTGAGCTATAGGCACTTAGCAGTTGCACTCTGAACTGTTTGTGTTTAGCTAGATTTTGAATGAATGTGCAATAATTTGCTCTTTACTTAGTACTCTAGCTGCTCATTTTTCCCAATAAAAATATGGGAGGGCAACAAACCTGCATCTTATAAACTACCAGGAACAGAAGCCTGGCTTCCACAGAGAAGTCTCCAGTAGGAGAAAATAAATTTTCTGATAATGGCATTGCACTTTGTTTCTGCAGACAGCAAATTCAAAGAACACTTAGAGTAAATATCGAGCCGTACAATAAGTCTCTTGAGATAGACATTTATTTGAATCCTGAATGATGTATCACTCTAATAAAGTCAAAGTCAGACAGAACTGAATAAAGGATACCCTTCACCTGCTGCTTGGCCTGTCGCACATTTTGGAGATGAAGTAGTGGGTTACATTCACACAGCTAGTGAAAGGTCTTAACAAATGAGAGAATATGCTAAAGAGACAGGGCAGCAGGTCTTGCTTCAATAAGAAACCAACTGTTCCCAAAGTGCTCTTTTTCTTTTGGTCCCTTCCCCCCATGATTAATCCGTATTTGAGACTGTTGACCCAAGTGATTGTTCCCAAATGATCGTCTTTGCTTCCGCTCTGCTTAGACACTATTATTCCAAAGCTGAGGCTCTGTGCTTTCCTCAGACAGTTCCACTTGTTCTGCTTGTCTCAATAGGTGTTTTTAGAAGATGTGTCTTTAATAAAGCTCAAGAGGAGTTAAACTAAAAATTCCAGGAAGGGTTTTAACACAAAGAATGAAGAACTGCTAAAGTTTAAATGTTGAAACATTTTGGCAGAGATAATAAAGTATGTTCATTACATTTGCTAGGAAGGGGAGACTGGAATGCCACACTTGAACAATTGCAAAGATTTAACACTTGGGCATAAGAACATTTTAGAAATAAATGTATAGGGTGGTGATTTTCCAAGTGGGACTGAAAGTTAAATTAAAATCAGATCAAGATGCATGAAAAGGTATTGCATACCATTTTAGACTGGTGTTCTGTGATACGCTGACATTATTTTGGCAATATCAAAAGTAGCACTTTTATAAGTGAGTTCACACTGCCCCAGTAATTTCAGCCACAGAGCTACAACAACATAACTGGTGAAGAAAGATGAATGTGATTGATTGGATAGAGTGCATGGATTAATAAGTGTCAGAGCAGAGAAAAAATGTGCAATGAAGAGAAACGGGGCATGGGAGGAGAAGGAAAACAGGTGTTGTGGCTTACTAGAAGGTTTATGGAATTTGGCACAGAGTATTATCCCATATTTAGTGAAGCTGATGGCAAAGCTCCCATTAACTTTAATCATCCAGAATCCAGACATTTCCCAGGGTATCCAGAAAAAAAAAAAGATTGTAGAGGGGCAAAATAATAATGAAAATATGGGAACTTGGACAACAGCAACACTGAACAATACAAGCTTGTCAGGAGCCAGCCAACAGAGAACAGTGATTTAATAATAATAATCTTATTCTATCTTATTGACCAACTGAATGCAACTACAAACAAAGGTAGAACTGCTTTAAAAAAATTTCTGTCTTCTGCATTTACCTATATAAATGTCCAGATGTTAACTGTTGAGAATTTCCATGGCTCAGAGCAATGTCTGTTACTTGTTGGTTCAGTGTGATGATTTATAAAACCCCTCAGTTATTCTGTTATATCTAAACAGGGTTGGTGGGGCTCACTGCTAGATATCTATTTTGAATGCTACCCATTTCAATAGGAGAATAACTTCTGTTTTCATGCTCAAACCACAGTTCTCTCAGTCTGTTTGGAGAATGTCTTAAGCTGTTCAATTTGCCACATATTCGTGAATATGTCTTCAAGATACTTTAAATATGTCTGAGAGTACCTGGCTGTATATTAGTTATGTACATTATGCAGAAGGGAGGAAATCTCAAAAAACAGGTTCAAAAGAAGCTAACCTGATCTGTACTTAAATTATCACTCTAATATTTTTTTCAGTAGAAAAATCTGGATCACAGAAAAAATGGAAATTAAAAGTGTTCTGATTAAGATATTATTAAACAAGTTGCTTGATACTATCTTGAGATATGGGACTATTTAAAGGAAGGTATTATGAATAGCAGAGAAAGTGGTTTGGTCTTTATTGTTATTATGTGATATAGTCACATTCACTGGTATATACCATTTTCTTTATTGGATTGCATGATTCTGGGTTCAGTGATCCATGACCAGAAAAGGTCTTGGATTAATTTACTTCTAAAATTCAATTGCCTGCAGTCACAGTACAATGAACTGTCTATAATTATGTTTGAGAAGTGCTTGGACATAGGAACAAGATGTTTTTAATGAATGGATTTTTAATTCTGAGCAGCAGTTCCCAGAGTTATTTTCATGGGTTATACCTAATAGTTTGGACTTAGAATAAGGGCCTTATAATAAAAATAATCTGTGCCATAGTAACTTTTTGTTCCAAGTCACTTACAGGATGTTTGTATGCAAGGGAGGATCCAGCAACTTTACTGAATGAATCATTGAGAAGGACAAATGCAGCTGAATTTTCTAACAGTTATTTCAGGCAATATAACTTTCTGTCTCTGGCACCTGGCTTTGCTCTCCATCAGAGTGCAGTTGGTGGATGCCAGGCCTACTCCATAAATCCTCTTTCAGAACGTACGTGGGAAGAACTTTGCTGTGCAGCTCAGCTGCTGTCACAGGCAAACTGGTTGTGTCAGGATGGTATCAGCAGCCCTGATATTGCTGTCTGGGATGGTATCAGCAGCCCCGGCCTCCCCCTGCTTTATCACAGAGATGGCCACTGGGCTTTCTGGACTGGCTGTTCTTGGTTTGCAGGTCGTGCATCAGGCAGAATCTCTGTTATCTCTGGTGGCAGCTCTGGGAAGCACTTGGTGGCTGCAGCAGCTGTGGTGATCAGCAGGTTCTGCTGAGATTCACCACAACTGAAAGGCTCATGCATAAACAGCATAACAAGAATTTGAAGGTTGCAGTTTTGGCAGCCTTGGCATTTCAGTAGAGATTATTTGGTGTTGATTGTGATTTAATTTTTTTCTATCTTAGAACTTGCAGTGTAGTAAAATCACTTGAGCCAGCTTAAGGAGCAAGAAAACTCGGTATTAATCATTACAAATGTGCATATATTTTGCATTTATGTGTTCAGAATCAATGATTATATATGCTTGTCTAATTATAAGAGTTACTTTCCAGTTATTTCTCTGCATCTGAAAAACTGGTACCTTTTGACTCAGGTATTGAAACTCAAAGTTCTCCAGTTATCATCACCTTTAAAACATGTTAATTACATATACTTCTGTCTTGTTCTGCCCCTGGCTTTTACATCCCCATTCACATAAATTCTTCATGTTGTCAAAATTCCCAGTATTAGGCACAGATTTTATAGGTTGTTTTCAAATAGGGTGATCATGTGTTTATGTAACCAAAGAGGAATGAAACGAAAAGGACATGAGCAGTGCCCACATGAAGCTTGTTGAAGCTGTATTTGCAAAGATAAAGAGCCCTGGGCCTGAGAGGATCTGCTGGTAGCCAAGCAGAGCACTGAGTTTGTGAGAAAGTGGGCACTGGTATAGAGTAATATCTTGAAGGACAAACCTGTTAACAGAGATAATTATTTTTATATTAATGAAAACCTTATTTGGTGTCCGCTTATTTTGCTAATTTCTCAACATTTTCCTCTTTTTCCAATTCAATATAAAATATATAGATCTATAATTTAGATGGATATAATTTAATAAATATATCCACCTTTAAATCTCCTTAAATGCTACTTTTCTATCTGTTACTTTTGTTAAGAACTTGACCTCAGTAATGCTGACAGAGACTTCAGCTAGCTGTGTGTAAACCAGTACTGACAAGAGACTGATTATGGACTTTTCTGGGATTTGAGTAAGACCTAAATCATGGATCATAAAGGCGTGGATCATATTGTCAATGTCTGAGATTGTGTCTGGATGTTTGATTACAAAGCTGACTGTCCCCCAGCATATTCTATGGTCTATCACTGGAAAGCTCAGCATGATGAATAAGACAGTTGCAAAATTCTGCAAAATCCAATCAAGTATGGATTATGAGCTTAATAGCATGTTTCATTTTAACTGTGTCTGATTTAAATCTGTGGGTCTGTAGAATTTAAATTATGAAAGTTCATGTGATGAAATATCATTAATCTGCAGCACTCAGAATAGGTATGTGAATATAGGTTTTCGTTTAGTGTTGGGAGCAAAAGTCTTTTGAATGTGGTGAAGCAATGACTTTCATGAGATTTTGAGTAACACTTTAAACTACTTCTGAATAACTTCTCAACAAAACTGACAAGAAAGCTTCAGAAAGTTTGTCTCATTTGAAACTTCTAAAATGTCACTGGGTTATTGATGTCTATATCTATGGAACCAAAGTAGTTTCCTCTTTCTCTAGTAAATAAAAAGGTTAAACATTGACATGCCACTCATTAAAAAATAGCTTAATTAAGGTGCTTCTGACATAAAGTGTGTAAGTAATTTGGGACAATCTTCCCCTGCTCAGGAACACACTGGGAAATGTGCTGATGGCAGGTGTAACAGTCTGCTATTTAGAAAGTGCTGCTCAAACACTTTCTCTTATCCCTACTTCTCCATTTGGAAGTAAATGTGCTGCTCCTTCTCTGTCTGCCTCAGACCTTATTTCGCTGATCACAGTTGAAAAATGGCATCCAATACCCTAAAATGGCATTAAAGGGTGATACCTGTGCTCTGAAGTGGCAGCAATTGTACTTTCTATTCAAGATTTATGTCAGGGAAACCTGGATTTCAGGCAACTATTTAAATCTTTGGTATGAACATGTATGATCCAAAACCATTTTTGCTTTATATTACCTACAATGTCTCATTCCATCCTGCTGTAAGCATCAACATGTAACATCTACATTCAGGGAATTATTTAATGATACTGAAGATAGTTCTGTATGGAATAAGCAGTGTTCATATAAAAATGTTAAATATGAGTCCCTATATGTTGTAATTGTGCTCAACAGTGAGCTATTTTTCTTTTGCTGTACAATTAATCTACTAGCAAATGATAGATTTACAAACATGCCTCTTATTAGAATTATGATTCTTAAAGTCTTCAGTTTAGAAGTAGGATCTCTTATTCTAGGAGAAGCCAGTATAGCAGAAAATGTAGTCTTAAAGGGAGGGAAATATACAAGTCACAAAAAAGCAGAAGGGAGAAGGTAGTATTATTCTAATCTCAATAGTAAGTACATAAAGAACCAATCTCAATAGTAAGTACATAAAGAACCAATCTACTGAAACTGAATGACTTGTCTCAATGTAATCCAATGTTTTTTGTAGTAAAGCCAAGAAGATGATTTTAATTTCCCTAATGGTTAACCCCACCCTTCCTTCACAATATTCATTATTTTAAAGCAATCCCTAAATCCTGCTCATATCAAGTGAGAGTAAAAGAAATCTTTGCATCTTGACAGAGACATGCCATTAATTTGCAAAGAATGCCCAAAGGTTTGACAGTATAAATCCTGCAATACCTGATAGCATATTGATGGGTTCCTTGTCCTCAGGGTCTTTGGTTCAGGGATAAAGGATTTTTTAAAAATTCTTCTTTTACCTACATGTAGAATGCTATCTATATGTTAAATTCTTCAATCTGCTTACTCATTATTGGCAAGAGAAACAAATTTTGAAACTTCTTTGGCACATCTCCATCCCTAAATCTGCTGCATGTAGCTGTTCTAACGTTTCCTTTTTTCCCCTCCAGAGTAGGCACACTCACTCTTTGTCCTCTACAGAGCAGATAAGTGCACAGGGAAATCTCATCTCAGCCCCAGCACAACTTGACTCCTGTGGTGTTTCAGTACTTTATTCTGGCCATCTGTGTCTAACTGCTTCAGCAAGTTTCCTCTTAGTATTGTCATTAAGCATTTTCTGCACGCAGACTTTGCACTTGGAAATGAGCAATGTTGTGTTAATCTAATTCTAGTGAATCAGCTAGACTGCGCAAATTTGCAGGGACATGTTGTTTGGACCAGAATACATATTTCCTCTCCCCCCCATCTCACCCCATATTTCCTATTTTCCTTTCTTATTTTTCTTCTTGCTACTAGTCTTCTATCCACTTTCTATTCAGATGTCTGTCCTATTGCCCATTACTAGTTACTTTACTCTGAAAAGAAACCCTGACTTCCTCAGGAACATAGTGCCTCTTTAGAAGTGAAAATTATTCAGTTATAAAGGCCAGTTATCAGGCCTTCTAGATCCTAAAACATGGTGCAAAGACATTTAGGCAAGAGGAAGGGTTCAAAAGCAGTTCAGTTTTAGGTGTTGATCTTGTTTTCCTGTCACCTGCTGAATATTATATACATAATATCCAGTGGTGTAAGAATATAAATGTGCAATAAACTATATAGCCCTACTAAGGTGAACTAACTTGCCTAACAAAAATAAAGGGAAAGAAATGGCATCATGAGGAGGATGTTCATAATGACCTGCATGAGATTTGCACAGCAGTGATTTAATCTGAACAAGACTGCCCCTATTAAAAAAAATCCTCTTGGATGAGTGGAAGAATCCTCCCTGACCCTACTCCATGTTGGATGAGAACATTTGTAGATGAAACTCCTTTATAAAGTTGTACCTTGAGAGTTCTGTGAATCTCCCAGAATAGGAATTGAATTTAATTATTTTTTATTATCTTTCATGTCGTATGAATTTGCACATTTTTTTTTACTCTGAGAATGAATGTAAGTGTGAGAAAACGAAATTTGTGGCAATGGGTGCTCCACAGCAGCTGAAAGTCCTTGGGTGAAGGACTCCAACTGCTGGCTTGTGCTGTGGTCTGGCACCTGTGAGCCAAGTGTGGTGAGAGCCTTGGATAATGAGGGAGGTTGATGAATGTGGGATAGTTTGACATGTTTTTTTTTTCCATAACAGCACAGCAGTTCTGAAAATATACAAATGCATTCTAAATGTTTGGCTCAGGTTGTCAGATTTATTATTCTTTTAGGGTATTGCAGATGGTAAATTCTTTTTAATCTTACTTTTTAGTGTTATGTACATTTGTTTGTAAATTCCTTTACTTAGGAACATCTGTATTTTGTTTTCTCTGGTATTATTAAAGTTGCATCAGATTTGCACTCAGAATATCATTATGTGCAGCAGTGACACCAGATTAAAGAGATTATTATGATTATGGACTCCCTGTGCATTTAGTTCTCAGTTCTGTGCCAGTCTGTGAGCTGCCTGAGTGGATCTGATTTGCAGCACGGCTGTTTTCTACAATATGCAGATGATTAAGGCCTATAATTAACTAATGATTTATACAGCAATTTGACAAAACCTTTTTACTCTCGTTGTCTACTCCCAACAGAAACCTTTCTGTATCTTCAGAGAAATTTCTGCTCCTGTATCCTCTAAACCTCAGCTATGAAACATCCTTTAATTTATAAAGCAACTTAGCATTCCTCTTTGTAGTGGTGGAGATGGCTGTGCAAACTTCAGAGCTTAGCATGGAGCATGAGGGGAAACACAAACTTTAAAAGCCACTAGGTCAGAGAAGAGCTTTTTGCAGCTATCCTCCAAGTGCAGCCAGCAGTAGTGGCAGCCAGCCATCCTCTGCAGAGAGTAAAGCTATAAACATGGCTCTTGAGGGCAGAACAACCCATCATTTCTGAAGCAGCTGTACATGTAACATCTCCTTTAAGTGACAACCTGAAACAATAATAGTGTTTAGCAACAATGCCTTGTTAAGAGTAAGTGATGCTGGAACAAGGGGACCGTAGCCGCCCTTGACTTTCTGACAGCCTGGGAGCCAGTGAGGAAGTGCAGATGGAGCCAGTCTGCATCAGCCTCTTCACACTCACTTCTTTTTCATTTCAAACAGCAGGAAAATACTGAGCAGTGCCAAAGTCCAAATGAGCCACTCTGCATACAACAGGAAAAATCATAGAGCACTGAAGACCACCTTAGATGTGAGTTCAAAAGAAAAATGTGTATACACATCTTGCATGTATTGCTGATACTCTTCCTTTAAATCCCCACTATAAATTTCCAGGAAAAACGTGGAACAAACAACAAAGAGAAAGTTCTCTGATTTATGTTCTCTTCTAGAATGGAAGAAGAGAATGTTGGAAAATATTCAGAGTGTTGTTTAGAAAATGAGGGCACATCTCAGAAAAGGGAATTTAGAGCCCTATCAGTCTCCTATTTAAATCAGTGGCAAACTTCCAAGTGGCTTCAGAGAAAGATTCAGCATTGAGAAAACAGACTATGAACATATTTTTTAGCTTGTTCTGTCCACCTTCCCTTTTAAATGACTGAAAATATAAACCACATTTGATACAAATGGTTCTCACTGGTAATATGAAATGCGTCCAGTTGTGTTGTAACTACTTTGACAATACCAGAAGCTACAATACCACTCCATCCCCCAAAAAAATTGCAATAACTATGAGGAACCATTAGAAGTTTCAACCATTAGAAGTAAAAAAAAAAACCCTTGTATCATCAGTTAGAGGAAAGACTTGGAAGAAAACTGATTATGGCGAAACAGTACAAAGGGTAAGAAAACTGAGGTTAAAACTAAAGACCATCTGTGAGAATGGAAAATACTTGAAGATCAAATTTCTTGGGACAAATAGAATCTTTTCAATCAAAGGAGATGTGCTCATTGTTTTCAGTGGCTTTGAATTCAGGCTTTAAATTAGATTGAAATTGTTATGTCAGAACACCTATAGCAGTCAAGGTCTAAAACTAGGTTTTTGCAAGCTGGTGGCCTGCTATGTGTAAGGAAGTCATGGGACAAGTCAACAAATCAGGAGAAGGTTGTATTTATCCTGACTATTGAATTATATTTTATATTTTGGTCTTCAGACTGTTTTGTCACACCTTTGTACTCCCTCAGCATTAACTGAAAAGATATTCATCGTTCTTAACAGTTGGGAAAAAATTGAATTCCATCTGTTTCTTCCATAGTAAGTAACAGCAATGAAGGTCTTAACAAAGAACTCCCCCTTGCTAAGCACCACATCAATGCTATTTGTGGTGAAATTCTAGTTTAATGTATTTGGGCCCAGAAAAACTGCTTTCTTATGCAGAAGTCCATATGATCAGACAGCAGTGACAGCTGATCATCCAATCTGGTTGAAAACGCGCAGGCATTTCTGCTGTGTAACAGCTTTTGGATTTTTTACTGGTATATCAAGGCAATTTTAGTAGGATAAGTTTTATATGGAAAGTTGTATGAATGAGAATTCCAGGTCTTTCTAATGAGCACTTTACTTGTGGCACAGTCATCCAGAAATCTCTATAGGTTTATTAAAATGTTTCTCATTCTTTCATAGATTAGACTCTTTCAGGTTTTTCTATCCAAACTTTTTTTATTGTTTTACATTGTACTTACTGCTGATCTGCAAGACAAGTAAAAAATGTTTTATGCAAGGACCTAAATGTTACAATTTGGATGTTGAATCCTATCTGTCATCACAAACTCTATCTAATACAACAGTCAGTTCTATTACTTGGATATAGATAGCAGGGTAATAGAGAAAATAAACCCAGAGAAACTGTAGTCATAGGCATTGAATATCCACAGCTCTAGTGACCCCTGGGGCAGGGAAGAAGTAGATCTGGGGTGCCTCAGAGTGAAGACAAAGGAATGGCTAGTGAATGTTGTACTAAAATATTTTTGTATGTCTGATATAGCTGGGGAGAATGTGAGGTGAATTTTAAATGGTATTGCATTTCAGCCACCTTACATCTGCTTGCTTGCCCAAGTTATTGAAGATTATTCCCTAACTTAGGAGGAAATGGGTGCAGAGTCTGTAGGTATCTGAAAGCAAGTGTTGGCTGCCCCTTTGGACACAGAACCCACCAGTGCAGCTCTTGTGTACCAGTCATTCCCAGAGATGTACAGCTGTCTCTAGGAGCAAATAACTCTGCTGCTAGAGGTGATGCTTGTCATTACCACAGATAAAACAGAAACTTGAGCTGAATATTGTTGTTCCTGACCAAAGGAACTAAAAGGTGGAGTCCAGGAGCTCTGCACTATGCTGTTTTATGCTTTTCCTGAGAAAATAATGGGTTGGAAACTATCACGTATTAATCGTTTTCATTATATTTCCTTTCCGTGTCTCTCTTATATGTCCTTTTTGCCCAGTTTATGACTTCACATGCAATTAGAGTCTCAAAGTGCAGGTCACCATGTTCAAAACGTTACACCCGTTTCTGGCAGCATCCTCATGAATAGCCTGGAGCATATGCTTCCTGTGTCGTCCCTCTCTCTTAGGGACAGAGGCTGTTGCTGCTGATAACAAATCAGCTCCTTGGTGATTCACGGGAATTAAAGGCCAATGCAACCTGAAACATTTCTATGTCCCCCAGCCTTACCACTTGATACTGTGTCCTTACTCAGGCCTTCCTAGAACGGTGTGGTCACCACCTCCTGAGGCTCTTGGGCGTGAGTGAAGTCTTCCATGCCCTTGGGTAAAATGACTTTACTCTTTGGAAAAGGATTTTATTTTCTACAACAGTAGTTTTCACTGATTCCATGGAAACTACTTGCAGGACCTTGTCTATTTTTCACTTGTATTTATAGGCAATTTGCCATTCAGCGTTTGGATTATTTTTGCATTCAAATGTTTTTTCCCTGTGACTGTGTATGAGAAAAAAATCATTAACAAACTGACTTCTAAAAGACAGAGAGGTGATTAAAAAATAGATTCTTCTCGAGACTTAGATCCTCTGCTACAGTCTGCTCCTTAGATAAATTGTTCTTCACATCAAGAGTAGTGAAGGAAAATGCTGAATTTAGAACATTTGAAGCTCATGGAACATGAAGGGCCCATTGGCTGAGCTAGCAAATGCTTTTTCAGACAGATTTCTTCTATGTCAGTCCTGCATAGTGTGTCTTGTGGATCCTTCAAAGCTGGAACTGGGTATTACAACAAAAATTTCTTTGAACTTTTGTCAGAATCTCTCATATTCAAGACAAGTAACCCTTTAAAGCCATCTTTGTTTCAACTAGAGCTTAAAAACACAAAACAGACCAAATTTCAGCCTAAAGCATATTGCAGGTCTGTTTTTCACCTATAAAGCTGTATTGTTTAAAACTATGCCCTACATGCAAAAAATAAATTATCTGAATGAGGAAGTATGAGTTTGATCTTGAAAAGATAAAAAAGAAAAAAACCTTAATTAACAAAAGTATAATCAGAAAATAATTCTAATACTGTGCTTGAAAACATCCTATAAGTGCCTTCCCCTTTAGAGTCAACCTAGATGATATCCAGTTTGAGAATCTAATCTATCATTAATTATGGTTTTCAAGTAGAACTGGTACTTATATTCCTGCATTTCTCCACGATCAGCCTCACCTTCTGAAATCCAAGAATCATTTCACAGCATATTGCTGTGAAACCAGGATGGGTTCTATTTACAACTCTCTCACTCTCTCTCTGCACATATATATATATATTTATATTTATATGTATGTATGTATTTATATGTCTGTATGTATTTTAAAGCAAAGTAGACTGAAAAGTAAAACTTCAGTGAAGGCAGTGTTTGAAGGGTCTGCGTCTAGCTGTTCTGGAATTGCTTGAAGTCCACACTTTTTGTATGTGATTTGTCTGGGGTTTTCTCCCATTCTCACAAGCACATCTGTGTAGTTGTCTGCTTCCTCTGGATTTAAAATAGCATGTATTGCAAACTCTAAAATAAATGTGTGGAAGTTGTGTAGCTTTTAAACAAAAATGTCAGGCCATCAGTAAATTTGCTGTATCTAAGAAAATATCTGTGCCTGAGGCACAAATTAACTCCTTGCCGTATCTTTCCATGTCTTATGGATTTGATTTTATTTAAAGATGTTGTGGAATGGAAAAAAAAAAAAAAAAAACAAAACCAAAACAACCCAGGAAACTCAGCACTGAAGTCATTAAGGTTGTTGATAATTACTATCACATTCTCAGTGTTTTGCTGATTAATTAAAATACCTCAGTATGTCCAACGACACAATGAATTTAGCAGATCTAGGAATGGCTTTCTGAGCAGGATATGCGAATGTCAGGGTTATTTTCCACCTTTCTCTAATAGTGATCCTACATGCTGCATTATTTTTAGAATGTAGTCTGTTAATAAAAAGTTCAGTAAGGATGGTCTTTAAAGAAGCCAGGATGATTCTTTTCCCCTCACACAACAGACTCTGCCTTCCCTTCGAAATCCCAGCTCAAAGCAGGCATTCCTGGCCCTTGAAGTAACACCCTTAAAGGGTGTTACTTCAAAAAGAGAGAAGTCACTATCTGACTCACAATATTGTCATTTTTGGTTTCCTAAGGGTTATAGGAAATATTACATATATTTCTTTGTGGTGTTTTTTTCCACTGTCTTCTTTGTGCTACAGGTTTTTAGTTCTTTTCTGATGAGAAACTCATTTCCCCACATTGGTTCTTCTGGGGAAGGGAATAATAAGGCCTGGAGTGTCCTCCCAGCACTTAATTTAAAAGTAAGCTTTAAAGAAACAAAAATAACCAGCAGGCTTTCTGCAGTGCATTAGTGAGACTATATGCTTGTTTTTTCTGTCTATTTAAATACCTTTTCTGATAACCTGCAGTGGGAGGGATTTGAAGCCCTACCTCAACATCTATTGAAGTACCTAATGGGACAAAGCAACCTTTTCCCTCCCTCTGTGCAGGGAGGAAGAGCAGTGCAGGTGTGTGGCTGTTGAGAAGGGCTGCTAATCCATGGCTGTCAGACCAGCAGGGTGTAGCAGGTAGGAGGCACCGGCACAGCCCAAGGCTGCACTGCAACTCAGGGCAGGAGGGATCTGGTGTGGGGGGCTGCTGGGGTAAAATGGGCTCTGTGGAGCAGCCTTGCAGCTTCATAGGAAACAAGGAGAGCAAGCTAGGAAAATTACTTGGCAATTGCCATTCAGTCTGATCCTGAAAGAATCTAATTATACAAGTTCAAGCATTCCACAAGATGCATGAGCATTCAGCACCTCAACATGTCAGGACCAGAAATGGGGAGAAAAGGGAAATTACTGCTTTTCATGACTGCCAAATCTCTGTATTTGTACAAATCTAGCACTCAATAAATAGCAAGCTATGTCCTTGTAACAGTTAATAAACTATAAACATTCATTTCAATGTTTTTTAATCTAAATGTGATGGTTAGCAATTGGTTTGTGGTTTTTGTTTTTCTTTTGAAAAATGTAACACATATTCATTAGTTAAAATCTTGATGGAAGTAGAGAACTGTTTCTGCTTATGTCCTTAGGGAAATTGGCCCATCAATTTTCAGCTCCTATAAAAGGGGATAGAAGAGAGTTCCCAAGGACTAGACTTGAGCAGATTGTGAAGGTCCATCCCATCCTACTTAATGCAGTTCAGATGTAGGAGTTTCCACCTACTCCAAAAGATGATTAGCTTCTAGTGATTTTCCATCACTAGCATAATTTTTAACACTGTGCAATGTCTGTCTGCAGTCCAATGATTCTGGTGAAAGCACCGACACAGACCGTATGTATCAGTGTACGTGTGCACCAGAAATTTGTTTATGTCTCTGTTGTGACCTCCCTCCTCCAGATCTGAGATTCCAGACACACCCAAATGTATAGTGATCCTTAAAAAACCCAAGCAATTATATTTAAAGGAATACAGAAAAGTTGTTCTATTTTTATCTGACTCTTTGTCACAGACAGTGGAGGTATCATAGACTTTGAGGAACTGTGGTGTGAGTCATTCCAGTAAGAAAATTTGCAATCACAGGCTGTGTATCTTGTTAGTTAATTGGGAGTACAGAAACAAAGCGTTATCAAAAGCTTGTAGCAGCAAAGGTTTTGTCTCCCTTGGGCACCCAGCTCAGGAGAATCTGAGATTGGAGAGAGTATAAAGTGCTTCTGACAGCACTCAAAGCATTCCTTTACCTCACTATGCTTACCATTTAAAGTCACCACAGTTTTTGTTACCTTAAATTGATTGTAAAATGTTGCTGTCAGAGATTTGGGATTTCTTTACAGTGTTTCCAATATGCTAGTTCATATGACTTTAATGAAATTTAATCTCCAGCTTCTTTGGATCTAATGATATGCCTGTGTTACATTTTTTGTTTGGATCAAACATATCCTCTCAAAGGGAATTTTCTGGTCATCCTCTCCTTTAAGTGCATTTTGTATTTGGGAGTATGTGAGTTAGGATGTGTTGATTGGCCGCTGTAAGCACCCCAAAGCCCAGGTGCTCTGCCCAGGGCGTAGATCTCCTGTGCTGAATCAGGGGCTCACAACACTGGGCAGCATCCTGGGGCAGTGCTCTGCTCTCTGTGACCACTGAGGGCTCAGTCTGGCTGGCTGTGCAAGCTCCCAGTTCCCTTAGAGCATCTCCCTTTGTGCAAGGATGGAAGAATGAGGAGTCAGGCTGTGAGCAAGCCACAGTGTGCAGCACACAGCGTGCTCTTCCCAGCCGGCTCCTCTGTGCACGGCGGCATGGTGACTGCTGCCGTGGAAACTGCTGCCATGATGACCAGCCCCAGCTCCCTACCTCTGCAGCAAGCTATTCCGCTTGCAGAACACCCAGTCACAAATTCGCCTTAATGAGTAGGACCATGTGAGAAAAGTGAATTTGCTAAGTGAAGTTCTGTTGGTAAATGTGAATGTTTTTTCTTTCAGTATACATTAGATTAATTTCACCATTTCTATCTCTTTATAATCTCCATAAAGCTCAGTTTTGCAAGTAGTCTCCCAAGTACTGTGTTAACATCTCTCTGAAAAGCTGCTGGCAATACCCCCAAAGATTTCTCTCCTATCTCCTCTGTAAGTCCTCAGTATTGAATCTGAACATTGAGAGTGGTACAGATGGAAAAGAGAGAAGGGAGAATGTGAATATGTAAGAATTGATAAAATGAGCATTGCCAAAGTCCTGCAGAATGACAAAGTGAAGAAGCTTGGTAGAAATGGGGACTGAGAGGTTCCTTTTAGTTTTTCTCCTTTGTCATACTCCTATTGGTGTCACTGAGATATTTTGGGGAATCTCCTGTGTAATTTAGGACCAGGGAACTGACTGAGTGACCAGCCACTTTACTGTCTTGCTGTGTGATCTTTTATTGTTTTACTTCTGTGTCACAGTACTCTTCCCTCCCTAGAGTTCGTTTAAAAATAAAATTTTAGTAAAGGATTCCTTAACTGTAGCTAACATTTGCAAAGTATTTTGCTTCACACAAAAAGGCAGTCTAACAGCACCATGACATGACACTTATTACTTGGCTTTATGAATTTTTTATTTTTCCACAAATAGCTTTTTGGCTCAACCAAAAGGAGTGCTGGATGAAAAAATTCAGTGTCAGCAACTTCATATCCTCTCTATTGCTTTATTTACTTCTTTCTTGAAAAATCTCACTTGTGTTCTTAATTTTACTGGGCACTTGCTGATCAGTTTTCTCATCACAGCAAGACAAATTGCTCTCTGCAGACATTATTTTCACATTCGTTGGTGGCAGGGGAGGAACCATGTGGGCTTATCAGATTGGCAGATGTGATCTAGGACAGCTTCAGTTTAACTTCATAATCTCTGTTTTCCAATTACTCTTTTATGTTTTCTTAACTGGCCTTTTAAAGAGCTGGATTCTGTTTTGTCTTGTTTGTTTATAGAATAAGTAAAACTAAGAGAAAAATAATCTGGCATGAGACTCTGCTCTGCTTGTATGGAGCAGTGAGGATGGTACAGTGCTGCTAGAACACCTCACAGAGAGGATGCTGTATCCCATTGCCTCTGGGATAGAGACACTCTACAAAAGTCATTGGATGATCTTCAAAGTATCAATAGCAAGGTCATTAAAGACTTGCCAAGTGCAATGTCTGTTGGACTCTAGAAAACAAAACACTATTTCAAAGCTAATGGAAATTTCCATGAAACAGGAGGGATGTGATAAAAAGCCCTGCATACACCCAACCTTAAAAGCATTGCAGGTTAAAGTAAATGTATTAGTAATGCTTTGTGGACCTATAGGAAACTTTCCACAAAAGGAGTATAAGGTGATGTCACAATATGTGATGCCTGAAATATAGAAAAGAGTTGGGGTTTTTAATGCATAATTATATTTACATATATGTCAGTATGCCAAGTTTTTATTGCATATCATATATCAAGTGAATTCCCTTTATTTAAAATATTGCTGCAGCAAATAAAAAAGTAAGAACAAACACAGGGCTTGGTTCTCCAGTAGAAAAAAAGTTTTGTAAACCAATAGCTGTCCTTTGCTTAATGAGAAGCTAAGCAGAATATTTCTGTCAGCTCTGCTGGGATAAGGGATTCAGAAGCAATGTGTGGCCAAGGAACATAAGGAAGAGTGACCTTGGTATCTTTAAATATTTCTTTGTTTTTCTTCTCTGTTTTGGTGAAGCTGTGCTAATTTGGGGAATCTGTCTTATTGTGATCCAAATGATAAATAATGTACTAGGAAAAGCTGCAAAACAGAAATGAAATACTTTTGAAGTTGTTCAAATTATTTTTAATATAGTTTGGAACATTTTTTAGTAGTTTTACCCTAAAGAATAAATCTTGAATATGATTAAGTTGAAGAGACACTTTAAATCCAGATTAAATAACAATTTGTTCTACTGACTCTCATCTGTCTTTGTCTTTGGTTGGTTTTTTTTTGGATGTTGTTTGCTTTGGGTTTGTTGGGGGATTTTTTTGCCTTTTTTAATGCTGATTTTTTTCCAGTTTTCTTCTTTTAACTTACAAATTAATTTCTCTTTGCAACATGCTTTCTTTTCTTAATTTCATTTTACCTGGGATCTCCTAATACATAACTATTATCATTGTTTTACATTTTAAACTCTCTTTAAAAATAAGTAGCTGTGTAGCATATATAGAATTATGCCCATATATCTAATTCTGATTAAAGTGAAAAATTAAAAATTTCCTCTTTGACATGCTCTAACAGAACAGGAAGAGTTAATTGACATAGTGTAACAGATTCGAGCAGAGGATTTGTAAATACTTGCAATTTGCCTAGCAGGAAAAACTGTGGTTTTTTTTTTTTTTAATATCAGGAACATTGGATATTACTCCAGCAGGATCTCTCCTCTCTTGTGACCGGTGGCAGGAGTCTAGGAAATGGTGTGATGCTGAGTCAGGGGAGGCTTAGGTTAGATATCAGGAGAGGCTTTCCGTGCAGAAGATGGTTGGGCACTGGAACAGAATCCCCAGGGAAGTGGCCCCAGTGCCAAGCCTGTCTGAGTTCAAGAGCGTTTGGCCCGTGCTCTCAGGCACATGGTGTGACTCCTGGGGATGGTCCTGTGCAGTTGGACTCAATGATCCTGATACATCCCTTCCAACTCAGCATATTCTATGGAAATGATAAAGCTAGTGTCTCCCTTTAAATGGACTGAAAGAGAGTTATTATTGATGAGTCAGGTTTGCTTCAATCCATGGAAAAATACTGGAACTAAAAATTAAGCTAAGAATTTGTAGGTACTTTGAAAAAGAAGAGTAACAAAAGGAGGTAATATATATAGTCAATACAATAGATTTAATGTCAAAAAGACATTCAATCTAATTAATTTCCACTCAGGACTGGCTAATACCCCTTGTCAGTAGAGAAAAGGTATTACATATTGTTACAATAGGGCTGTAGATATTTTCATAAGCAGAGGAGACACAGTCTAGACACAAGATGAATCATTAGAGGATGAATTCAGACTCAAAGACTACACTCAGCAGTTTTGTGCAGTCCACTATCAACTCTTTTAATTATCTATCTGGATAGTAGGTTAGGGAGTGTTCTTATTATCTCTGTAGGCAGCATCCTCCTGGGAGAGTCAGCAGGCACTCTCAGGCCGGGCTGGACTTTGAGATAAGCACTGTCATGGGGGGAGAATCATGGTCCTCCTCAAGCACAGGACAGAACCACTGTCTTTGGCAAGAAGTCAGTTTGGGCTGCAGTGACCACAGATGAGCCTGGTTCACACTAATGCCACACTGGGATCTGTCAGTGGGATTGCTGGAGGTGTGACAGGGAGTGCAACAGCTTCCTCTCAGGGCTGGGAGAGCCTTGGAGCTGCTCTGTGGGGTCAGCCTTGGGACACTCCTCTTTCTGCAGGGATTGGCTCTTGGAGACAGTCAGTGGCTGGCTCTGAAATTATCACAACCTGTGGAACTGGGAAAACATTGTTGAATCTAGGGGAGACGAGAAGGAGGCACGTTAAGTCTTCAAATAAGTAAAATGTTTCCACTAAAGCCAGGTAACACAAGAAGAAATTAATTAATTAATTGTGCTGTGAAAGATTTCTGTTAGATTTTAGCAAAATGTGATGGCTACTCATATGGTTAAATAACTGCTAGGGTAGATTCTTGGGAAAGGCTTTCATTACTAAAGGCCTGAATAGCCAAGTAAGAGAAGTGTCTATTTGCCATGAACATCTCACATACACTTTAATCCTGCCTGGTGGAGGTAGAGAGTGTAATGAACAACCTTTTAGCCTCCCTTCCAGCTTTATGTTTTAAGATTTTATGATAACAATATAGATTCCAGAGCAAAAAGATAGCTTTATATTTCAGTCAGTGGAGAATGTTCTGAAGAGCCAAAATTCCCATTCTGAAAGTAGGCACATGTGAAGTTTATTTGACAAGATCCAAGAAAATTGAAAGATGGGCCCATGCAACCTTTAGAAGATCTCTATCTCCTTTTCTCTGATATGCTAGCAATTAGGCTGACTCTTCTTCTCCGCAATACCATAGCATTGTCTGATTTATGGACTGGCTGATGTTTTCCAAAGATCTTTCCCCCCCTCTTAATCTATAAAAATGGCTCCCCTGGAGGTTTTTGATTAACAGGGAACAAAGAATTATTATTTCACTTGTGAGGATATTTTTGTGGTACTAGAAATTTTCTCAAGACTGTGAACTTTATGGGGAGTGTTTAACAACATAGATTCCACCTATTTTCCCACATTTGCTTTATAATATCGAGCCTGAGTTTAAAAAAAGCTTAAGCATTTCCACTGAACACTTTCTCTAGTAAAACCCTATTAAAACCATATTTCTGAAACAAAAATTACAGTATGACCAAAACAGTTGGAATGTTCCCACTAAGGCATATCTGCAGTACTTGATAGTTATTGGCATTTCAGATTTATGAAGGGCCAGCTGCGAGACATTCACAAAACAGAACTTTTGATTTATTTATTATTAATAACAAGCAGAAGTCTGCATTGAAAAACAAATTGCACAATGTGACAAGCTAAGGAAATGAGTAAATTCCTTGTGCCAAACATGTGATTGTGTATTTGCATAATGAATTCATTTTCTCATAAATGGTCAGAAAAAGGCCCATCCCTCACATACAAAATATTCCACACTTGGATTTTTTTTTAAGTTTGTATGATGAATAAACATAGTGAAATTGCATTTAAGCATATATCAGAAATTAATTTTGTTGGTTGCTAGTAATCTGCTGTCAGAAAGCCATCAACTTATCTATGTGATCTTTAGCTTTGAAAAATGCATTATTTTTCTCTTTGCAGATATGCATGGCTAATTATTGTATAATTGTTTACAGAACTAGCAGGGGAACTACTGAAATTCATTCTGCTTTTCAAGACAGCTTGCCAGCTCATATACAGATATTGACACTCATCCAGTTTCCCACTCATAGGGAGTTTCCCTTCTGTTTATCAGTGGTATTTGCTTCTACCAAATATCTACCTGACTCCTCCTTGAGATTTATCTAGAAATTTAGCAATACTATTTTGATAAATCATAATTTCAGTTTCTTTTTTAATACATCTGTGGTTAGGTTGAAAGCTTGTAGCATTTGATAATGTACTTGTAATAGTCTATTTCTGTGCAAGGGAAGATGTTATTGCTGGCAGTGTGGTAAAACAAATAGTTTATTAAATATGTGTAAGTCCAGTTCATTTAGGAAGGAGCCATTTGGGAGACCAAAGCACTCACAGGTTTCTGGTTTCAGATTTACCTAAGTGTTCTTTTTTTATTGAGGGAGAAGCTATATCTGATCCAGTGCAATTCTACCAAACTGCCAGGGCCCCAAACCATATATTAAGGCCCAAACCTAAAAAATAGATTCCATTGTTTGACTGCAGTTTAAATTCTGAGGCAATATGTAAAAAAATCAGTAGCATGTTTACATACCACAAGCTATATGAACAATAGAACTGGACTATATATTCACATGTGCTAGTTTATTAGAACATGGTGTTTAAAATTGTGATATCACAGAATAATACTATCAATTTATGATTGCAAATTTGGTAATAAATAAAAACAAATTTGTAGATATGCAGTAGGATTTAAAATGGTACTATTTTCTGCAGGAACTTACTCCAAACTGTAGTAAGTCTGCTTCCTTACATTGCTGTCCAATGACATTTTATAATTCTTTTGTTACCCTTCGGGTTGAATTTTAGATTAAAAAGTAGGAACCATGGTGATATTGCTTATGTTAATGACATGGCTCCCTGTGATGTCAATAAATCCATAACCCATTACACTTCTCTTTCATTTCCCATAGGTATGTATGGTATTGCATAGGTAGTAATCTCACATTGCATAGGTAGTAATCTCAGGCCTGTGCTTGTTAATTATGGAAATGTAAATTTAGAGTATAAAATCGCTTTAGATTATAAAAGTTTATTAAATAAAAAAATACCAATTTGAAAAAAATAAATTAGAACTATAATCTATAGTATCCTCTCTTCAAAATCGGTAATCTAATATGGCTTTCTACATTTGAAACTGCAACATCAGCTAAAGAATGAACCAGTGCTCATTCTGACTCATGTCCAAAACCATTTCAGTGAATCAAATGCACCTGTTGGGATCAGTGACCTTTGGCTCACACTCTGCCTCATGCCTGTAGGGGCTGAGATATGTAAAATAGATGAATCTATACTTGATGGGCCATCAGGTTAGAAAAACAACATCCTACATGGTTATCAACCAGCTATCAATTTCTCACTTATGTGGTCTTTAAGTCTCTAAAACCCTCATGGATGTGGCATGAAGGATGCAGAGCTTTCCTTTCTGAGTGTTTCAGCAAAATGCTTAAATTGGGTAAAGCTGCAAAAGAGTATCTGACAGTTTTGAAGCCCATTTAAAAAATCTGTATGAGTTTTTATTCATTTGCATGACAGCAGTCAAGGCTGTTTACTATAACATGGACAGAAAAATCAAAATTCATTTAAAAATGAAAGCTGACTCTTCAATAAAGCAGGTAAAGAAGAAAATTCATCTCAACAGGCAACTTATAGTGAGAACTCCTGAAAGTTAAGTAAACAGAGCAGTCATAAATATCTAGTTTTGCCTGGTTTTCAAAATTCAATATCCCTCTCTTTTTGGGAAAATGTACCCATTTTCATACACCAGAAATGTACCCATTTCACCTGAATACTCTGGTGAAATTGATGTTCCTATTTCAGGATTAATTTTTAATGTCTTTCTTACATGCTAAGGTCTTAATGTAAAGTGCTGATCGTGCTTTCTTTCATCTACCAAATCTCTGAACTTCTTTAACTATGAACAAATCAAGATGTCATTTCTGATAGGACTGAGAATTTCCTGACAGCTCATTTGTCTGTCAATAATAAAATCTGATCTTTCTAATACAGGCCAGATTCTACACTGTGGATCAAATAAAAATGAAAAGCATGTGATGATGCTGGCTTTTCAAAGATGAAATAGAGATTGAAATCCTGACAGATATTTATTATAACAAGCTTTCTTTTCTGGAGCAATATTAATAGTTGCATGAATCAGAGTTATTTCTCTAAAGAAGGTTCTGGTCTACTTCCACCTCCCTTGAGATTTTGAGAAGTTAAACATGCCTCTTTCTTGCTATTTTTCTTCATTCCCTGTCTTGGAAGAAACTGCTTTCTAACAGGTGTATATTCTTTCTACGCCAGAAGAAAAAGAGTATACTGGGGAGCAGGGAGCATCTTGAGGTATTTGGAAACCTACTTTTGCAGACTCACTTCACTCTGGGTGCAAATAGCTTGATGAAAACTACTTGTTTGTACATTATGGTTACCTACAATAAGATAAAATACAATAAAAATACAGTTCAAAAATTTTGTTCAGATAGGTAAAAAATTGAAAGGAAATCTCACCGTTATGATCTATTTAGTGACAGATTAAACCAAAAAGGTGTCTCAGGAGGTCTGGTTCTCTGCTAGCAGCTTTCTGGCTGTTTAGGGTTGTAATTCTCTCTTCTGTGATTGATTTCCGCAGAAGTATCCCACTCCCTGGGAAATGTGAAATGTGCTTCCTTTTACGGACAGATTCTTTCTTGGAGCCTTCCAGGGATTCCATTCAGATCCAGATTTTCTTTCATGTTTAAATTTTTGGTGGAAGGTTTTGAAATATTTCCCATTAAACTACTAGGAGTCTGTCCTTCCTTTGCATGTAAAAGTCATGTTTGCATCCCATGTGTCTGACTGGCTTGCAGGTGACTGTGGGTGGAAGGAAGGCCTGATGATCTTGTCAGTGTCCAAGGTATCCTCTTTTTCAAGGAAACACTGATGTGAGAGGCTTTGCTTGGTTACTGGAACCATTCAGACAGGATTTCCACTTTGCTATCATCTCAGATGTGGTTACAGCTTTTTGTGTGGATGTGTTATAAAACAGGTCCACAAAATAGTTCAGGTTAAGAGTAAGCTCCTCAAGGTCTTATTATTCAACAGTAGGATTTCTTTATAAAGTATGTTCAGTACAAAGGGAATCCATCCTCTGAAACTTGTAATTGAAAACCTATATATTGTAAAAAATTCACATAGACATCTGGGTGAGGTTAATGTATATGACCACAATATGCTCTTAACTGAGCCTACACATATCAGTAATTAAACATTGAAGTATTATAACATGTATGAGGCAACTACAGTTAAAACCTATATTGGAAAAAAAACCATTATTGGAAAATATTCTTTATATGTAAATTCTAACAGTGATTATCTCTGTACTGTAAATCTAAGACCTCTGAGTATACAAGAGACTGCATATCAAATAAATATGCATAAAATAGAAATAATATTAGGTTTTCATTTGTTTGGTTTTTTTCTGTTTGTTTTTGAGCATCAATGGACCTTTCATTTGGATATATAAATAAGAAAGAATGAAATCAATATGCTGATAAGAAATCCCCTATCAAATTGCTTTCAGAGTCTGCATAAGCTTTCTGCAGTGCATTGGTGTGGATGAGTAGTCTTTCATTTTTTTTTTTTCCTGGTACACCCACATATCTATTTCTGTCCAGCTTCCAAATCTTGTGCAGTCTCAGAATAACATCAAATCAATACACATCCAATACTCTTGCTTTTGCCTCAACAGTAAAGAGCTAATGGTGCTGACAGTCTTTGAAAAGCTTTCCAGTTGGCCCAATATGGAATAAATTATCCTGAAAAAGTAGAAGTCTTTTCCAGCTATGCTATTATTGTAGTATATTCCATCAACAGTATCTATAAGTGTTTAATAATACATTACAGCATTACAGGCTAATGGGCGATAGTACCTTTAGTACAGAAAAACTGGTACATTGCATCTTTTTTTTTCCTGAGAAAATTACTCCTCAAAGCAGGAACTGTGAATTTTCTATTGCACCTTCAAACACTGAGTCTTTAAGAAATAAACAAATTTAATGTAAAATGCGTGTATAATTTCCTTAGGAAGCGATTTAGGGGAAAAAAAGGAGTGTAACATTTTGTTCCATTTTCTTAACACAGGTGCTAGCTGTGACTTTTTTCAGGAGGGTTCTTAAGCATGTGTCTCACTTTAATTCTGTAAATCTACAGATGCTGATATGACTTCTCATGTATGAGCATGACACACACACATGCTAAGGGATGCTCTTTTGCCATAAAAGGAGAAAAAAAAATCTAATTGTGTGTCTTGTTTCTGCTTCCCTGTTCTATTTCTTCTTTGCAAATGTCCTTGCCTTTTTATCCTCCTCCCCCACAGATTTGATTTTTTATCCTCTGGCCTTCTGGTACTTATCTATCTATTTACTTCTCCAGACAGATCATCACACACATTTTGGTGATCAGAGACATCAGATGCAATAGGAGCTTGCCCAATATCCATTACCTCATTAATGTCCACAACCCTCCTGCTCTGCTGCCTCTTCAGCAGTGCCGACACAGTTGCTTGTAGAGTTGTGTAGTGAAACACCTCGGGGTGAAAAAGATTTAATAAGTGTCATTAACAAATTCTGTTCTGAGGTTCCTCATCTGGCTCACCATGCAGTCTCAGCTGTGGCTGGTGTGCAGTTAACTGCAGTTAAACACCACAGAGCAGTGGAAACAGAAGGGCAGTCATGGCAAGGGTCAGGGCTATCACAGGGCAGTGCCTAGCATGGTGTTTCTGACAGTGCTTCCTATCTCAGAAAAGGCCTGAGGACAACACTGCTTTGAGAAATGAACACAGCCTGATTTCCAGATGAGAAGTTGTAAAGTCTGTGGGATAACTAGTGATGTAACTGGGGACAGTTTGACCTCTTCTATTTAAGAGGAAACTGTCTGTACAGCAGTCAAAATTCAAAAGGTCGTGTCTACTGATGATCATAAATAGTTTAAAAATATTATTAAATTCATAGGAATGCAATCTGTAAACAACTGGAGTTTGCTTGTTTATAATGTCTTTAAACTTTTGCCTATAAAAAGTTGAGATTCATACTGTACTTATAAACACTTTTTGAGATTCCATGTGAAGTCAAACCTTGATACTGTGATTCCAAGCTATTGAATTGCATTGAAAAATCTGGAGGTCTGTCATAAATATTGTAGATCTCACATAATGGGGGCACTATCGTGTTATGTCAATCTTTAAACATGTGGATTTTGTTCCTACTCTTTTTGTACATTTTTTCTGATGATATAGTGAGGCCATCTGTGTGTGCCTAAAGAAATTTACCTGAAGCTTTTGCTAGTAGTACTGTCTGCACTGGAGCAAGATGGAAATTTCCTAAGTCTAAGGTTTTAGAGTGAAACTCCCCAGATAGTTATATAAAAAATATAAAAAAGGATTGTTACAGTTAAGAATCAGAAACTTTTCCCACCAAATGTATGATAATTTTTTTTAACAGAAGAGGAATTTTATTATTTGTATGTTATCAACAAAACAATTATTTTCAAACTTGTATTTAGTTTGGATGTTTAGAAAGTTCTGGATCAAGTATTTATTCTGGCCAATTTTCAGCTAACTTTATTCTGTATACTTTTTTAAATAAGAAAAAGATTTTTGCAGAGACCCTGTTTTGTGGTTTTAAGTGCTCTTGGCAGGAAGGATAGGTATAGAAAGGACATTCTGTATGGAGCTCTTTGCTCTCCGATTTTACCATTTATTCTCAAGAGCTAGGTATACAGATTAGGAGTGCAAAAAGAATAGAAGGAAATCAACCAAAACCCCCAACAGACACACAACAGAAATGCCCTAACAAGATTGTTTGTGGGGATTGTAAATCACATGTCTGACTGCAATTAGCACAGGGCTATTGTTCTTTATCAGTTAGTGGATGGAAAACGTCTAATTTCCACTTACCTAACATTGCTTTACTTTTGGTTTGCAACCAGACCATGGCTAGACTTGACAAGATTAAAACTTACCTGAGTAATTACAGCCTATTAGCAAGGCTAAAAGGGCAATGAGAAGGAGAGTCAGAGAAATAAAAAGCATCACTGGTGCTTTAGTGCCAAGAAGGGATGGGAAACTGCAATAAACTTACAGTGAAACTGGAGTACAGCCAGGAAGATGAGGGCAATATTCTTTCTCTTTTCCCTTATCTAGGATGAATACAATTCTTTTTCCCATGATGCTTTTTTCTTCATTTTAGGAAATTCTTGTTCATTGCACAAACCTCCACAAACAGCATACCTTATCCCAGCTAATCTAATTTCAAAGATATTACCCTGTATGATATTATACACTAGTATATGCCATACTCCTACATTGCAAGTAACTGGAACAACTAAGACCTCAGAGCAAGAGAAGTCAATAATTTTCCTAATCGCAAATATGAAAACCTTGCTTCTTTCATATTTTGGTAAAAGGGACTTCCTAGACCCATGAGAGTTTTTGACTGATTTGAACCTTCTTGCCTTTGAAACCCAGCCTTGGGAGTAACATTGAATTAGTAATGAGTAACTGTGATGGCTGACATAAGTGGAAGAAAACAGAAATGGGTAATGTGGAGGTACTTTTTGAGGTTCCCATTCCTATGGTTATCTATTATTATCACATAAATAGAATCGTAACATTAATGCTGAGCTTGTTTTGGTTCTGTGTTTCTGTTGCAGTTGGAGTCTATTGTTTGTAGATAAGTGACCCTAATAACTGTGAACACAGAGCAGATGCCCCAAGGTGCCCAGTCCTTTTGGCAAGCAGAAAAGATGTCTCCTCTAATCACTGAGCTCTAATTATATCTGAGTGTTAGGGGAAAAAGACTGCTAGCTGAGTTGCATAGAGGTCCAAAGAATACAAGGTTTTAACTCTGTAATGGATCAATTTTAAAATTACCATATTTGAGATGTTCAAGTTTGGAACTAAATTTTTGTCCTTTCTTTGGATTCATGAAGGGTTCTGTTTCTACCAAGTGTATCTGCATACTTTCTCCTGAAGAACATATCAGCTAGTTATTTCTGAATAGCAAAATGTATCCGTTTCCCCACACCATTTCTAATTTTTTCAATTATTCTAAAATTGCCACAAATTAGCATCATCTTATAGGTGAGTATATTAAGGACACAAAGTATTTCTGTAGTGTTGTGTTTTACTTATCCTTCCAACAGTTTCCATAGGTCAGGATTATACCACTTATTCTTCTTCATGGCAAATATATTCATTTATTATTTACTGGGGATTGTGGTTTACAGCAAGGATGCATGAAACTGAAAAGATTGACATCCTAGGGAAGACTAGCTGTACCTATTTGACTATTAGCCTGGAAATGACTGGAGCTGTTTATAATTTGTTGAAATACTTGGAAAAAATTCTGATCAACGTTTTTTATTATTATTTTGTTGAGAAAAAAACATTGAACCAAACAAAGCAAACTACTTTTGACTAGCAACAAAAAAATGGTGATGAAGGAAAAATAGGAAAAGGAAAGGAAATATAACTGGAGAGCTGGAAGCAAAGAGCTGGAAAAGCTGGAACAGAAGCAGTTTCTGAATGTTCTTGTGAAATTCTCTCAGTTCCAGGGTTCCACCCAGATACTTAGCTGAAATGTGATCACATTGTATTCGCTGACATATGCTTGCTATTTTTCCTCATCCTTTTTATCTGCCTAACTGTTGATAGGAAGAACAACCTCTGTACTTGGTGCTAAAGTGAAGTTGCAGATCTAACTGATGTTTAGTTTGGTGCTGATGGCTGCCTTCCATTTCCCCCAATGAGAGTTCTCTCTGTTCTGATAAATTATAGTTGTTGCCAATGGACCTTTTCCTTCCCTTTCTTCAGCACTGCAATCCAGCTGTCTACTGAGTACAGGGAAAATAGCTGACTGCCCAAGGTTAAAGCAAGGACTCTTTTCTCTTGCTGGAAAGCTGACAGTGAGCAGAGTAACTCTGCCTGAAGAAAGGGACTTATCCAAAACACTTCTATTAAAAGATCTTTTCATTCCACTTGACATTCATGCATCTACTGGTGGTGGTTATTGAATAACTAAATCCAAGGCAACAATTTTAAATCAAATTAACTCTAGTGGAAACTCAAAATTTTCTGGACATTTTTGACATTGCTTTAAGGCATATGCGTGACTTTACTAGCAGCCTGTTAGACACCATTTTGTTTCAGGAAAGAAAGTTTCTGTTTAAGATGTGAATAATCAAATATCTTCTATATAATTTGTATGTCACCTTAAAGAAAAATCTGAAATTGATGCTGTTGAAATAATTCCAAAATTTGATTCCTAGCCTATCATCTAATCTGCACTCAGCTGGAAGATCTTGTCGTGAAAGGTCAAACCTCAGTGCACCAGAAATTCAGTTTAACAATGACTAGCAACACTATTAGATATGGAATTCTAAAACTTCAGTACTTCAAGACACTGACAAGTATCTTGTGGTTGTAAGAAATACTGTAAAAATAATTATTTAAGTAGGAAAGAAAATTAAAGGGTGACTTTGCACTTGTCCAGTGTTATTTCTGTCAGTAAATTTTTCTGGATCCGAAGCACTTGCTATAGGTTTTGTCAATCTTAGAGTTTTGTCAAGGAAGTGGTAAATATCCTTTAAATGTCAGAGCAATCAAGAGTCAAAGGAAAGACTCCAGCTGATTCCTCACAGAGCTGAAAGTAAGAATAGCCTCTCTTTGTGCTACTGGTTCACCTATACCCTGCTGCTGGTCGTCTTAATGTAGGTTTGAGCTTCACTGATCTACAGTCAAAACTTTCTTCTGAAGATCAAGAGAGCCAAGAAAGATTAACTTTCCAACATTGTCATAAAGTTTTCCTGCACCAGACATACGGAAGCAAATTGCTATAAAATTGTTAGCTCTGTTAATGACCTTCCAATGAGTATTTTGGTCTGAGATCTAAAAACATCTGCCAGAGCCCAACCACAAGTGTTCCCAATCTCATACGACATTTTCAGTCCTTTTATTAAAAACGCCAAAATGAAATAACATTTTAGCTTCATGAACATTTTAACATTTTAACTTCACTACTCTAATATGCAGAAAGCAGGTGTAAAGTTAATTCAAAAAAGAAAAGTATAAATGTAATGAAAAGACTTTTAGTATGGGATTCAAGAGTATGTCATTAGTGAAAAAAGGTATTAATATAGAAACAAGGACAGAGCAATTTGTATTTTTTTGCAGTGGCTTAGCATGAGGTTGATTTAAAGATTAGCATCCACATCAGATTGAAATTTGACCATAAACTTATTATTGAACTGATGTGTGTGGTATTTACTTGCTAATGCTAGACCTGAATTCAATTCCAAATGACACAGCAGTTGTAAAGGTGGTCCTGCAAATACAGCATTTGAAAGGTATTTCACAAATTTAGAAAGTAAATCAAAATAGCAGACCATTATTATTTTCTGTGTGATTGAATTTTTCTCAGACTGTACCTTACAGGAATTGAAGGACATTGAAGGTAATGATGTAAGACTGGCTGCTGTTACCTTTACATTGAACAATAAATGTTGCTTTTACAGATTGAATTTCTAGTCCTATAGGACTTCAAATTCTTGCCAGAGGGTAAACCACTAACCTATGTGTCTCACGCAGAATTGACATTTATTCATATTTTTAAATCAAAGCTGATTGTTCAAAAATCTCTAAACAATCCTCTGTACACAGGGATCATGTTATGAGCAAGCTTTCTGCCAGAAAAGTATTGGTTTTTCTCATGCTCTTGACATTATTTGGGACTGACTCTCCATTGGGGATATATTTCCCTAATCTGAGTTCAATTTCTATTAAGAATTAGAAAATTGTGAAGTATCTTTATCCTCCAGTTTCAGTGAACAGTGGGCTAAGCACATACAGCTGTTACGTTTGCGTAGATGCTGCTGGATCATATTCAGGCTTCCTTCTGATTTTAAGTAGTAAATCCAGAAAATGTAACCCATTTTTGTAATGTAGAACCATTACAATTAAAAAAGAGTTCCTGTTGTATCTCATTATCATATATCTTGGTTGAGTTTTTAAAAGATGAGCCAGTTTAAATCAGATGAGGTAAAGACTGAACTCCTACATCAGAGGAGCTGTATGTGACTCCACAGCAGGATGCTCTCCTTTGCCCCGTAGCTATCCATCTCCACTTAAATTACCTGCCAGCAAATACATGCAGTTCACATTTGTTACCATGAAAATGTGAATAAATATTAAATATTGCTTTATTTCCATCCCTTGCTTGAGGCTCAGCAACCATATCACATTGCCACATGCCACTTTTCCTGACCTTGTATCTTGGAGAACTTTGAACATCTTAATGGCTAAGCATGCATGATGCGCAGCAAGAAAAAGTTGGTCAGTCAAGAATCAAATGCTTCTGAAAATGACACTGTTATGGACAGTGAATTATTTTCATTTAGTACCATTACTATTGGTGTTCTGTAAACCAGCTGTTGGCAGTTTTACGTGACCAAACATTTCTGAGGAATAAGCATGCTAAAGGAGTTGAGCACACAGCAAAATTACTAGGTATACCATATTTTAGAAATTTGATTATTACAAAATAATTATGATGAACCCTTTTATCATGACAGAAGCATAAAATACTAGTGAGACTGGCTGCTGGCAGTGAGTTGTGACCCATGTACAGATAGGTCTGGCCTTGAATGTGGGTAACTAACTTAAAACTTGAATTTTAGTTTAAGAATGTAAAAGCTCCATAGGTCATTTCTGTCTCCTAGAGAAACAGGACAAAACAGGAACATGAAGGACAAAATTTCTCATTGGTTTTCTACCTGTAAGAGATGAACTTTTTCCTCAAATAGGAAAAGCTCAGTGGAAAGAACATGTTGAAGTGATTATGGTTTTAGCCACTTCTCCCTGCAGCCTTCTAAAAAATTCAGTATGAGCACTATGAAGTAGTGTTGTTGTTATATATATCTTCACAATAGGATTAATTAGTACAGGATCATAGAATCATTTAGATTGGAAAATACCACTATCATGGTCAAGTCCAACAGCTAGTTGATGTGAAGAGTAAATTTTTTACATTAAATTCTTCATGGTAGAAACCGTAAACAGGCAAGGGTTATGTAATTACCAAAGTTCATTGTAGAAACAGTAAGTACATTCCAGAAACATTTTTTTTGTGCACTGAATGTAAGGTAATATACAGCAAAATGCTACTAAAAACCAGTATGATTTGTTCATCTAATTCATTTGGTATCTTATTAGAAAGATAAAATTCTGGATAAAGGTATACTTTTGGTACCTTTTTATACCTTTATACTTTCATGTGAATTTAAGCGTATAAAGTTCCAAAAGAAACCCAAGAATGTAAAAAAGGACCAGTTACTCAGTGGTGCATTTTTTGTATTTCTTCTTTTTATTCAGTACAAGACAATAAAAGGGCGTATGAAATGTCCTTCTTGTTTTTAAGTCTCAGACACTGTATAAAAAGTAGAACAATTGAACATGTTGGAACTTAGATTTTGACAAGTCAAAATCTAACTTTGATTTTTACTTGGAAAAAAATGCATTTCAATATGATCATATATGCTGGTTTACTTAAAAATTGTAGCATTATTTATATACTTCATCACATAAAGAAATATAGTATTTATTAAACAGTAATCAATTAGCAATTATATTAAGACTGTTCAGAGAAAGCTCAAGTCAAAAATGTTAAACGAGTTCATGCTTCCTCTTCAAATACCTTTTCCAAAGCTTTTTGTGGTGTTCATGCAGCTCTACTCTGGACCTTAAGGCTGCTGCTCATGCCTTAGCTTTATTTAGCCTCTTCAAAGAAGCGAGGAGAGAAGGATCAGACTTCTCTGCTGAGAGTATAGGCTTTTTTCATCTTGCTGTACCTTTGACACAACTCACAGGAAGAGTCCAAGCTGGTGAGGGAAAAGTGCTTTTGAAATTTCTGGGTAACATCTCCTGTGCTGTCTATCTTGTTCTTTCATCCCAGGCACTTTTATTTTCCACATGAATAACTGCCACAATAAATAATCTTCACAAGTTTCAGAGAGCATTATTTGCTCGGTTGAATCTTCTCAATGATCTTGACTCAAATATCAAAAACTCTTCACAGAGGTGGGAAAACGTTTTCATTCCCAAGCCAGGGAAACAATTTTGCTGGTATAGCAATTGAGCCAGCTCTGCTATAGAAAAGAATGCAGTTCTTCCATCGCTATGCTGGAAAAAAAAAAAAAATCCCAAGTAATTGTTGTCGTTCTTGCGGCTGTGGTTTCTCTTCCATGGTTCTGTTTCAATCTCTGTGACCTTGCAGCTGCTGCAGCCATGTTGCTTTCTCTCAGCAATGAGGCCTTAGCATTTTTTTCCTTTATGCTGAGAAGACTGTGACCCATTGACTTGTTATGATTTTTTTAAAAGCTCTCCATAGAATTTAATCCAGTTGTTCACATCTGGAAAGTAGAAGCATAACTGCCTGAATATTTTTTTTTTTTCCAGTGGGGAGAATGAGGAGGGGAGGAGAAGTAAAGGAAAGGGTCAGGATTTGGATTTTAATTGCTTCTACTTCTTGCTGAACTAGTTTTATTGATTTGTAGAAATTGAATCTACGCAGTTTTATTCTTCAGACAGTCAAAGTCTAACCTTTCTGTACAAAAATCTTAATAGAAACGTGCAATTATATGGCTGCCAGCTGAAGAAAATACTTCCATGTTACAACATGCCTTCATCTGTTTTAAATGCAGCTTTTTCTGGTTACTAGGAGTTTCTCTTGGTTGGAATAGGCTTAACAGGTTGTTGCATTCCAATCAGTCAAATTCTTCTATTTTAGTCAGAATGGATTTGGACAGGTAGCATTAAAAAAAGACTTTTTTTTTTTGTGTGTGTTCCAGTTTTAAATTTTTAAAAAATATCATTCATTGATCTAGCACTTCTCCAACCTGTTCTCCAAGCCCAGCACACATTTCTTGTGAGAGACTTAGCTGCAATGGGAGCTAGTGACCTGAACAGCAAGGGCACATATTTTTACATTCTGGATGTTTTCATTGTGCTAATTAGAATAGAAGACTTGTGATTTCATGATTGTTTATCTGTGTGTAGCAGTACATGACACCACCACATACTTCTCCAAGTATTACAAAAAACAGAAACAAGAGAGAGAAAAATTATTGACAAAGGAGTAATCTGTGTTTAGTAATGGGATCTATAAGCTGAAGCAACCTATAAATCTACAATGTTGACGAAAGTTTATTAATTACTGGGCAGTGTAACCAGTAATGATCTGGGCAGAAGTTTTCTTACTGAGGCAGTAAGAAAATTAGGTGCTTTTACTGGCAAAAAAGCTGGATCACTAGGGAATTATACAATGAGATCTGGGAAATTTAGCATTTTCTTGGTAGTGTAGAGGTGGTGGGGTTAGTCTGAGAAAATGCAAGTCAACATAAACTTTTCTGGTGAAAGAAAAATTTGTGATACAACATAGAGTTTAGTGCTCGTGTACGGCTTGAATTTTAACCTGTGATAAGAGGGGACAGCATTTATTTAGCTGCAATGATGGTACTCACTTCTGTATAATTAAATGTGATAATAGCTACATGAATTCATTTGGTTCTGAGTAGCAGGAAAGCAGAAGAATGCTGAAGAAATTCCTTAAGAAGTAAAGAGAATGGTCAAATCTAAGTGTATTTTGCATTGTAGCCATACTAAAATGGATCATAATGAAATATAATGATTAAAAGCTGATGAATTTGTCATAATGGCTGATTCTAACTCTTTCCAGGAAACCAGTTCTACACGTATTTCATTAATTCTTAATATTTTATCATCTGATTATTTCAAAGACTTGTCTCTTAATAAATTATTCGTTCTGAACATAAGAAAACTTATGGATAATTTGGAGTTGCTCTTAGGGAAAAAGTACTATATAAAAACTATTTTCTAGTAGTTTTTATCAAAAAAACTATCGAGGCCCAACACCTCGCTTTATGCCAATTGTGCCTGAGCTATGAATAAGGAAATATGTAAGTTCACTGTTTATTCAGGAAATTGAAATATTATTGTTGTTGTTATTATTATTATTATTATTATTAGAGGGGAATAGAAACAATTTTTGAAAAGACACATAAAGTAAATGGAAGGAAATTAAAAGCCGAAGGGGTTTTTTGTGTTTTTTTTCTTTTTTTCTCTTGTTTTTAAGATTAGATAAATATTTTTTTTGTTCTCTTGCTTGTGAAAAAAAGTGCATAACTTTCATATGAAGCAATGTGTTCTACATGTTAACATTGCTAGGTAGTAATATACAATCTATTTGGACAAGAAAAGCTCAGAAATTATATTTCTAACCTGGCATTTCAAAATTGTTTAAGATTTTTAAAGATATTTTTGTTCTGGCACTGTTCACTTTTCCAGTAAACTGGACATCAAAAGTACTGTAGCTGCATAAACATGAGAAGTATAAGGAAAATATTTTAATTTCCTTTAAAAGGAATCAATAAAAGTGGGTTATGGATATGTTTGAATATATCTTAGTGAGTTTCAATTACATTTGAGTATATCTTACTGGGAATATGAAATATAATTTGAGAGCACAGCATTTCTCAAGTGTATAATCTGTTATTTTTAGATTGTGCCTTTATTAATGGGAAATTTGCTGAGTGAAGACTTTTACCAGAGCTTATATAAAATGGTCAAAGAGTACCCCTTTTCATTTACCAGTGGTGTAAATAGCAGATTTAGTTTTTTGGGATTGATTTGTTTTTGGTTTTTTTCCTTGACGGCTGGATCAACTCCTATTTGTGGTGCATAGAGTAATGCTATAAAACTACAGGTGTGGTCAGAGGTGTCTCTGAAATGTCAGATGGTTTCATTCAGATAGGAATAAATTTCTAAGTATTAAAGGTAGAAGTATTTCTCCTGGAGCCAAGTTTGTGAATAGCCATTGTATCTTTAGTGGTTTGAATACTTGAAATTTTGAAGGAAATGAAAAATGTTACCAGAATTTGAAGTCTTGGTTTATCAGTACTTTTTCATAACAGAAAGTTCAGATTTAGTAAACTGATTGTGCTTAATAATAGCATGGAAATCACCTACATAATTTCTGAGTCAGGAAGATAAGACTGAGCTGTGCTGCCCTTTGTAAAAGCTGTGAATTTGCTTTCTGCTCATTTCCAGCACAAGCAACAAAAGTTTAGCATCATATCTGTGATATGATCCTGAGCAATTTTGCTTATTTCAGGTAGTTCTAGGTTGTTCCTCTCTAAATAGAAAACAGCATTGTAATTTCATTGGTATGGAGCTAGGGAAATTCAGTTGCCTGGGAAAGCATTTTGTGCTGCTTTTGGTTTTGCTCAAAAATAGGAGTGGCCAATTCTAAAGGGAAAGGGTGTGTATACTTTTATCCAGGATGGTAATTTTTTAAACATGTTTTATAAAAGAGTAAGTTAATAAGTGTTTTATTCAATACACAGTTGTAAAGTTAAAAATTAAATCCTAATCTAAAGCCTATAAAAGGAAGCACACATCAGAGATTCAGTCCTACAGATGAAAACTCTTATCACTGAGATGAACAAAACTGAAATAATTGTCGCAAGTACTAAGGCAGCTTTTTGCCCTTGTGAGGTTTCTAAAATAAAGAAAAAACTTGTGCAAGAATTTTTGTATAAAAGTCTAACCACAATTTAAAAGATGTTCGTGACTCACACCGACCTTTTCATCTCACATGTGTTATGACTGTGGCTTAGATGAACAAACTCAGATGTAGTATCTGAGTGAATAACAGTGGAAGTAGCCAGAAAGACAGGGGCTTGGACTATCAGTGGGAATTGTGTCTTTCTGCTGCTTCTAAAGGAAGATGGATTTTGACTTTGAACATATCACAGCCCCTTCAGAATGATCCAACTTGCTTTAAAAACCAAAGAGCTTTACTGTAAAAGTATTATATTGTCTTTACTGTTTCCTGTTTTTTTTATCAGTTTAGTGGCTTTTAGATTTTTAACTATGAGGTTTAGGATTGGCAGTGATTGAGGAGCAGTCAGTTTTGCTTTGTTTGTTTTCAAATAAAATCTCCTGGTTTGAATACCCATGTCCTGAAGATTGCAAAATA
This sequence comes from Zonotrichia albicollis, assembly GCF_047830755.1. NCBI lineage: Eukaryota > Metazoa > Chordata > Aves > Passeriformes > Passerellidae > Zonotrichia > Zonotrichia albicollis. The sequence continues at coordinate 31,170,925 of NC_133823.1, forward strand.
CTGATCACTATTGCAGTGTGTCCCCTAATAGAGGAAACACTGCTGTGAGGACCCTGCAGCCAGAGAAGGTGCTGAGCACTACCTAGAGCTCTTCTCTGGCTGGGAATGCAAGTGCTCCTGCAGCACAGAAATAGGGGGAATATGCTTTTTAATAAATGGAAGAACTTGCAGGAAACAAAATGACATCTGCGTCTTTTCTGTACTGCTGTTGCATATACAACAGTTGACAGTCCTCCAAAAAGTGAAGCAAATGTTTCGGAAGTCTCACTGTAAATTTTATCTGCTCATTTATGGATGGAACATGAATTAAATGAAGCGAGTCCTTCCAGTCTGCAGTTCTCCCATGACTAGATAAATAACAATAAAAGAATTAAAAACAGTGTTGCCCTGGGGACAGTAAGTCTCTCAAGATTACTAGTTTGTATTTTTACGGTGTCAGCAAGGATGTAGATTTGTAAATATCCCAGACTACCCAAAAGGGCAATAAGTTATTCCCCTTTTGTTGTTTTCTTACGTAATATACTTCCTTATTTTCATAGAGGAGGAAATATAATGCTGAGAACCAGTGCTAGAAGTTGCCTACTCAGAGTCTTTCTCATAAATATGAGTGAGTCAGAAGTTGCCAATTTGTTCAGGAAAAGCTATGTAAGACCAGCACAGAGAGATGAAAGAAATGTATTTTCTTAAGGATGCCTTGTACTACCAGAGTTTTAAGGGCTGAATAATTATAAAGGTCAGAAGTTAATCTTTGTTTTCAGGATAAAAACTCTGCTTTGGGAAAAAACTTGAGTCATTTACTGTCAGTAGTGACAGCTTGGATTACATTCATTTATAGCTTGTATTCTGCCATTCATTGTTGTGCTATTATATTGAAATGACAGTGTCATAGGAAAGCATGTGTAACAAAGCCTGTACTAAAGGATGTAGGTATCTTTGAGGAGTCATTAAAGTCAAAAAGTGTTCTACTGTTAATCTCACTGAAGGTATCATTTCCACCCAGCCCATCTCTAGACCACTGCCAGTCTTAAAATGACGGATTGGGCTGGGGTTTCCAGTAAAAAACCCTTCTCAATTTGTAACTAAATTCCTTCTTTGCATGTCTTGTTTCTGCCATCATCTTAGCTGTTAGTGTCCAGGAAGCTTTTCAACTGACTGGCTGCTGAAATACTTCTCTAGTGCCTCTTCTCTAGATTCCGTGGACTCAGTTTGGTTGCCTAAACTTCCCTATTTGGTCCCATATGGACTGCTGTGATGTATATAAAACACCGGTGCAAGAGATATAGAAGGAAGATGAAAGAATTTATGAGAATTTAGTTCAGTGAGCTCTTGGTTACACTATGGCTAGTTTATAAGGATATTAAAACACCATCCCACAAAAAAAAAAAAAAAGCAGTTTCAGAAAAGCCTTTGTATTTTATTCAGTCATTTTCTGATTTAACGTCTTTGAAGTATTTGTTTTGAAAGCATAATTTTGCTATTAAAATGAACACTAATTATTGCAAATAAAAATGGGGCTTAAATTCTATACATAATATTGAATGTATGGAAGACAAATTCTTTTTTATTATTTTATGAACTTCAAAAAATATTTATTTTGTTTCAGTCTGACCACATCTCCTGCGTTGTGTTCATTAGTTCAAGACCTGACTTAATATAGATTCCCCCTTTTTCCAGCCTTTGACTTTCCCACAAAAATACTACTGCAGAATTTCTTTCAGAGTAATTCTCTTACAATTTCTTCCAATCTGAATGACTGGTGGGGTTTAAGACACCCTGTTTTCCTTTGCATCTTGTCAAGTTTGGAGGCCATGGTTTGAGCCAGTGCAGTGCCCCATGGTGTTGTCAGACCTCTTAATCCTACCCAGTCTTGTATTACTGATCTGGGCTCTGGCAAGGACGTGTGGATTCCAGGGCCTGCCAGGTAGTTGAATATTAAAACAAATTTCTCAAGAGGTATTGAAGCTCTTATCTTCAACGTTAGGTCCCACTCAGCTCTGAGTGCTTGGGCTTTAACTGGATGGGATGAATTCTCTTGTCAGGAAGCGAATGGCATGCCAGAATAGTTCTGCTCTGGATAATGGCATTTTCTCACATTTTGTGGCCTTGGTGTGAAGTTCTGATGCCATTTAGTAATAATTTTCCTTCAATTGAGTTGGCTCTAGATTTGGTCTTATTTTTTTTCTTGGGACTGGAGCTATGTCAGTTTTTCTATATTTTTCATATAGAAACTTTGGTCAGTGCTTTGCCAAGATAAATAATTCTCTTAGGGAACATAAATTGAAATGTTTTCATCTCCTCTGACTCTAAATGATCTACTGATCTGTTTATATAATCAGCCGGTTTTCTTTCTTATCTATTATGTTGACATCTGAATTTTCATCTGTTATGTGATAGATTAAACTTAAACTACTGCCCTCTAGCACTTCAGTATTCTGTCAAACTTCCCTCTCTGTTTCTAACCTACAAGAGATGTTTCAACAGTGGACTTTGAAATAATCCCAGACTGACTTAAATTATTTTTATATTCAAATTTCAGTTTTCAAAACTAATGCCCATTTAGAGGGAATTACCTTTCTAGTAAGTATCTCTAAAAATCAGGTTACATTTAGGTCAGTGCTTTCCATTGGTGACACCATTCCATAGAAGTGCCAGTGTTATTAAATATTGTATTAAGATTTTTATATTTAAAATCAGTCTTCTTATCAATTTTATTTGCAAAATCAGAAGTAAAGCACTCAATTCAGTCTTGTGGGATGACACAAAGTTATAAATTCAAACCAAAAAAACCCCAAAAACCAAAACAAAAGCAGGACAGCAGAAAAGTTTGCAGTGAAAATATTGCTTTCTCAGTGTAGTTTTACTACACATTAGTCATACTTTGTCATCTTAGTTAATGGGCATCAACTGAAGGGACCTGGATTACTGTCCAATAGGTACAATTGCTCCTATTGCCCATTTCTTACGGTGTTGGGTGCTTTATTTGCTATGCTAGAAATGTAAGGTTCCTGCTTTCTGACTATTTTACTGTGCCCTGTTTGAGTAACCTGTAGGATTGTCCCCATTCAGGTTACTCACATAGGTAAGCACAGTTTAATCCTTCTGAAGTGTTAGAATCCCATTGTATTCAAAAGTTTTTTGACTTTGTGGGCTTTTTTCCGGATTTTGTTTTTCCGAGGAAGTAAAACATCTTCATGAGAAAAGGATAGTTCTGTGGTTGAGGCAGTGTACTGCAAACCACAGTGATTGGTCTAACCTCTGTAATATCATCCTCAGCCAAATTTGTATGGGTTGTTTGAGGGTGTTTTTTTTTTTGTTTTTTTTTGTTTTTTTTTATTAAGAAGAAGGTCTTCTGATTAGATAGAGAACAGGTCAGGGCTTTACATCCTTTTTTTCCCCACAGTTTTCTATTTCAGCTCTGTATGACTCTGTATATCCTGCCTCCTAGTGCCTCAGAAAAGGGGGAACCAATTCACCGAGGCAATGGTAGAAACTTCAAAGAATGAGTCCCCAGCACAATTGAACTGAGAAAACTTGATTCATGCTTGAAATAGTTCAGTCATGGCCTGGATACTGGCATCTGTATTTACTATTCTTAGTGTGCCTGCATATATTTGTTCTATATAAAAGGGAATAAGTATTATGTGCAGGATTAATGTTAGTAAGAAATAATGAGATGAAAGATTCCACGGAGCTAAAAATTGTTTTGAGTATGGTTAAGTCCTGATTTTTATTTTTTTTCCCCTTGGATATGACTGAATTTCCCTACTAGACTGAAACTAGGTCAATGAGCAGATAATTTATTCACATAAGTATTTTTTAGGGTTGTTGGTTTTACTGTTTTTCTTGTTTGTCATGATATATATTAATGAGATTTTGATATGTTCAGCCAATTTCCATTGGCAACTAGATTTGCACAGTTATCTATTATGTGCATAGTAAAGAAGGAGCAGGTCTTGTAAGGTACTGAATGGTGTAAAATTTCCCTGACACCAGTAAAGGTCAGCATTTTCATTGCCTCCCAGGACTGTAATGGAATATATAAAAATATTTTATTGCTTCATTTTAATATTTATGGTTTTGCCTTTCATGCGTGGGATTTGAAACCACACTACAAAGTGACAATGAAATGTGAAACTTTCAGGAGGTTGATTTTTGTCTTGAAGGCATTGTAGTATTCCTGTTGAAAAAAGTGGTAATGGATTCCAATTAGTATCTGGGCTGCAAAGAAACAGAATTATTCTTCTGAATCCAGATGGCTCATAAAAAATATACAGTCCAAACAGTTTTTATTGGTTGGTGGCCACAGAACCTAATTTTTCCCTGGATCAGATCTATGCTGGCTTTTTGATACTTTTTCTTAATACTCTTTAACAGTTCAGCGTAATCTAATTTTGATGTTTAATATTTCTTTGTTTAAACAGTATCTCATTTTAAGAAAAATATTTTAAAGGGCATAATTGCACTCTCAGGTTTACAAGAACATTTTGTGAAATAAGATACATGTTAAATTAGTACTGGTCAGAAATTAACTATTACCATGAGGCCTCTGTGTTTCCTCTGTGTTTAAGCACTAAAATGGTGAAACTCAAGAAAATATCTAACTTCCACCTCTTCTAACAACACAGAAGTGTTGGCTGCACTTTCAGCCAACCTTATGCCATTTAAAAAAACTGAAGAGAAATGCTATGTTTACTGCAATTAGTAGCAGATTGAAATAATTTCCTGTAGAAAAGCTACTAATGAAAGCAGACTCCATCTTCAAAAGCACTGAATCAAATCCCCTCCTGTCCAGCTCATAGGATTTCTTCCTGGAATCTCACTGCACCCTATGATAAAAATCCAAAGACTGAGATATTATGTGAAGTTTTTTTCCTGTCCACTTTACTTGAGGGCCACTAAATTATCCATCAGCTTATTTGTTACTGGCTACAAATTTACATTCAGAGCATAGAACAAAATCATAGAATAGTTTGCATTGGAAGGGACCTTTAAAGGTCCAAAACCCCTGCAGTGAGCAGGGCCATCTTCAACCACACCAGGTTGCTCAGAGCACTGTCCAGAATGGCCTTGAATGTTTCCAGGGATGGGCAACTACCACCTCTCTGGGCAACCTATTCCAGTGTTTCATCACACTCATTGTAGAAAAATGTATTCCTTATGTATATGTAATGCACACCTGAAATGAAATGTAATGTATACCTGTTCTAAAGCAACCCATCTTCATTTGAAAGTTATCCCTTGTCCTATTTTGACAGACCTTGCTAAAAGTTTTGTCCCCTTTGTAATTTTATGTTATTTTATCCAGCAGCTGACCAAACCTTAGTGATTTTATAGTATTTTTATCCAGCAGTTGACCAAAACTTACTTGCCAAACCTGCTTTCTCTCCGTCCCTTCTTCCCATCCCCTAAACTAATGCTTTTCCAGGATCTTGGAAAATATTTCTATTATTGGAGGAGAGTTTTGGAGTACAATCAAAACCAAATAAAAATATTGAATCTACTTTAGCTTTTTCCAACAGGTGTTTCAATTTTTTACCTGGAATCACAAAGGAACTTAAGTGCCATTCACAAGGTGAGGCACAAGGTATAAGAAGTGTTTATATCCTTTAAATTCTTAGGCAGTATACAGACCAAAGTAGATATCTAAATACAAGTGTGAGGAAGGTGTTCCAATTTCCAGAATTTAGAGTAATAAGACATTATTGTTTCTTCTATTAGTAGTAGTCCTCCACTATTCAGTGATTTAGAATTTGAATTTACTTTCTGAGAACATTATCTTTCAATATGCTAACTGCTTCAATTCAAACTAGAGTTAATGATGGACCCTGTACCCTTTCCACAGGCTATGTTTCTAGAGAAAGAGATATTATCCAGCCCTCTATCCTCACCTGATTTTTTTGGGGAAGAGAATCATGCTAATGTTTCTTTGTATGTTGGCAGCAAAATAGAAAGAACATGCAATCTGAGATCTCTTTTTTATATATGCTAAATACACTCAATATTTTCCTTATATATTGTGGGCAAAGTAGATGACTTACAAGGAAATTTTTTCCAATTTTCTATGAAATAAGTACTTTCAAATAAAGTTGTATTATTTTTTACCTCATGTACGTGATATTATGTTTTAAATCAGAGAAAGGTAATAGCAAACTCACTGTGTTATGCAAACCAGACCTTTTAAACATGTAGAATGATAGTAGAAGGATCCTATGCTTTTTAATTGAGCTTATTGAAGAGGTCAGTATTTATAAAGTGGATTAAACGTTCCTCTGGCAAGGAATTAAAATTTCCCTTTATTTTTGGCTTCTCTTGTTTCGTTAACTGCTATCAGTTCTTGAAGGTGCATCTTTAATAACTCTTCTCCACTAGTGCTCAGTGCCGTTCACAAGCAATTTAGCACTGCAATATTTGAATGAGGGCTGCAATTGATAGGAATAATGTTCAAAGAGACCTGGCATAATCCTCAAGGAACTGTGTGTCATATATTCTGGTATGAGATGCAGGCCTCTCAAACCCAGCCCTGCTCCTTTGCCACAGATCAAGGAACAGACAAGAAGAGATTCAGGGTTAGGGTCTGTAGAACATAGAAGGTTATATGTCAGAGTAAAGTGTAATTTTTGTAGTTTTATAAGGGTGTCTTCAACACTTTGACTGATGGTATTAGCAGAGTAGAATTATTCAGTGTGACTAATATTTATATTTTAGTCTGCATTCTAATTTAGGATGTCCTATCAGCCTCCTGACAAAGGGACGTTTCAAACTTATTTCTTTAGGTGAGAAGCATAAAGAAGTACTTAAGTCTTGTACCAACACAGAAATATGGAATGTATTAGTACTAATGTTTAAGAGATAAAAAATCACTGAATTATTTAATCCCTATCTGATTTGCTCAGTAATAGAACAAAATACTAATTTGCCATGTTACTTTTGCAAAGTAATTTCTCACTTCAAAAAAACCCCACACCCCATTGCTCTTGTTTTAAGTATTACTGGCTCAAACAAATGTATGAAAACGAAATTGTCATGAATACTCTCTTGCTAAACAGACTATGCTCTTTGTGAGTTCAAAGGCTAAACTATTGCCAGAATGAAATTTAAACTTGTCTCTGCTAAACATCTGTGCTCTCAGAGTTACCAGTGACGCGTCCCTTTGACCTATTTCATTTGAACTTTGCTGGAAATGAATTTTCAAACTACTAAATCTAACTTCAGGGTGTGAATCACTACTGGGTGATGATAGGTAATTGGATGGTGAACTCACAAGGGGCATGAGAGTACCGGAGCTCATATGTTCTCAAATGAAAGAACAAAAAATGTTAGGGTTGCAAGTTAGGGATGGGTGAGGGTGGAGTTTCTCTTTATTGTAAAGAAAGCAGATTTTTGCAATGTGTTTGTTTTATGACAGTTAATTTTTATATCAACAGGTGAAGTTTTTTTATGCATCATGTATTAATATAAGTGATGATAACACAGAAACATGCTGGATGGATGAAACATTCTTATTTATAGCAGGCAAATACACCTCTCTAAGCAGATTTTTTGACTAGAACAAGCGTGAACCTATTCTGCTGTTGCAGTACTTGTAACACTTAAGAATCCTTAGGACCTCTGCATGGCCTGACCTGGGAGAGGGTAATCCTTGCCCACAGACTACCAGGCAGCTCATCAGGCACTGTGTACTTAGTGGAGAAAATAGCAGAGTGTGGGATAGACTATGTGACATATACATACTCATCTTGAAAACATGAGCTCTACTCTAGTTCTGCTGCTTTTATTTCTACGGGAAAGAGGCAGGATTTGCCTCTGTGCTGATGAAATCTGCTTGTAAAATCATTCTTATTAGAACCATCCAGTGCTGCTAATAAAATAGGTTTTCCCTGTATTTTCTGAAACTTGGGAAAACTCATCAGCCTTGGGTTTCCCCAAGGTTTTTGTAGCTGTGTCAAGTTTTCCTTTTGGTAGCAGTCCTACCTACGCGACGGGTTTGCCGGTGTTTTGAAACAGAGAATCTATCTGCTATGTGTGTTTGCAATCTTGTTTCCATCTGAAATTACTTGTGTTAATGATTTTTTTGCCTGATGCAATAGCCAGTCTTCTGCTGGGAATGCATGATCAGTGTGTTTCCGCGTAGATGTAGGTTCTTAAGCAAAGTGTGTATTGCTCCACAGGGAGCCAGACGGGTGACAAGCGGGTGAGGTTTATTGTTGCAGTGAACTATACTAATGGGGATTCAAAACAGAGCGGAAAGGGACGCTTTGGGATTCATTCAACAACATGCATAACCTTGGCACAGATCCCAGTGTATCGGTGTTGAACTGAATAAAACAAATATTGGATTGCTGAACAGAGCTTTCTGAAGTGTCTTGCATGTGTTTCTGCTTTACATGGTAAATATTTGTAGATCTGTTTTTATTTAATATTATTGACACAGATTAGGTGAGGAAAAGAAACCCAAACTCAAAAAACATTCAGAAGCTTGCTTAAACTATTAGTTTATCCCTTCTAATGCTCTGTGATACTACTTCAGTATGTATTTATTTCTGTGGAAATACCAGAGTGTCTGATATGTGTTTCCTAATCATACCATATTTAATAGCACTTCTGAGAGACAAGCTTACTGTATGATTGATATCATATTTTTACTGAAGACACAATGAAAAACAAGAAAGAAAAAGTATGAAAACTCTTAGTACAACTTTGAGACTTACTTCTTTTATGTTGTATTGCATGATTGGAAGAAAAGGAGGATGAGAAACTATGTCCTGTCTTCTAATTAAAAAGAAAAAAAATTCTAAATATTCCACTGAAACTCTTTTTTAGAGCTCTTCTTCTTTCTCCCTGCCCCCCTGAAGAAGTTCACTGCACTCTGGTTCCTAAATATTAAGGTCAGTGCAGGTTTTCCTATTAAGGAAGCCCATCTGTACAGATTTTTAATCAGTAACTGCTCTTTCCTAACCGAAAGGCAAAATTGCTTCAGCAGCTCCTCCCTCTCTGTTACCTTCTCCCACACAGGCAGGCTGGGCTGCAATAGCATTTGGCACTTTTTTCAGATATTTTTCTGTAATTACTTGTGCCTGTTTTCTTTCTCATGTTAGCCTGTGTGAGAATGGCTTACAACTATGTTTATAGGAACAATGCTTTGTAGAAAAGACCCAAAAATAATGCAGATGTTATGTTACTAATTTATGAGCTGCTATTGTGAATTTGGAGGTAGAGTTTTATTAAGAGCACTTGTGCAAATAGTCACGGTTGATACCATGAGGGCTGAAGCATGGTGTCTTCAAAGCCCCTAAATACAAATGGCACTGCTCAGCCTGTTGCTGCAGACTGACCTTGGAAGCTTTGGCAGCATATGGCTTTTAAAATTTCCTTATCATGGACATTAAGCTGGATAATTGAAACACTCCAGCTCTTCTGCAAGAGCAGAAGAAAGTTAGCTCAAGCACTAAGCAGAGACCAACGCTTTGTGTGTCCTGCCTGTCTTTGCTCAGCAGCCTCTGCGCTGCTGTGTAAATAGCACTGCTGGAGCGGTAGTCCTACCTGGACAGCAGTGCCAGTGAATAGTTCACAGGGAGCTCTTCAGAACCCAGAAGTAGACACCCCTTCTCTGTCTCTGGGATTGCTCTGCAGCAGCTGTTGTTGATAAGAAACTCCTGTGTTCTTGGAGATGGAGCAAACATTACAGGTGGTGGATGGATCTCCCTTGAGGGATGTGCACAAGAGTGCCATTGAAACATGACCTGTCCATTGCAATACCTCCTATCTGAGAGTCTAAAAAAAATCCATTTCCAATCTTATTTTCAAACATGCAGTCAATGCATGAGCTGGCCAGTGAGCTGGCAGCCTATGTTTCTCTTCAACTGCATCCTTATATCTAAGAAAAAAAAAAATCAAACCTCATCTGATTTTATGAGAAATCAAAGCTATCTTTTTTTGAATGCACTTCTTTCTCTACTGAGATTATCAGGACAAATATAAGGCAGACAGAAGCTATATTAAAAGGTGCTCATATAAGAGTAAATATTAAACATAAATTATATTTCCATTTCCATTTTTCTAAAACTGCTAATGAGAAATACCTGCTAAGCTGCCTTCATGTTACATTCAGATTTCCTTGTTCAATATCCATATTTCATAAATGTTGTGTTCTGAGGTTTAGAATCTAGAAACCTAGAGTCCTGGGAGAAGTGCAGGTTTCTGGGATGCAATAGTAAGCAATACGTTACAGGAAAGTGTGGCTATGGAGTAGAAGAAGATAGAGCTCATGAGGAGAAACAAACAAGGCAGGCATATGTGGCATCTATACACATTCACAACACCTGACCTTGTCAAACTGTGATCTCTTTAGTGAAAAACTTGCTGAAATGAAAACAAATTTTAAACTTCAGTTAGATGTATGTGAGATTGCACCTTAAAAGATGAATATTTTCTGTTTTGTAAGTTGATTTGTCTTTTGATGTGCATTCAACACATAAGACAGGGCATAGTAATGGTTTCTAGCCCTACTCAGGCTATTATTATTGGCATATTCGTTCACCAGTATGTAATCACTTTGGCAAACAGTGTGGCCAATAGTGATTCTGACTGATGAGTGTAGGAAAAGTTCATTGGCTAGCTAAATCCTGTCAAAATTTCCCTTACACATAATTTGGCTGGTGGGGTTTTAAAAATTGCTCTGTAATAGATCCTTTTGCACCAAGCCATGCATGACTCTGTGTTATTTACAATTAAAACCAAGTCATTTGGGATCTGAAATACCATTTCCTGATTCAACTTGTATTTGTACCTACACATGTCTGATTATTATTGTTATAATTTTAACTTTATACCTACAAGTTTTCATTTTGATTGAAATTTTATTGTCTAAAACCCACTCCCAGGAAAAGGGAGAAATACTGATTTTCCTATTCTTTGGTTTTTTTCTTTTCTTTAAAACAAAACTCAAAGTAGTTAAGATCAAATGGGAAACCTTAATAGATTTAGTTTCCAACTCAATGAGGAGGCCACTCACAGAAAAGTGTTAGTAAAATGGAAGTTATGAGAGGAACAGTTTTCTCATTGTAGTACCTTCCCTTAAAAGGGACAACAGCACACAGTGAAAAGCAGCATCCTTTTGTATGACAAGCAAGAAATGACAAACAGGTTCCTGTGGTCCCAGAGCAGCAGTGGAGATCTTTATCTGCACTCAGCTGGGCCAGGACTGAGCAACGCTTGCCTTCAATGAGCTGCCCAGGGCAGTGAGGGCTCAAGGACGTGTTGGAGGTGTGTGTCCTGCTCCCTGCAGAGACTGACAAGGCTGTGGGAGAGCCCAGGGAGTCTCTGAAAGCCTCATTTTATAAGGATGGGATCCAGCCTTATTGGCTCTGGTGCTTTTGGCCATCTGCTTTCTCATAAATTGTTTCAGAGGAGCGGAATGACAGGAAGGTGGCTTTCTACCAATTGAAAAATGTATTTTCTGATTCAGTGGTGAAATACCCAGAGAGCTCTCTCTTCCAGGCCTTGATGTTGGCATGTGGACCTCTAGCCTCAAGACAAATGTTCATAGATTATGACAAGCTACATCTGTACCACAGGAATTCTTGGAAATTTTGAGCTGTACCCCACTGGTGACTGATATCCCTTGGCCTGCATGTGGCTTTCAGCTTCAGACTCGCCCTGGTGTTGTTGAATGGTCTGTGCGTGCCAGCTCTGCTGATGTCTTCTCATTTTGCTACTTGGAAATGGTCCTAGAAGGAAACCTCTAGATGCAGGTAGGGCCTGTTGTGCAGATCTCTGATCTCTGTCAGCCATGATGCAGGTAGGGCCTGTTGTGCAGAAGGAAACATCTAGATGCAGGTAGGCCTGTTGTACAGATCTCTGATCTCTGTCAGCCATGACAGCAGTATGTGTGAGGGGAAGGAGCCTTGGTGGATGGCTCTTCTGGTTGTGTCCTGTGGCAGTGGGACATGAAGGACACAGCATGTTTTAAGACACACTGACATATTAATTTTGGGCAGGCTGTGAAAAAAAGAAACTGAAGCAGGTTGTGTTGACACCTTCTGTAGATTTAGGACACCAACCAGCATGTCTTCTTAGCACCTGGTTTTCCTTAACATACTACCTCTGTATTTCCCCTTAGAGTGGAGTCCAGACAAAAAGGAATAGAAACACACTGGATGGCTGTGGAGATGGGCAAGTGATACTCTACCATGGCAGTGTAAATGCAGCTCAAAGCTACTGCAACAGTTCAACAAATATAGGCACAGGCAGCAGCTGAACAGTGGTTGGAGGATTCTGCCTAGTTCTTCTTATTTTACCTCAGATGCTTAGGAAAATTTCATAGTTATTAGGTTACTGAACTGATTTTCACCCGCCATTTTGTCTTAAGTTGGAACAAATATCATGGAAATCAGCCTGACAGTAAGCATTTGGTCCCTCAGCACAGCAGTTAACAATCTCTGTGGACAGTCAGACAGAGGCAGATGGCTGTTGTATGTGCCATGCAGGAGCACCAGAATACACCCCTGGTACCAAAATGGCTCAGAGAATCTCTGATCATACAGCACTGTGCACTGCAGATACACCCAAAATATCTAGGCCGGGGCAGGCAGTCCCTCTTCCAATGTTTAGTAAATCTGTCCCCCTGTGTTTTGACCAGTGCAGAAGTGTTTAAAATGCTGTAGTCTTTTGGGGTTTATTGAAGTATTTCATTTTATAAAGTGTGCTCATGGAAGGCAGATTTTGCTGTCATCACTACAGAAGCAGATCTCATCACTGCATCACTGAAGGTTGCTCTTGGGACTCGTACCAGAACACTTTGTCCTTGCATTCCTAAATAGAGATGCAGGAGGTTTCAAAACTCCTCATTCACATCTTAATGTTTTTAAACTCCTTGCTACCATATTTTTAGTGATACCACATATGAAATGTATACTCTGTGACACTTTCTGTATTTATGTATTCCCAAGCTTTGAACACGCTTGGAGCTAACCTTGTACTTCAGCATCCAATCCATTTAAAAAATATTTCACAGTCTTATTTTTCTTCATCAGAAGCATCTAGCTACTGCTTGAGGCATTTATAAATTATTTGTAGAAGCACATGCAAAAATTATATTGGATCAATATTCACAAACCAGCAAGGTTTCAAATAACATGTAGGCATTTTGCTCTAAGCTATTAAAGTCTGTTCCAGTTTTGAAAGAGCTATTACTTTTAAATCCTTATAAATCTGTGGGAAATGATAATATTGATCCTTTTATTTTTGTCTTGCTGCACATTTAATTTGTATCCTACAGAGTGCACTATATAACTTTTCCTAAAGTAAACAGGACAGGATCATCTATACAAAAAAGAGCTGTGATATATTGCATGTATAAAATAGCTTTATAGTTGAACAATTATTAAAAATAAAATGTGCATCGGACCAATCTCATATTTCTGTGTTCCTACACACTGTCAAGAATCCCTAAGAAATGCGCTTATCAAGAATTGACAGAGTATTATGCAAACATTGACTTTTTATTGTAACTTCAATCTGGATTTATGCCTGAAAACCTCTGCTATATTGTTATTTTGAGTAATGAGAGGCATTTATAATGCACTGAAGCATGAACAAATTTTGAAGGCAACTGTTATATCTCTCTGAGGTCTTTAGCATGCTGAGAGCCTGCAGTTGAAGTCTTCCAGGCCCAAAAAATTTCTACAACAGCTACATTTCAGATTTTTTAACATACGAATTAGGGATTTTGTTTTTTACTCTATCGGGACATATTTTAAGCACTCCAGTCATTCTGAACATGGCCTGGGATTTGAGGTTAATTCAGATCCAGATTCACAGTTTCCTGAATTATACACATATGCAGAAAAAAAGTAAGGGAGTAATCTAGAAGGAAACCAGGTACATTTATGATCAGACCTGTTTTTTCCCAGGAATTTTGTTGTAAAGACATATTCCTGGGAGGTAGTAAATTTTCAAGTAAGTAGCATTTTTGTTTAGGGCAACATTCTGTCAGAAAATGTAGAGCTGTCATCAGCAGGTTTTGCTGCCGTGCTTAGAAATGACTGGTGAAGGTCTCAACATTTCTGTGTAGAGAATGGCACTGTTTTCCTTTGCAGTATCAGTTAAGCACAGACAAAAGCTTCAGTCTCCTTTACAGCAGCCTGCTGGGACGGCTGAGTATCCTCTCTAGCTCACACTCATGCATTTGGAAAACCCAATTTTCCCCACATCTGCTACAGGGAAGACAAGCATGTTGTTAGGCATTTAGCTCATCATGTGATAAATGTTTGAGCAGAAGAGGGGGATAATGGCTTACTCTTCCTCTTCCAATCTGTATAAATAGTTCCAGAGATGCTGATGGCTCTGTGACCTATATCAATGACTGTTTTTTAAATTTAAATCTAAGGGCAAGTGCTGTCCTCTTTTAATGCAGTTCTCATTTTTACTGACAGAATTCTGGACAGAAGCAAAAAGTAGTGTTGCCTTAATTTGGGCCTAGACTGGAAAGACAGAACAGTCTTTTGCTTTTCTTCGTAATTCTATTAGCAGCCCATATGATGACTCCAAATGCTTTTTTCCTCAACAGCTTTACTAATGCCCTGACAAATTGAGATGATTTACACCAAAAATTATCTATGTTACTAGACCTTTAGGGTAGGACATATAATTTTTTGTTTATACATACTTGGGTATTTGTGATGTTCAAACAAAAAATAATATATCTGTAATGGTTTGCAGTGACACATTTGTAAGAAGTGTCACAGCAGAGGAAGTGTCAAAATTCCCTGAGCTCTCTTTTGAACAAATCCCAGTATAAACCTTTCATTGAAGAGTAGACCAGTCACAAACTCAAGTTTTATATTGGATTTCTGTAAAAAAGGCATGATGGCTTTCTGCACTGGAAATTCAAATGCCTGGCAGATGAACTGTGCTCTATTTCCAAGCCAAAGAATGGGGACTTTCTTAATTGCCAGTAGTGCAACTGAGGCAAGTGCGTGTAATTCAGGAAGAGTATAAAGGTGCTGACCTTAGAATTAAAATAGAGAATATTTAATGTACAGCTAGAAGGAAAAAAAATTTCTGTTGGAGTAAAGGAAATATTATTTGGTCTTCTTTTATCTTATCATTAGTTAAGCAAGTGAGAACTAAAATTCAAAGGGTGAAGGCGTCAAGCACTGTTTGATGAACTACCTGGCCAGTATCTTCACAGATTAGCGCTGCATTTTCACACTGATGCAGACATAATTTTCAATTTTGTTGATGTATGTGGTTAAATTTCATAGCAGCTCAGGAGTATTTTGCCGATGAGAACAGATAAAAATTAATTTAGATGTAGTTGAAAAGGTAACTGCATTTTTTTCATGGAATAGTACAGGCTTATTTTTTAGAAAATATCTTGATAAATACCACTTTTAATTATCTTTTTTAATGGGAAACTACAGTAGAATGTACATAAATTTTTTTAAAGCTCTGTGTTTTCAGTTTTAACTTTTATTTTCCTTTTCTTCCCTCATTAAAAGACGAAGGAATTATGTCATCTGGGACTGTTGTGTATATATTGCCTTTTATTTGACTTTTCAAATCTTTGCCAAGCTTAGAAAAATAATTATGGGAAAAAGTGGAAAAAAACCCCACTTTTGAAATTTTGCCATTGTGTACTGAAAGTATGGAGAGATTTTGAAAAGACAAATGGAAGGAGAAAACAGGGACATTATTCATTTTCTTGTAGCTAGTATCAAAGCAATGGGAGTACAACACAAATGTAAAAGTACAAAATATTTCCAGTGTTTCGTAGTTTCGTGCAAACTGTTGTTTGAAAAACAGTACCCAGCTTTAAAATTTGCAAGTATTTTCTAAATAGTTTTGCAACAACTTAATGAGTTCTAGATGAACCATTTTAAGGTCATAAGGTATGAGATTAACTTGGTCACCTTGTTGTTGTTGCCAGGTTCAATTCTTCAAAGACCACAAAGTACTCAGCAGTGACCACTGAGTAAAGTAGCTCCATTTTTATCAGTTAAGCTATAGAAATCTATCCCTGCTGCTGATCTGACCTACATTTAGTGCCTGTCACTAGCAGCCATGAACAGGTTTTATTCTCATTACTACTGAAGAACCTCACAGTAAAATTAAATCTTTTGTAGCTTAGAACGCCCAAGAAATTAAATTACTCATGTGATGGAAAACTTAGCTGAGTAATGGATTATGAACCGTGAAATAAATTATATTTGGTTTCATAGCAGGACACAACAAAGTGATAAATAATTGAAATTTATTTCTGCCAGACAGTCTCAAAAATTTTGAAGACACTTTTGTTTCTGACAAGAGAAGACCACAAGGAACTGTGTAACTTGTCCAAGTCTGTTTTTAAGCAGCCTATTTATGTGGTGTACTGACAATTGATACAGCTTTTGAAGTGGTGTTAGCTGCTCAGTTGAGATGAGAAAAGTTTTTCAGTTTCTTATTTTGTTTCACAAAATGCAAATTATTTTCTCTGAGGAATCGGGGGCATGTGTGTTTTGTTTATCATGGAGTTATTTTGCTCATTTAGCCTGATCGTTTTTTAGTTTCATTTCTAAAGCCACCTCAAACCTAGTCTTAGCAAAATTCTGTCCACAGTTAGGTGTTGCAATGTAGAGTATTAGAAATGTAGCATATTGTTAGGAACTTAAATAGAAAATAAATGTGCAGTGATCAATATTGACCACTTATGTTGTGCTTAGTTTTGACTAGAAAAACGTCTCCCTTAAGACATTCAGAAATGGAAATGTTACTGACATTTTTGGCCTTTCCATTGGATTTTTAAGACATATGGATCAAAAGTTGAAGGCAGCCATAAAACTCATGGAAAGTGGCAACATCTTTCACAGAATTTCAATACAAGTAAGCCTTATTCGTTCCTGCAAAATTCACTAGGGCTAGCTTCCCATGCAGAGCTAGCTCCAGCACAGAGCAAAAGCTCTATTCTGTATACTTTATCTCCACCCCACACCAAAATCCCTGAGTACAGTATTCCTTGGCTGTTTTTCAGTATCCAGAAGCCAAATCATCTGTGTTTGTGTAACTTGGTAAAAGAGAATTTTTAAAGTCTATTGAGTTTAAGGAAGCTTCTGCTTCTGGGTCAGACAGACAATAACTCTTCTCTTTACTATAAAGCCTTACATGCTGAATCAGTAATTCTAGGCCATCTGAACAATAATATCTGAACATTATGGTATCATTTATGTATTCCCAAGAAACTAAAATGATTGCTTGAAGAATGTTTTTCAGGCAGTTTTTCCCTGAATAATTCTCCCTTGATAATTTGAGGCCACGTAAATGAATTGCACATGTAAAGTCTCAGATTCACATGTCAGCTTATCTGAGCAAGCACTTAAATCTCAGTTCATTCTCCAACAATCAATACACAAATGTAAGAATTCATTTGTCAGTGCAGGTGTCTCAGGGAAAAGTACCTACCTCTTTGAAATACAACACAACTATTTTTTTCCACTAACTTTCTGTAAGGTGTATAGGTGATGTATTAGGTCCAATATTGACTAGAAGTCAATTTTCTTTTGATATTCTCTAAATGTTGATATTCTGTAAATTGGTGTCCACACGGGTGTTACCAAGTGCTTGACCCCCCTCAGAAAGATGGAAAAGAGTTAATCACTGACTTAGAAGTAGCAGTCAGCTAGGTACTTGTTTCATGCAGATCAATTTATATATTTGCAATTTTCAAAGTAAGTTTACCAGAATCTTATGCCTTGTTGCTGTAAGTGACAAGGACTATGAATTCAAAAGAGAAAATATTCACGGAAACTGGTGTCCAATTAGACAACTCATTAGAAGCCCAAACAGACATGAAGAAATTGTACTGGGCAGAAAAGAGTCTAGTTGTAAAAAAATCTTAGAACAGTACTGCAAAACAGAACACAAAGCTAAACAAGTGTTCTGATGAATTTAAATGATTAGTGTCAATTACTATAACTTAGAAGTTTGAAAATGTGTCTGGCTAACAAGAAATTTAAACCCAGATTCATAGCAAGACTTAGCAGAAAATACTTAAATGACAAAGGAAAAAAAACCCCAGGAATTCAATTTCTAGATGCAAATGTTAAAATCAAGGATCATCAATCCAAAAACATAATCAATAGTTACTCCTATTCTGTATTTGGAACCAAGTTGCAGGTATGAAAAATTTATATAATAGAACAGAGTAGAATTACATTTTAAAACAATTTTAAAGCTTACTTCCTGGGGGAAAGGGAAGAATAAAACACTATCTGTTTCCCCCACCACCCTTCCCAACCCTCAATCATTAGCTAAGTAACTAAATCTCAAAAACATTAAAAGAGCTTTACAGAGTCATGTGAGAAACCAGTAATATTTGTTGGGTCTTGTTTTTGCAAACCTTATAAATTAGTAGACTATTATATAGTTTATCCTTTAGTCTAGTGTCAGATTCTATGTATCTATTTCTTTTTTAGGAGAGGTTATTCTAAGGAAATTTTATTGAGAAACTCAAAACAGTTTTTTGTTATAACTATCCCATCCATTGAGGGATATTGCTTCAAGTGGTTGAGGGACTGATAAGTTGGATAGGTCAATTTAATGAGTTTCGCCATTCTTGATAATCTTTCAATAATTTTCATTTAAAGTTATTATTCTGTTCTAGGAATATTTTAGGGGTGGGGAGTAGGGAAGTTTAATTTCTCTGGTCTGAAGCTGGAGAATTTCCTACATGGTTTCAGAACTGAGACATTGATTTCCATTGGGCAGTGGACGGTAACCAGTTGGCAGATGTCAGATCACAAACCCCTAATAAAAGACGTGGAAGTGCTAAATTGGCCGAGATTGAGATGAAGTCACTGTATTTAATTGAAGCTTTGCCATAACATCCTTACAGTCCGTGATCAAACATATCCCAGTGCATTATACAGCTGCTCAAATATATCACTGCTTAGACAGCAGTATGTTTTTATTGGATTCAGCCCATGTGAATACCCTTTCTAGGGGTAGCATTTTACACAAACTATGTTAATTTCTTCCATGAGTTGTTAGGCTGAAAGTGAAATCTCCTGTAGGAGAAATAAATATGATCTAACATCACCGGTTCTATTTACTGCATCTCAGTCAGGAAAAAAAGCTAAAATATGTTTATTACATTACTGAATTAAAAAAAAAAAACCAACTTTAGAAATATCCATGCCACAGAAGTCTCCATTTTCTAGACATTTTAGACAGAAATATCCCTGCTATTTTTTGCTTAGGCCCTGACCTTCCTATTTTTTATAATAAAAGTATGTTCTTGCCATTGATCCTCTATTCAGCATGAACTACTGCTAAACCTTATTTCTACTGTATGAGGTTTCTTTTCATGCCTGCCTGCCATGTCTTTTTGTGCCACTGAGATGTACTCTGTAATCCCTCATGGCTCAGCTTTATCACCAGGAAAAAAACTGAAATAGCTCTTCACCTAATTTTGTCTGATGAATTTTTCTGTATTCTGCTGAGGTAAAGAAATGGCAAGTTTTAGGTGAAGACACTATATTGAGAAGCATAAGCTGGTAAAACCATTTATATTCAGTTATTAAAAGATTATGAAAAGTTCTTTTCATGGCGACAATAAGAATGAAATTGGACAGTGGGAGTGTTGTGAGCTGGTAGGCAAAAGACCTCAAAGTTGCTGTCATGGAAGAGAAGCAACCTAAAGAGAATATTCTACCTTGCTTGCAAATGTTCACTGGGGACAGTAACACAGTGCAGGCAGCTGTGTGCCATCCAGCATTGGCTGGCTCTGTGTGGAGCCTGGGTGTGAGATGGATCCATGGCCACCAGCCTCTTACCTATATGGAGCTTTGTGTTTTGTGCGTGGCTTGAAAACTGCTGCTTGCCCAGGTAGGATTTGTGATTGGCTATGATTTTGGAATGCTCCCAAGGTACCTTGCAGCTGCATTCACAGGTAATCATAATTTCTATATTGTGCCAGTCACATGTTTTATACAGCATGGTGTTATGTGCCACTGCTTCTTCAGAGGTAAGGTGTAGAAAGTTGTAGGGTAGAAGAAAATTAATATCTGAAGGAGATTTATTGGGTTTAACTTGGGAAATGCTTACAGGAGTTCTGTTGCTGGAGGTGTCATATTGAGGAATATAAAATACTGAAATACAGGTGCATGAGGCTTGCTTGAGCATGGCCAGATTCCTAGGTCAGAAATTTACCTGTAAACAGGAACATTGCCAGCATGGATGTGGCCGTGACCTGCATGTAGGGGTGGACTATGGGAAACCGAAGGCAGTAATGCCTTTTCCAACTGTAGGAGATGTGTTCTTCCACAAAAAACTACTGTAAAGCATTTTGCTGCAGATAGGAATCTTATCAAATGTTTACATAGGACTTCAGACGTAACTCGCTTTCATAAATGTAATTGTGCTCAAACAAAATAAATGTGATTTTTTTAAAGGCTGAAAGTACACTGACAAAAGAAAAAGTTTGGTTGGTTATTTAAGAAAGCAGTTATTTTTTTTATCTTAACAACCACTGTAGAACATAGCAAGTGGTATGATTTAGCTGGTTTAATATTCCACTTTAAGAACTTTCCAACAGAGTCCCTTCCTGCCCAGCGCACTCAGCTGCGGTTCCCCTGGGTTGTTTGATTCATAGCTACAATTGCTTCTCTGATGTGCCTCACGTCCCCGGCCATAGGAACCTTTGGCACTAACAGGTACAATTCCTTCTGAAGCCCATGAGATATCCACTCAAGCTGAGAGCTGGGTTTTACTCCTGAACTGTAACAGAACAAAAAGTTCCTGCTACAGTGCGGCTGAGAACACATCACGTCTTGAATCTTATAACTTTGTCTTATAACTAGAAATTGTATTTGCAGCTTTCTGTGAATATGATAATATGGCACAGGCATATTATGGAATTGCAAAGACTTTGGGTGCTGTCTTCACTGCTGCTTGGCTTTGATGGTTTTACAGACATTATTACCTTAAAAATTTTATCTTGTGTATTTGCCCTTGAATTTGATGCTAATGTATACAACATTGTTGTGGCTTTTTGTCCCAGATGAGGAAAATTTTTGTTACAGAACAGGAAAAAACACCACAATTTCTTAAAAAAATATAACTTGGCTTTGATCCAGTCAAAAAAAACCAACAACAAAAAGCTGCTGTCTTTATTAGCAAAGCCAAGGGGATCATTAAATTGTCACTGATGCCCAGATGAGAACATTTGCTTTGCACTCAAGTTGTTATTTTAAATCAGTATAAAATTTAAATTTAAATAAGTTATGTCTGGAAAAAACTTGTTGAAATGATGTTTTATTTAGATGTTCCTTATCTCTTACTGAATAGAGATACTCCATATTAATGATACTTGTGGGAAATAGTTTATTTTGTCTCTAAGGTCTTTTGCATTTAGGACACAGAATAAAATCAGTAGCAGTTCTGCAAAATACCTGTTGCAACAGGACTGTGGTTATTTTCTACAGGCTACCAATCAGTACTTTCAGGATTTAAAAACATACTTCTAACTTTAAAAGGAGGTTTAAGCCATTATAAATAATTTACTGAAGTCATTAGGCTTTCCATATAGCATTAAGAAGTCGACAATGTGCTTCTGAGAAAGTGACCTCAATATAAATTGGACCAGAAAGAGCTAGAAGGAGAAATTCTCTGGGAACAAAAGGCATAAAGTAGGGAACTTCTTTCTGGCAGAGCCAATTGCAACAAAGCTCCTAAAACAGGCTAATGAAGTTCACCAGATGAAAAAAATCCCAAACCAGAAAATCCCCCCAACCACTAAAATAACTAACCATTAAGCATAGAATACCTCTTATATTTTCAATACTAATTACTTGCCTCCTACCTGCAGAATATATTGCTCCTCCCTTACTCCATTCTCTATCTAGAGCACCTCAGTTTTTGTCTTTTTTCTGTAAACTCTTCAGGCTGTTATTTGCACATAATAATTTTTAGAACATGTTTGCTTCACTGGGCCATTTCTCCCAATTGTGCTCTCCTGTCATTCTGATGGTCTCAAGGATTCTGTACACGTGCTCCTATCCAATGGAATCTTCTCCCTCAGAAATTTCTTTCAGCCTCCTATGATAAACTTAACTAGAAGGATGGGCAGGCAAAGGATTTTATCACTTTTTTAATGTCAATCAAACATCCAGTCTAGGCTATAGAAGATAGGACTATTTTTTTTTCTTTCTCTATTTGCCTCTTGAAATTTGTAGGAAGGACTCTGCACTAGAATCCCAACATTGATCACAGATGTATTCCATAGCAGTCATGGGCAAGGCTGGTGAGTGGATGCCCATTGCAAAACTCTTAGTGGGGATTTTCACCTTTTTGTGTTTCAATACAGAAGCTGTCTCTGTGTTGTAAGCAAAGAACAACTAGGTAGAAGAGAGAGATTTTAAAACGGGCTGCAGAGCAATTTGTGTCTAAAATGTCTCAATGTTTTAGATGTTCAACTCTTGTTTGATCTAATATCATATAAACAGATAATTCCTGTAAGAGATTAAAAACTTCAATTAAATTACAGCATATTCCTGAGTGCAAACCCATGATCTTAAGTTATTGTCCAAGTAAAACTGTGATTCTTAGAATGTAAGTCAGAAAATACTAAATTTTTCTCCTCTAATAGATTGATATGGAAGGGCAATTGGAACAGAAAGGTCCTGTCTTGCTCCCACCTCAGGGACTTATTCTTGTCACCTTGCCTTGGAGATGGATGTGGTTAGGAATTTCCTATTTTCTAAACTCAGACCTTCTCTCAGTTTCAAGATACCGTTAGCTATTATGAAAACTGGTAAATAATGCACATTGTTTTTCAACATGTAGAGCTCTACTGGAAAATAGCTAGCTATGATAGTTAATTACTTTATGTGATGACACATTTCCAGGGATAATTCCATGATACTTGGTACATCTTCTTAAGTGCTTGTGCTTGTAAGTGGTGAAGATATTTTACAGAGTACACATTATATGTGGTATTTCTTGGATAGCAAAATTAAGTCTCCTTTGTTCTGGTTGAATCACCTCTTCCTAATTTCTAATAAGAGTTTTTGAGGAAAAGTCTCATTTGTAAATATCACTTCATGAATTAATTAATCTTGAGACAACATAGATAAATCCTACCTTTTATTTAAAAAAAAACACTTATATCTAGTGTGATTTTCCAGAGGAAACTGAACCCAGATGTAGAACATCCATGTTCTGCATGATTGTTTTTGATTATGGCCTTTGATGGCTAAATGAGATTTTTCTTTTGGTGATTACTACAGCCAACATTTGAAACTAATCTTTTCAAATAAACAAGTGGCTACTGTTATGTTCAAATTCTTGTGTGGCCAAACTCTTCTCTTGAATAAACTTTGTTTAAATTTCTGTCACTTTTTTATGTGCATTATGAGCATTGGATCTCTGTAGGGCCATCTTTGATGAAAAACTAAAAACAACCCTTGGGTCTTATTTTTAATGATGGAACCACTTCACACAAGTTAGATCTCTTTTTCCAAACAGAATGCTTGTTATAGCAACTCTTGTGATTAAAAATGTGTTTTGAATAATTATACTTTCATTTGGGTAGGGTTACATCACATTCTGTAAGTGGAAGAAACTTCTCCAGTAGCAAAGGCACAACATTCAGTTAGCAGAACTGTGCCTGAATAAGGCCAGTTGCGTCTTAATGTTTTTACAAGACACTGTTAAGACACATTTCTCCTGTTTCCTCTGACCAATCCAGATCTGTGAGTAAAAATTTGTAGCTTAAATATTGTCTTGCATTAGTTCACACTGTATTGTTTTGCTACTGTGAAAAATTAATTATTTTGCAACACCTGACAGTTTCTTTACTTAGTCTAATCACATTTGTCAGAAGGTAGATGTCTACCAGCAGTTTTCAAGACATACCTCTCAGCTGCATTATGACGAAGATAATGGTGAGCACTAAAGTTGACAAGCTCTTCATTCAAGAAATAATTTTTTTTTTACTGTTATCCAGTTATTTGGTTCGAACATAAAGACCTGGCTTATAAATAGTTTCTAATATATATTACAATTCTGTAACTCTTAGGCTTTTACATGTTTGTTTTGGTTTTTTTTAAACCAATGGATTAAATTAATATTGATGTGAACACTAGCACTTTCATGGAAGGGTCCTTTCACTGCAAAGGCTTTCAGAAGTTGTCCAGCTTGCAAGAGGGAGTTTACAGGGCACTTAGAAGAGAAGTTAGCAGGGTTGTTTGATGTTGTGTCAGAACATCTGGGTTTTGCACCAACATAACACATATGGAAGCAGTACATCTCCTTAAACGGGCTTTTGGCTTTGTTTTACAGAATGCTTGTTACAGAATTTATAGAGGATAGTAAACATAAAAGATCTTTACTCTGAAACTTAGTATAAAAACTTCTGTATGGTTTATTTCACTGTGTAAATTTATTTTCTTCTCAAGTGCTTTTAAAGCAACAACATTGTGAATCTCTGCATTCAGACATAACTTACAATTTTTAAAAATATCATTGACTATCAATGTAGATTGATCAAAGTCGTAGATCACCCACTGAGTTTTTCTGTTTGTAATTAGAGGGTCTTAG